>NC_139036.1:19658077-19984624 GCF_964662115.1 Mustela nivalis
CAGCACTCACCATAGCACTTACCCTCCCCAATGTCCATAAAAAACACTGTAAACTTTTTTAAAGTCCCTTTATTGATGGGCATTTAGATTATTTCCAGTGTTCAGATACTAAAATAATGCTGCAGTGAATATACTTATACACATTCCTTGCATACATGTATGAACATTTCTGTGGGTAAGTAATTAAAAGTGTTCATTTTTATCATGTTCAGTTAGTCGGCATATAGGATATCATTTATTTGTCAGAGATAGAGAGAGAAAGGGAGAGCACAAGCAGAGGGAGCAGCAGGCAGAGGGAGAAGCAAGGTCCCAGCTGAGCAGGGAGTCTGATGCGGGACTCAATCACAGGACTCCAGGAACATGACCTGAGCCGAAGGCAGATGCCCAACCAACTGAGCCACACAGGCATCCTTACTATGAACATCTTCAGCTTTAGTAGTTATGGCCAAATTGTTCCACAAAATACCTATACTTCTCACCATTATTGAATGAGAATATCATTTCTCTGTATCATGCCAATACTTGATATTATTATAGTTCATGATTTTTTCCAATCTGATAGGTTAAAAATAGTATCTAGTTATTTTAACTTGCATTTCCCTGATAATTATTGAGATTAAATATATTTTCATATATTTACTTTGTATTTATGTTTCCTCATCTATGGAAGGCTTTTTTTTTTTAAATTTTATTTATTTACTAGACAGAGAGAGATCACAAGTAGGCAGAGAGGCAGGCAGAGAGAGAGGAGGAAGCAGGCTCCCCAGTGAACAGAGAGCCTGATACAGGGCTCGATCCCAGGACCCTGGGATCATGACCTGAGCTGAAGGCAGAGGCTTTAACCCACTGAGCCACCCAGGCGCCCTGTATGGAAGGCTTTTTTATGTCCTTTTCCTTTCTTCTGTTGTGAAGAGTTGTTGTTTCTTATCAATTTGTAAATGTTTTTGAGAGAGAGAGAGCATGAGAGGAGAGAGGTCAGTGGGAGAAGCAGACTCCCTGCCCAGCAGGGAGCCTGATGCAGGACTCCATCCCAGGACTCCAGGATCATGACCTGAGCCAAAGGCAGTCGTGTAACCAACTGAGCCATCCAGGTGCTCCAATTTGTAAATTTTTGATAATGATCATTCTCTTATCTATATAGCAAATACTCTTTCCCAGTTTAATCTCTTCTTTTTTCATTTAACTTTTGGTGAGTTTAACTAGATCAATGTTTTTAATTTTGAGGTAACCAAATATATCGATTAGTTCTTGAATGGTTTATGCTTACTAGAGGTATTCTCTAAGAAATATTACCTATACCAAGGTCAAAAGTCATCCTCTATACTCTATATGTGTTCTAAAACTTTTATAATTTTGTTTTCCACATTCAGGTCTTTGATTAGATTAGGACATATTTTTGCACATTATTGAGGCTCTAACCTAATTTTAATTTTTTCCCAATTGTCCCAACTTAGCATTTATTGATTAGTCTCTTATCACTGAATTATTTGCTACCTGTGCTATGCACTAAATCCTCACATACTCATAAATCTGAGGCCAGGCCAAATATTGTTAATATAACTTTATTTCTAAAAAAAAAAAAAAAAAGAGGGAAATCGGGGCTCAGTTGGTTAAGCATTTAAGTCTTGATTTCAGCTCAGGTCATGATCTCAGGGTCATGGGATTAAATCCCATGACTGGCTCCATGCTCAGTGGATTTTCTCCCTCTTCCTCTGCTTATTTTCTCTCTTTAAATAAACCATTAAAAAAAATGAGGGAAATCCTTCTCAACTTGTTCTTCTTATAATTGTTTTTGCTATATTTGGACCTTCACTTCCATAGAGGTTTTAAAAAGGAAATCTTTTGAAAAAATACAACATACATTCAGAAAAGTATACAGATAATAAGCAAATGGTTTTTGTCATAGTATAATCGCACGCGGGAGCTGTTTCTCAAAGGAGAATAGTCAACATTAGTAGAGGGCATGATTTTGTTCTAAAAGTCAAGGAATCTACCCTGTAATTCTTCTACTGCAACTTGCCATAACATTTTAATTTGCCCCATACTCTTCAAATACCACCGTCAGATCGTCTAGGTAATAAGGTACAAGGCAAAGAAGAGTTTTTGCAGCCTACAAAGTCTACAAAGACTTTTCTTGCTCTAGGACTTAACTCTTGCAACTGACAGCTCAATTAATGTGTAAGAGCAGCACATGAGAGTAAAGTTGTTCTTAAAATAGGTCCAATAAGGTCCAATAAGCATTGTGCCTCTTGGTGATATGTGGCACATTTGCCTCGTATTTTGAGATATTCTGTTATGCTTCAGACTACTAGACTGCTAAAACTGTTACAAAGATGGTAAGCCCTGATACTACATGGCTTTTATCTTTTTCCCTCAGACACATATGGGTTATACCAAGGCATCTAAAGCTTCTTCATGCTCAGCAGGTCCAGTCACCATGATGGAAATCATCGAGGTAGTAGATCTGATGTTCTGTGGGATGTCTGCATAATAGATTATAATAGAAAGAAAGAGGGCTGCTTTAGTGCTACGGTGAGGCATAAAAGTATAGTGCTAGCAGGTGAAGTCAGACTTCTGTCTGTCCTTGTAAAGTGCTCTGGAGAAAATAGTATTTGACAACCCAATAGTTGTGAATGAGGGGGCTGTGTCAATGTGGTTCAATAAAGATTCCGCATGGTGAGTAACAACTGCAAATGGAGTCATAGTAACCTACAAACATTTTTTAAAATGTTAAAACAATTTTTTAAATGTTTAACCTACAAACATTTTACCTTCTGCATAGGCAAAAGAGCAGAATCATACAAGAATGTGATCAGGTACTTTTTCTGAATCCTTCACATCACCCATGTATTTTTATATCTAATTTCTGTGGAATTGTTCTGTTTTTGTTTTATTTATCTATGTATTCATGTATGCTTGTATGTATGTATGTATGTATGTATGTATGTATTTATGTATGTAGTTGTTGTATTTTCCATTCTGGCAGACAGAGAAGGTTCAGGAGTTTCTATTTGATCCTTCCTACCGTGATAGACTTCAGCCCCCAATTTGTAAGGATGCTGTTAGTTGCTGACTATGTCTATTCCAATTATACATTCAGGAACCAGAAATGAACATAGCTAAGGTCACAGATTAATTGGGGGACCAAAATACTATTTATCACTTGATATCTATAAACTCTACTTTTAACCAGTAGTCCACTGGGGCATTTTGAGATTGTAGGGATTAGTATTAACTTGAGTTAGTGTCAGTTAGGAGTCAGTGTCTGGTAATCTCAGAAAGTCTGGAATATCTCCTTCCTTTCAATATATTTCACTCTAGTATATCCTTCCTTCCAATATATTTCACTCTAGTAAATGGCTACAGGTCTTTTGAGGAACACTTGGGAGTAAGATCTACTGTATTTGCTTGAGGCAGTCTTGTAGGATTCTTCTTCAAGAGAGCCAGCCTCTTACTCTACATCAAAGAATTCTAGGTGTGTAAATTGGCTTAAGTCTGGAAACTAGATAAGAAGCTAAGATTCTCCATTGAGGTGTCTCAACTGTTTCTGGCCCCATAGTTAGAGCTTTTCTATAAAAAACTCTAGCAACAATTTAGTAGATATCCTATCTATTTAACCTCAATGGAAATGATGATCACCACAGAAAATCCATGTGGGTCAAAATTTTCAGATAGTCACTTTAATTCTTGCTATTCATTGTGGTAATTCTAACTATATATTCAGTAAGTAGGTAAATAACTGTGGTGTGAGTCCTAGACAAAATGAGCCCATTATAATATGGGCTTCAACCTTGGGCAGCAAACCAAAATACTATTTATCTATGGTATTGATGAGCACTGATTTTGACCAGTAGACCTCATTTCTGGCAATTATATACCATATACCATGTCTTCTATCACTCTGGAATCCCATAAGAATCCCATAATTTTAATGGCAGTATCTACTACCATCATCTTCAGCCTACAGAGAACAGTTACCAAAGACACTAATGTTCCCTTCATTGACGTATTTCTCAAGAAAGTGCCATCTGGACCTTTTGGGAGGATATGGTAAAGGTGCATAATAGGCAGGTTACATAAGAGAAATCAACTTCAGCAACCTTATAAGCCTTTGGATTTCTTCCTCTATAGCATGCCAAGAAGATTCTGGCATCTCAGTCTCATTGAATATAGGCCTTATTTTGGGTCAAGGTTTCAGTTTACCTACCAAGGGAACTGTTAAAACCATTCTCAGATACTAAAAATATTACAGCTAAGTAAATCTTCTAAGTATATAAATATTGACAAGTTTGAGCCAATCCAAACTTATATCCATCTTTCTTAGTCTAAAAGTTTTGTAATCAATCCCCACACATATCCTGCAGGTTTTTGTCGTTATAAATGAGCAAAAAACTTGCTATTCTCTTGGAGTACCAACAGTAACTTCTCAGTCCAGATTTGACTTGTCCTGATGGGACATGCTGAGATATGACTCCAATTTTGGGTCTAAAGGCAATGAATGTTGTACAGGTGGACCTTAAGGAAAATAGACATACCCCGTAAGCTAATTGCCTTAAGTGAAGTTATTACAGAGACTCTAAGTGAAGAAAAGCTAATATTCTTAAATAGGAGAGGGATTGCTTCTGCTGCCAAGGGAGGCTTAGAGAGATTTGTAGCTCAGGTCTTAGCTTCCATCCAAATGTAAACATTCTAAGTCTCAGGATCTCTGTTTTTCAAGAGGCATGTTAACTTTCACATAACAGACTTGGCAACTGTATGAATTCAACTTACATTTTAATCTTGTCACATTAAATTTGTAGGCTGATTTTTCATCCATATCTGTCCTGAATCTACAAGAAATCGATTCCTTCAAAGTCATCATGAAATTTTTCTTGTTTTCTGACTGCAACTTGAGTTGAGAATTTAAAGCCCTGAGGTTGTTTTTCACTTTCTACAACCTCTCCAATGCAGTGAAATGAAGTCCATTCACTGAGAGCCCTTATAGTCAACACTTACTATAATTATGGTTAAATGCAGCAGCCACTTGTTCCCTTAAAGCCCTTCCTTCAAAAGGCAACTTCTGGGACTTCATCAAAATCAAAAGCTTCTGCACAGCAAAGGAAACTGTCAAGGAAACAGAGGCAACCCACAGAATGGGAGAAGATATTTGCAAATGACAGTATAGACAAAAGGTTGATATCCAGGATCTATAAAGAACTCCTCAAACTCAACACACACAAAACATATAATCAAATCAAAAAATGGGCAGAAGATATGAACAGACACTTCTCCAATGAAGACATACAAATGGCTATCAGGCACATGAAAAAATGTTCATCATCACTAGCCATCAGGGAGATTCAAATTAAAACCACATTGAGGGGCACCTGGGTGGCTCATTGGGTTAAGCCTCTGCCTTCGGCTCAGGTCATGATCCCAGGGTCCTGGAATCGAGCCCCCTGCGTCGGGCTCTCTGCTCAGCGGGGAGCCTACTTCCTCCTCTCTCTCTGCCTGCCTCTCTGCCTACTTGTGATTTCTGTCTGTCAAATAAATAAATAAATAAATATCTTAAAAAAAAATAAAACCACATTGAGATATCACCTTACACCAGTTAGAATGGCCAAAATTAGCAAGACAGGAAACAACATGTGTTGGAGAGGATGTGGAGAAAGGGGAACCCTCTTCCACTGTTGGTGGGAATGCAAGTTGGTGCAGCCTCTTTGGAGAACAGTGTGGAGATTCCTCAAGAAATTAAAAATAGAACTTCCCTATGACCCTGCCATTGCACTACTGGGTATTTACCCCAATGATACAGATGTAGTGAAAAGAAGGGCCATCTGTACCCCAATGTTTATAGCAGCAATGGCCACGGTCACCAAACTGTGGAAAGAACCAAGATGCCCTTCAACGGACGAATGGATAAGGAAGATGTGGTCCATATACACTATGGAGTATTATGCCTCCATCAGAAAGGATGAATACCCAACTTTTGTAGCAACATGGATGGGACTGGAAGAGATTATGCTGAGTGAAATAAGTCAAGCAGAGAGAGTCAATTATCATTATGGTTTCACTTATTTGTGGAGCATAACAAATAGCATGAAGGACATGGGGAGTTAGGAGAAGGAAGTTGGGGGAAATTGGAAGGAGAGGTGAACCATGAGAGACTATGGACTCTGAAAAACAATCTGAGGGGTTTGAAGTGGTGGGGGGGGGAGGGAGGTTGGGGGAACCAGGTGGTGGGTATTAGAGAGGGCACAGATTGCATAGAGCACTGGGTGTGGTACAAAAACAATGAATACTGTTATGCTGAAAATAAATAAAAAATAAATTTTTAAAAAGGCACTCCATCCTAAACAACCACAGAGATAATTTTTAAAAACTTTTTCACTGAGGAATAATAGATATGTAATAATGTGGGGGTATTTGGATGGCTAAGTTGGTTAAGCATCTGACACTTGATCTCAGCTCAGACCTTTGATCTCAGGCTCTGTGCTGGGCTCCATCCTGGGCATGGAACATTATTTATTTTTTAAAATTTTTTTAGATTTTATTTATTTATTTGACAAAGAGAAAAAGAATACAAGCTGGTAGATCAGGAGGCAGAGGCCAAGAGAGAGCAGGCTCCCCACAGAGCAGGAAGCCTGATGTGGGGCTCAAATTTAGGACCCTGGGATCATGACCTGAGCCCAAGGCAGCTGCTTAACTGACTGAGCCACCCAGGCACCCGTGGAGCATACTTTTAAAAAATATAATATGGTATGCAAATCCCAAGTGTTTAGCTCAATGAGTGTTTACCTATCTATACTCCGTATAAGTACCACTCAGGTAAAGAGATAGAACGTTTTTATCATTGCCTGAAGACTCCTTCATGGTTTCTCTTAGTCAATAATTCCTCCAAAGGTAATTATTATTCTGATATTTTCACTATAGTTTGCATTTTTAAAATTTCACATAGATGGCATTATATAGTACATGTCCTTTTGTATCTTCTTTTGTTCAATATATCCATGAATGTTATTCATGTTTCCTTTGTAATTTATTTTTCATGGTTACATAATATTCCATTGCATTACTATATAAACATTTATTTAATCTTACTATTGTTGATATATATTTGTATTGTTTTTATTTTTTTTAAAAGATTTTATTTATTTGTCAGAGAGAAAGAGAGAGTAAGCACAGGCAGACAGAATGACAGGCAGAGGGAGAAGCAGGCTCCCCGCTGAGCAAGGAGCCCGATGTGGGACTCAATCCCAGGATGCTGGGATCGTGACCTGAGCCGAAGGCAGCTGCTTAACCAACTGAGTCACCCAGGCATCCCTTGTTTTTAGTTTTTGACTATTACAAATAAAGCCATAAATATTCTTGTTTTTTTAAATTGACCTGAATGAAGTATAACTTACATCCAATAAAATGAGCCAATTTTAAGTGTAGAGTTTAATGGTTGTGACAATGTATACACCCATGTAACTTCTACCACA
Organism: Mustela nivalis; assembly: GCF_964662115.1. Taxonomy (NCBI): domain Eukaryota; kingdom Metazoa; phylum Chordata; class Mammalia; order Carnivora; family Mustelidae; genus Mustela; species Mustela nivalis. The sequence continues at coordinate 19,665,541 of NC_139036.1, forward strand.
ATGAAGATATGGATTTTTTCATTAAACCAGTAAGTTTTCTTGTGCTGCTTTGTAATCAGTCCCCACTACTCATGGCCCCAGAAAACTATCATTCTGCTTTCTATTCCTATAGACTAGTTTTCCTTTTTCTGGATTTTCATATAAATGAAATAAGGTAGCATGTATTCTTTTATGTCTTCCTTCTTTCATTTATTATAATATTTTTGAAAATCATCAATGTTATTGTGTGTATTGGTAGCTCATTTCTTTTTTTTATTTTTATTTTTTTATTTAATTTTATTTTTTCAGTGTTCCAAGATTCATTGTTTTTGCACCACACCAGTGCTCCATGCAATACGTACCCTTCTTCTTCTTTTTTTTTTAAAGATACGTACCCTTCTTAATATCAACAACCAGGCTTAGCTAACAGCTCATTTCTTTTTATTGCTGAGTAATATTCCATTGTATGGCTATACTACAGTGTGTTTATCCCTAAGTTGATGGGCACTTGGGCTGTTTCTAGTTCAGAGTTGTGAATTAGACTACTAAGAGCATTTGCATATAAGGATTTGAATATACATATATTTCCAATTTTTCAAATTTTATTTCATTTCTTCTTGGTAAATACCTAGGAGTGGAATTGCTGGTTGCTGGGTCATATGGTAAGTATATGTTTAACTTATTAAGAAACTGCCAAAATGTTTTCCAAAGTGGTTATTCCATTCCTATCAGCAGCACGTGAGGATTCTACTTGTTCCACATCTTTGCCAATACTTGTCATTGTCAGCCTTACCTTTTTTTTTTTTTTAAATTTCAGTATGGTTAATGTATAGTGTTCTATTAGTTTCAGGTATACAATAGAATAATCCAACAATTCTGTACATTACTCAGTGCTCATCATAAGTGATTCTTAATCTCTTCTACCTATATCCTCCCCCCCCCCCATCCCCTTCCTCTCTGGTAACCATTAGTTTGTTCTCTATAGATACGAGTCTGTTTTTTGATTTCTCTCTCTCTCTCTTTCTTTCTTTGTTCATTTGTTTTGTTTCTTAAATCCCACATATGAGTGAGACCATATGGTACTTATCTTTCTCTGACTGGCTTAATTCACTGAACATTAAACCCTCTAGATCCATCCATGTTGTTGGAGCAATATTCAAGGAGGATAGCCTGAAGGATGCACAGACATTTCAGATTTTATAAAATATATTCCTTACTTAAACCAAGTTGGCAAGGATCTGAGAACCTAGACTGCAATATGTTGGCTCCTTTAAGAATTGTTTTTTTCGGGGGTGCCCGGGGGGCTCAGTCTATTGAGCAGCCGATTCTTGATTTTGGCTTAGGTCATGATTTCAGGTCATGAGATCAAGCTCCACACTGAGTGGGGAGCCTGCTTAAGATTCTCTCTCTCCCTCGGCTGCATTCTCTCTCTCTCAAAAAAAAAAAATGTGTTTTTTCTGAATTGTAGTCTTACGTGGTGCCATTTGTCTATATGTAAGGCAGTTATAAGAAAGTGTCCTAAGAAAGTGTTTCATTTCTTATAAGGCCATCATAATGGATGTTCCCTTCATTGCATAGGGCCCCATACATGAGCACTTCCAAGAGAAACTCCCGACTCTACTTTGAATCCCAAATTTCTGTATGTCTTCTTTTTCTTTTTGGAGTGGGAGGGGGAGGAGGGAGAGAGAGAGAGATTGAGAATCTCAAGCAGGCTCTACACTTGGTTCAGAGCTCAACGTGGGCCTCAGTCTCACAACCTTGAGATCATGACCTGAACCGAAATCAAGAGACATTTAACTGACTGAGTCACCAGATGCTCCTGTACTTCTTCTTTAAAAAAAAAAAAAAAAAAAAGATTTAATTCAATTCCAGTTAGTTAACATACAGTGTAATATTATTTTCAGGCATAGAATTAAGTAACTCAACACCTATATACAACATCTGCTGCTTATTACAACAAGTATCCTCCTAAATCCCCTTTACCTATTTAACCCATCCCTCTACCTACCTTCCCTCTGGTAACATCAGTTTGTTTTCTAAAATTAAGAGTCTGGGGGTTCCTGGGTGTTGTACAATCACTGAGTTCTACTCCAGAAACCAATATTGCACTGTATGTTAACTAAAATTTAAATTAAAAATTTTTAAAAAGAGTCTGTTTCTTGGCTTGTCTCTTTTCACCCCATGTTCATTTGTTTTGTTTCTTAAATTTCTTTAAATTTCTTAAATTCCACATATGAGTGAAATCATATGGTATTTGTTTTTCTCTGACTGACTTATTTTGCTCAGCATTATACTCTTTAGCTCCATCCACATCACTGCAAGTGGCAAGATTTCATTCTTCTTTTTTATGTCTGAGTGATACCTAATAGTAAATCAATCTCTCTCTCTCATATCTATATCTATATCGATATCTATAGATCTATAGATATATATCTCACATATTCTGTATCCATTCATCAATTGATACATCTGGGCTCTTTCCATAATTTGGCTATTGTTGATAATGGTGCTATAAACATCAGGGTACATGTATCACTTTGAATTAGTATTTTTGTATTCTTTGGATAAATACCTAGTAGTACAATTGCTGGATGGTAGGGCAGTTCTATTTTTATCTTTTTGAGGAAAATCCATACTGTTTTTCAGAGTGGCTGTATCAGACCTACCTCGAGAGGTAAGTAAAATCCCAAATAACCTAACCTTACATTTAAAGAAGCTAGTAAAAGAACAACAAGTGAAGCTTAAATCCAGAAGAAGAAGGAAAATAATACAGACAAGATCAGAAATAGATGATATCAAAACTGAAAAAAAAATAGAATAGCTCAATGAAACCAGGAGCTGGTTCTTTGAAGAAATTAATAAAATTGATAAACCCCTAGCCAGACTTGCCAAAAAGAGAAAGGACCCATATAAATAAAGTCACAAATGAGAGAGGAGAACTAACAACTAACACCACAGAAATACAAGGGATCCTAAGACATTATTATGAAAAACTATATTCCAACAAACTGGACAATCTAGAAAAAATGGATAACTCCTAGAAACATATACATTACCAGAACTGAAATAGGGAGAAATAGAAAACTTGAACAGACTGATAACCAGCAAAGAAATTGAATCAGTAATCAAAAAATATCCCCCAAACCAAAAAAGTCCAAGGCTAGATAGCTTCACAGGGGAATTCTACCAAACATTTTAAGAAGAGTCAATCCCTATTCTTCTCAAACTATTCAAAAAAAGAAGGAAGGAAGGGAGGGAGGGAGGGAGAGAGATAGAGAGAGAGAGAGGAAGGAAAGAAGGAAGGAAAGAATGAATGAATGAACTAAAGAAATAAAGAAAAGGAAAACAAATCCATTCTGAGGCCAGCATTGCCCTGATACCAAAACCAGATTAAAATGCCACTAAAAAAAGAGAACTACAGGCCAATATCTCTGATGAACATGGATGCAAAAATTTTCAATGAAATACTAGCAAACTGAATCCAACAGTACCTTACCTTAAAAAAATCATTCACCACTCAAGTGGGACTTATTCCTGGGCTGCAAGGGCACTTCAATATCTGTACTTCCCCTCCCAAGTTTACATTTATCTCACATACAATGTCAATAGAGTATTTAGTTATGTTTCCCTTTTCACGTTCACTGCTAGGAAGCTTAGATTCAAACTTGTTGATGACCCAGAACAAATATTTAGCCATTATAGTATACATTTGGGGCTTCATTTAGTATCCTCTCATATTTTTCTTCTCTCATCCTGCTTTTTATCTATCTATGTTCCTTTGTTGCATTTTATCTAATTAATAAGCATCCTTAAATCTTTTCTGGAACTTGGGGATACAGACAAATATTAAGTTCATAAAAAATGTATTTTTTTAAAGATTTTATTTATTTGTCAGAGAGAGAGAGAGAGAACAATCAGGGGGAGCAGCAGACAGAGGGAGAGGGAAAAGTAGGCTCCCTGCTGAGCAAGGACCCTGATGGGGTACTTGATCCCAGTACCCTGGGATCATGACCTGAGCCAAAAGCAGATGCTTAACTGACTGAGCCACCCAGGCACCCCACAAATATATTATAATAAAGCTTGTATCTATTTTTACAAATCCATTTGGTATCCTGGCTTACTTGTACCCTTCCAAATACCATTCTTAGAAATACTTTTAGTTATCAACTTTTCTTGTTTTAAGTAGCATCATAAGAAAATGTGGTAACCTTCCTATTCCCAACACCTCTTTTCTGTAGGAAGTCACCAGCAAAGAAAGTAAGGAAAAACAGTCTTAAGTGCCCATTCATGAATGGGAAAGAGATTCAGAGACAAGATGTGCATTGTAAAATACAGTGAAATGGTGAGATGTAGTCTATAGGCTGGTACCACTCTGTGACAAAGAAAGGTATAGAAACTGAGAACAGTATCTAGACAATTTTATAACAACTTGAGAAAGTAGCTGATAATAAATCAGATTTGAATCTGATAATCAAAAAATGTGGACTGGGGCACTTGGGTGGTTCAGTTGAGAGTCTGACTTTGGCTCAGGTCATGGTCTCAGGGTTCTGGGACTGAGACCGTGCCCAGCTACGCAGTCAGTGGAAAGTCTGCTTATCCCCTCTCCCTCTACCCCACCCTCCCCGTTTGTGCTCTCTCTGTCTCTCTCTCAAATAAATAAATGAAATCTTTAAAAAAATGTGGATTATATTTGGCATGTGCATTTTTCCCCCTAGCAGTCCCATCTTTATTGAGTCTCAGTCCACACTGGATTAGCAATTAAAAACAGCATCATCATACCAAACTACAACCTAAAAACTGGTCCTTCACAAAAAAATAGTTTGAGAAGCACTGTTTTAAGGTTCTTATCTTACCTTCCCATGGTCACAATCCAGGAAGAGTTGAGCAAACATTTGCCTCCGCATGTCCATTTTTATGACCTCCCGGAATTCATCTGCACAATGACAAAGGTGCTTAAGGAGTTTCTCAAACATTTCACTTTTAAAGTCTGCAATGTGTGAAGAGAGGTACTGCACAGAAAAAGAGCATAAATGAGTTGATTTAAAATAGGCTCTTTACTTGGATTTTTCCAAGGATTCAGTCAATGTACATCAAATTATTGGCTACATTTTTTTCCATATCATTTGCTTGTCACATAGATAAAAGCATTTTCATGTTAGTACTACTCTACAGCTGTGCTGCAGAGAGAGGTGACCAATACAATCCCCAAAAGCACACACCAGTAAGGCTATTTTTGGAGAAATTCACCTCTGGATCACATCAGCATTATATAGGGCAGACTTTTCACCTCACAGTATGAACTCACAGCAGTTATAAAACATTGCCTGTACATTAATAGTTCTAAAAATTGAATATAGTTTTCTTTTTGATGTATGGCATAGAAGACCATGCTTTTTCCAAGACTAGCTATGTTTAATGATTGGAGTATAAGAAATGGGGATTGTGGGTGGTGTGGTGCATAAATAATGAATTCTGGAACACTGAAAGGAAATTTGAAAAAAAAACAAATTTTTTTTAGAAAAAGGAAAAGAAATATAAATTTGGGTGCCCTACTCTAGACCAACTGAATCAGAAATTCTGGAGTGGGACTGAGAATCTGTTTTTTTCTAAAAAGCCCTCTGGAAGAAAAATACACTTCTAGCTCTTAACCAGGCTCCTTCCAGTCACAAGTGTGCAGAGTCAGAACAGAAAAATATGAGATGTCACATGATCAGAACTGTTGCCCCCCAGGATTCTTGGAGAAGGGAAATAATCTTTCTTTTTCCCTCTTAAGGAAGAGATGGCATGGGAGGGGAGTGGGGTGGTGTGCAGAGACAAACCATAAGAGACTCTTAATCTCACAAAACAAACTGAGTGTTGCAAGAGGGTATGGGGGGAGGGACAGGATGGCTGGGTGATGGACATTGGGGAGGGTATGTGTTACGGTGAGTGCTGTGAAATGTGTAAGCCTGTTGATTCACAGACCTGTACCCCTGGGGCAAATTATACATTATATGTTAATTAAAAAAAAAAGAGACCCCAGCATACTTCCACTGTTATTCTTTCCTTCTATCCCAACACTCAGAACTCTTGTGACGTTAGCTAGTGGGGGCACGTGGTTGTGGAAACCATGTATGGAAATTCAAAGTGGGCGCCAACCAAGGGGACAGGCAGACTTGGGTCTTCTTCCTCCAACTTTTATACATGGTAACTAGAAATAAATCCACCCTGGAGTCAATAAATAAATAAATAAACCTCTGGGTTATTCTTATGTTCACTAAAGGTTGAGAACCACTGAAATAGATGACATGGGACAGCTGTTCTTAATTGTTCCAGAATCCTAAAATCCTGTTTAATCCTTAATACATGAATTAAGCTTTTGGGAATTGACCACAAGGCCATTTGAGTTTTCTGGTTGTGGTAATCCTATTAAACCAAGGATTAGTTTAAGTGTTTCTCCAAGAGACACTTCAACGTTCTGGATTTAGAGCCTATGGGTTTTCTGAATGACTGTGTTCTCTAAATGTGGGCGATAGGACATGAAGACTACCAGTTGCCAACTAACTACAGATCAAATTCCAAATAGAACAATAACAGAAGTTTGCCGGTGTCTCTTGTAAAAACAAAGAAAGTGAAAATACAGGGCCTTTGTGTTTTCCTATCCTCCCGTGGTATAAATCAATTAATATCCACCAATCCTGAAATTATTGCTTAGATTAATTTAAGAATATAATGAACTATGAGTATCCTTCCACTTAATAACTATGTGAACTGCTAACCATTTGAATTGTACTTAATCAAACTATCTCCGTGTGCTGGGTCCCATTGTGATGAATTCTGGGCTGTTCCTTTCTGACTTGAAAACCAAAATTTTGAGAATATAGTAAATGTCACACTTAACAGCCTGGTATTTACTATTAAGTTTTACAGCTCTGGGCCATTGGGATTCACACTTATTTAATTGTAGACATACTTGAGAGTTGGTGCAGCAGGTAATATAAAAGCAATAGAAAGAAACTGTATTTGGAAATTAACTACTTTAGGTACTAACTTCCAAACTGCATTGGTAAGTCCTGATAGTAATAACATTTTCAGAAATACCCACAAACAAAGACTATAGACTATTGAAATACACAGATTATACTGGCTATCCATCATTGAAAAAGTGTGTTCATACAGTATTTGGTCAGAAAATTAGAAAAAGTGTGTTCATACAGCATTTGGTCAGAAAATTAGAAAATTAGATTTCCAGTCTCAGGGAACTTGTAAAAATAATTAATGCTAATTATATACTCAACAAAGCATAAATATACTTTAAGTCTTTTTATTTTTAAAAGTCAGAACCATTTGCTTAACAAATGAATTGAACAAAGGCCTTACTCAATATCCAATAATAATAAAAGTGACAGATTGAAACACATGATTTTTCCCCTGCTGATGAAAGATAGCTTAGGCAATGTTCTGGTTTAGGTTGGAGTTCACATGTTGAAGGTCTAACCCCTAGTACCCGAAAATGTGACTATATTTTGGGATAGGATCTTTGTCTTTTATTTTTTAAAGACTTTATTCACTTATTTGAGAGAGCGAGCAAGAGAGTGTGCATGAGCAGGGAAGAGTGGCAGAGGCAGAGAGACAAGCAGACTCTCCACTGAATAGGGAGCCTGACTTAGGGCTCCATCCCAGGACCCCAAGATCATAACTTAAGCCAAAGGCAGACACTTAACCGACTGAGCCACTCAGGTGCCCTTGAGATAAGATCTTTAAAGAGGTAATTAAATTAAAATGAGCTCATTAGGGGGGTCATTAGCTAATACGACCAGTGTTCTAATAAGAAGGGGAAATTTGGACACAGACATGTGCAGAAGAAAGACCATGTGAAGGCACAGGGAAAAGATAACCACCTATAAGCCAAGGAGGGGGCCCTCAGAAGAAACCAACCCTGCCAATACCTTGTCTTGGACTTCTAATCTCCAGACTGTGAGAAATTAAGTTCCTGAGGTTTAAGTCACCCAGGACCTTGTTGTGGTAGCCCTAGAAAACTGGCAATTAGGATTTGCTGATTGTTAAACTCCTTTATGTATTTCTTATGGTTAAAGACCACCTATGAAGGCACACACCTTGGAGGATAGTTTACCATAGACCTTCCCATTTCCCTGGTTTAGAATTTGCTCATTTCACCCCAAGGCTTCCTCAGGCAGTGTTCACAGCATATTGCTGCTTCTACCTACACCTCCCCTAAAGTCATCATTCTTCCTTCTTCTGTCCTCCCCTGCCATAGCTCAAAGCACAAGAGAAACAAAGCAGAACAAAACAGCAAAAACTACAAAATGCAAATCACAAATAACAGAATAGAGAGCCACTCGGATACATTCCATTTTGGGGGAAATGTACAGCTTGGGTTGAGCAGAATACATTACAGGAAAGCCACAATCTTTGAGTAATTTTGATGAAGCCTCTCTGCTTAAAATGTCAACTTTGAGCCACATAAGTTTGAAGGCCTCAGACTGTGTGACTGGTATAAAACAACTGAGCATGAGAGACTGATTATCTTGAAGCCGACCAGTGTGGAGCAAGAACGGACTCAGTCCTAGAGAAGAGAATTCAGGCAGAGACATGGCCCTTATTAACCCCTGCACCGGTTCCTTAGTGTCACAGAATCCACAGTTAATATCTGAATCCCACTGAATAGTATTTCTAGTTTTTGCATATAATTATTCCTTTTTTTTTTTTTAATTTGACAGAGAGAGGGAGCACATAGCAGAGGAAGAGGGAGAAGCAGACTCCCAGCTGAGTAAGGAGCCTGATGCGGGGACTTGATCCAAGGACCCTGGGATCATAACCTGAGCCAAAAGCAAACACTTAACCAATGGAGCCACCCAGGCTCCCCTGCAGATGATTATTCTTAAGCCCTTAAATAATTCAGATGCAGACTTTAGACAGCTTGAAGCCCAGGCCTGCTGAAGGATGCTCCTGGGAAACTGACCCTCGTTCTACCCAGTCCCACAGTAAACAAGGTGTTAGATTGCTTTCACTTGCCCTGGTGAGCAGGTGGATGTGTGGCCTGCGTCTTCACGATGATCAGGTGGGGGATAAGATCAAAGCAAAACAAGTTCTTCAGTGAGAGTGGCCACCTGCCTCAGGTTGCCTGGGACTTTCCTAGTTTCAGCACTGAGAGTCCCATGTTCTAAGAAACCCCCGGGGTGCGGGCAAACCAGGATGGTTTGAAAATCTAAACCATTGATCCATGCCAATTGTCTAATTCCTGTGGAAAACTTTAGGGAACCTCTGTTTGGAAGCACGCTGTGTTGTGTCCTGCTTTGTATATAACAGGACATCTCTGTGAATATTATATCCTTTGCCTTAAGAGAAACTTTACAGCCTATAACTGCGTGTGAGGCATCTTTCCATTACCATCCCATTGGACAACCACACATGGGACAAATAGTACAAAGTTCTTATTCTATGGTATGCATTCATCCATTTTCAATCCACTTGTATTTATAGACTCACATGATAAAGACTTTTGTCTGTAATAGATAACTGGGAATGACGATGAACACAAATTACAATTTGAGTCAGAATTCTGGTGCCTAGAGAGAGAAGAACCGATAAGCAGGTTATGCTGCCCTAGAGAATAGTCCTTTAAAAGACTTCACTCTCATTTGAGAAAGCTATACTTTGTTACAACTTTGGAGGCAAGAGTTTGGGGAGTTAACCTTGAAATTACACCAGGCGAGGAATATAACCCAGGCCAGAGCCATCTGATACTATCAACAGAAACAGCAGTATGACAACCTTTGGAGCTCCCAGAGGTAGGGAAAGATGATCTACAAAGATGAGAGATCACCCTCCCTCAGTTCCTCAGTCTGGAGTCTTTGGAATTTCTCCTCTGCTTGAGGCCATCTTTACCCTTCATTCCATAAACTCTGGCCATACTAAAAGTCTTGTATGTAGTTATCACTAGTGGTTTAGAGATAAGAAGATTCCTTTCCCTGGTAGTGCATTGTGATGCCTTCTCCAGATAGCATTTTCCACACAGAAATAGTCACTTGTGTTAAGAATTCCATTTCAGGCACATTCAAACCACAGACCCCTGGGGCACCTGGGTGGCTCAGTTGGTTAAGTGTCCAACTGTTGATCTCCGGTCTGCTCTTTTTTTTTTTTTTTTGTAAGATTGATTGATTGATTGATTGATTGATTTGAGAGACAGAGAGAGAGAGAAAGAGAATGCACAAGCAGGGGGAGGGGTAGAGGGGGTGGGAAAAGCAGATTCCCCACCGAGCAGAGAGCCTGACACGGGGCTTGATCCTCGGACCCTGGATCATGACCCAAACCAAAGTCAGACACTTAGCCGATTGAGCCACCCAGGCACCCCTCTCAGCTCAGGTCTTGAACTCAGGATTGTGTGTTCAAGTCCTGCATTGGGCTCCATGATGGGTGTGGAGCCTACTTTAAAAAAATAATACAAAAATAAGATAAACCACAGACCTCAGCCACTATATAAAATATAGCTTCTATTTGGAAAATGGGTTCCAAGTTCAAAACAACGTACAGAAACTTTTTTCCCCCCCTTGGAGAGGAGCACACAGCTATTTGTGGGACTGTCATTTTAAAAATTATGGACATTTTAACAATTCTAGGTAAACTATAAAACACGACTCTGGTACCATTAAATTGCTCCTTTTGCTTATCCTAATATAATCCTAAGACAAAAGTAATCCTATATTTTTTCAGATGAAATATTATGTAGATTTTGAAACCAAACTTCCTGAGTACAAATTTGTCCAGCTTCACTAATTATGACACCTTGTGCAAGTTACTTAACCAATTTGCACCTTAAGTGTCTTCATTTATAAAAATAAAAATAAGGATTACTGAGAGCATTACCTGAGTTAATATATGAATAGCTTAGGACAATACCTGGTCTAAAGGAAATGGTTTATAACTTTTAGGCTTCTTTATTTAAAATGCAATAGAAAAAGAAACTGGCTTTTCTCGATCTTAATTGAAGGTGTGAGTGAAATTTTTTCTCACTTTCACATCATGAGTACCAATAATTGAAAGAAACTGTAAAATGCTTTTGATTATAAGATATACCCTAACTTCAGAAAAGTTAAAATAAAATAAAATAAAATAATATTTCATCTTAGAAGAGAAATAAGTTAGTATGTTTTAACTTCATTCTAAGTTAATGTGTACGTAATGCCCATGCAAAATAATTTGATTTAAATAATGAATAATGTAGGGGCGCCTGGGTGGCTCAGTGGGTTAAAGCCTCTGCCTTCAGCTCGGGTCATGATCCCAGGGTGCTGGGATCGAGCCCCGCATTGGGCTCTTTGCTCAGCAGGGAGCCTGCTTCCCTTCCTTTCTCTCTGTCAGCCTCTCTGCCTACTTGTGATCTCTCTCTCTGTCCAATAAATGAATAAAATCTTAAAAAAAAATTTTAAATAATGAATAATGTAACTTCTTACTTCTATAAATTCCATTTTGTTCAACCTTGGTTCCATTGAGTCAGCAATATCCAATTTTTGGCAACATGCTTCTAATTATGGAATAAAAGTTATTTGCTGGTTAGTTTGGTTATAATACATTCTTATTTCATATTCATCTTATAGCACTTTAAAAGAAGAACATAAAATTATTTCTTAATTAACATCTATCTTAATATACATCAATATTTATAATAAAGCAAATGATATGTAGTTGGGTAACATTCCAATTACTACACAATTATTACTTTTCCTGGCTTTTATTTGACCAAGCAACCCAAACCCTGAAATAGACAGGTCTACATTTTCAATGACCAGCTTGAGATAAAGCAAAAACAAATATGACATCCATAGTATAAAAAAGACTACAAGAACAACTGTGTTGGTTTGTGCTAGCATTTACAGAAGCAGGTCCTAAAGCACAATACTTCTACAAACTTTCTTTTTAAATATTTTGTCTTTAATGTTTATTAAATGAACAATATACAAATATGTTCTTTTAGTAAAAGATGCAAATAGTACAAAAGCAGAAGCAGCAAAACTTGAATAGCTCCCTTTTACCCTGCTGCCCACTATCATTCTCACTTCCCCTTCCCCACCGCTGCCCCAGAAGGAACCACTGTCACCCATTTGTTGACATCCTTCCAGCAACCTTTCTAGGTATTTTTTCTTATAATATACATTTTTTTGTTTGTTTTTCTACACATATATGTGAACATACTGATCCACAACTTTTTTTTTTCACTTCATCATTCACCTTGTAGATCTTTTCCTATAGGTCTGGGAGCTCAGCGGGAAGGGTTGCGATGGGAATATAGACATACTGATGAGTCATCAGCTCAAGTCATGGGTTTAAATAAGAACCCAGGTAGTGTGTATAATGTGTGAAATGATAGTAGATACAAAAAGAAAACGGAAAACATCTAAGGTACAAATAAAAGAAGAACCAAGAAATAAAAAAGCTAAGAAGCGATCAGTGATCGATGAAAAATCAAGAGAAAATGGTATCACAAAAGCCAACAAAAAAAGGAGTTTCATAAATAACAGAGTGAGAAATAATGGTAAATATGGCAGTTAATTCCAATAAAGATTTTTTTAAACCTCGTTTTGATGTGACAATTATGTAATCTTTATTGACCTTAACAAAAACCAAACACAAATTGTGTAAAAGTTCATGATGAAAGCACTGGCTTCCTCTCCTACTTCTAACCCCAAACCTTCCTGCCTGTCATGGGCTGGTACATAGAAGATTCTTTACTCACTCTTAGTTTTTGTAACTGCTTATTATGAGATATCAGTTATTGTCATAAGAAGATTACATACACTTTAGTATAAGCTTATGCACTAGATGCTGTTAACCTCATCCCAGACCTCCCCCCAAGCTCTGGAAGATTATGCAAGCCACACTGGTTTCTAATGGTACAAGCTATTATTAAGTGTATGTGTCTGTCCCCTGGCTGGACTTTGAGGAACGTAAGGAAAGGAAAGACGCGTTAGTCCTCTTTGCATCCTCTACCCCATCACAGTATCTGGAACCAGGTGAGGGTTTAATAAATGTTGAATGAATGAATGAATGAATGGTACAGGAAATCTGAGGTATTATAGGAGGTGAGAGGAGAAAAAAAAAATTACTGTCAACTAGAATGGTTTGGAATTTCTCTAATTTTTACCACAGTCTCAAATAGAGCTCTCTTCCCTCACTCCTCTGAACTTTCAGTAAAAAGTAAATAAATAAAAGAAGTTATCTTAAAGATTTTCTGAAAGAGGAGTCGAGGTTGTGCTAACTATGAAGAATTCTAGATTTTGGATAGGCTGTGAACATGTGGGAGAAAGGTTTGTCAGCAAGGCCCAAATCATGTTTGGGGACCAAGGATCAGGAAGATGGAAAGCATATTTTATTTTTTAAAAGTGAAAATAGATTTCTGACAATCTATTGTTATTGATGTAATGGTGGTCAAAAATCAACTGAAAAAAAAATCATTTGATATAAATGATGTATAATCTCAGGACCTAAACTCTAGTGCTTTATTCTACAAGTCAGAATTTTTTAAAGTTTATTTATTTTTAAAATAATCTCTACACCCAATGTGGGGCTCCAACTCAAACTGCCAAGATCAAGAATCACATGCTTTTCCAACTGAACCAGCCAGATGCCCCTAAAAGTCAGAATTTTTTGCTTAATCTCATATGAGGAAACAATTCTGGAAATAAAAGCATCAAAATCTGTGGTTCTCTGTAGTTGTAGTACTACCCTCCTCTACCCCCAGTGAGCATGGTGGAAATTTGTAGTTAAATTTGTTGAACCTACTTCCCCAGAGGTTTTGTTGGCACAGTGATGGGGCGTAAGGGTAGAGTCAGAAATCCTGAAATTCCTGAGGCACCTGGGGGGTTCAGTTGGTTGAGCGTCTGACTTTTGATTTTGCTCAGGTGATCTTGGGGTCCCAGGATGAAGCCCTGTGTTGGGTTCTACACTCAACGGGAAGTCTGCTTGAGGATCCTCTCCTGCCTCTGCCCCTCCCCCTGTTTGCTTTCTCTCTCTCTCTCAAATAGGTGATAAATCTGCTTAGAATAAATTTGAGTCTAGAAACTATTTTACATATAAACACGAGTATATTTTTTATTGTTAGGTTTTCTAAGACTGTAACTACTATGGAAATTTGAGAGTAGATTGTACTTGCTTCCTTCTGAAACTTTTCCAAGAGTTGTCCACCATTTCAGAAAATTATATAATGGGAGATAATGTCGTAACTTGTGTCTGAAATCCAGTACAACACACCTATGCCAGTCTGCATTTGTAGTTCTCCTGTTTATGGGGAATATATATGTATATACATATATATTCATTTTGCCCTTACTTCAAAACGTCAAATACAAAGAAAATGGTCAATTGGATATAATTTGACTTTTCTTATGTCTAAATATTCATTATAAATAAGTACAAATGTCTGATACATTATGTCTTCTAGTGAGGTAATAACCAAACATTTATGCATTAAAATACAGTCCATATCAGTTTCTTATGTCTTTCCTTGTATTTTTCCTTTATATCACAATTAGGACATTATACCTCTCTTTTTAAAATTCTGTGTATGTATGTAATATTTTCTAGGAACTTGATGGGATGATAAAGGGATAGTACAGATTATTTACAATAAAATGGAGCACTCGACTAAAAGGATCAAAAATCACTGATTGCTTTTCTGTTTTTCTACATTCTCCATCTGGCAAGAGCAAAAGAAGCAAAGTACATGTATAAGAACTTTGAATAACATAAATCTCAATATTCACTCTTCATCTTAATCCAGCATCTGTCCCCTCACCTCCCTCCATCCTTATAAAAGAGGGGAAAACAGAAATAGACAAGTTTACCAAGATGGAAGTCTGGATTCTGAAAAAATTCATGAAGAACATTCTGAATCTGCAAATCAAAGAAAATAGACCATGTATTAAATCTCAATTGCCATATATTTAGTGTTTTAGACTAAAAACCATCTAGTGGCTTTCTGTTTAAGTCTTGAGTAATCCTTCTAAGCCAGGGACAGAAATAGTTAACTATACAAATAGCTATATAACTATAGTTAAATTAACATTTACTTCATAGACTACTTCAAGGTAAGCAAATGTTTTTTTCCTATATATCTTCAATGATTCCCACTGAGAATATTCTTTGTGGGAAGTAGGATACTGAGAGTGATCTTATTTTGTCCTCTCCAAGGTCATTTCTAGCAACCCTCAGACACTGGGTATCTTTGGCAACCAGCTTGGCAATCCAAAGAATCCTTTATAATTCCTTGTTCTTCAGTTACTAAAAAACAAACTTCCTGAGTTCTTCTTGGTCCATTTTTAAAAAATAGATTTGAGGGGTCCCTGGCTAGCTCAGTTTGTAGAGCTTGCAACTCAATCTCCATGTCCTGAGTACAAGCCCCACCCTGGGGATAGAGCTTACTTTAAAAATGGTAGACTTGGTGTGCCTGGGTGGCTCCGTGGGTTAAAGCCTCTGCCTTCACTCGTGATCCCAGGGCCCTGGGATTGAGACCCATACTGTGCTCTCTGCTTGGCGGGGAACCTACTTCCTCATCTCTGTCTCTCTGCCTGCCTCTCTGCCTACTTCTGATCTCTGTCTGTCAAATAAATAAAAATCTTTTAAAAAAATTTAAAATTAAAATTTAAAAAAAATTTAAAAGGTAGACTTGATTTTTTTTAGAGCAGCTTTAGGTTCACAGAAAAACTGAGCAGAAAGTACAGTGAGTTTCCATATAATCCCTGCCCCCCCACCACATACACAGCTTCCCCACTATCAGTGTTCCCTACCACAGTGGTGCATTCATTACAATCAATGAACCTCCATGAAGCATCATCACCCAAATTCCATAGTTTATGTTAGGAATCACTCTTGATGTTGTACATTTTATGGATTTTGGCAAATGTATCATGATGTGTATCCATCATTATTGTACCATACAGAATTGTTTCATCATACTCAGAATCCTCTGTGTTCTGCCTATTCATTACTCCTCTGCCTTCATTCCTTCATCACTGCTCTTTTCACTGTCTCCACAGTTTTAGCCTTTTCCAGAATGTCATAAAGTTGGAATCATACAATATATAGCCTTTTCACATTGGCCCCTTTCACTTAATAATACACACTTAAAGTTCTTCTATGTATTTTCATGCTTGATAGCTCATTTATTTTCATTTTTATTTTAGTATTATTTTTTAAGCTCATTTCTTTTTAGTGCTGAATAATATTCCATTGTTTGGATGTACCACAGTTTATTTATCCTTTCAACTACTGAGAGTAGTTTTCCAAGTGTTGGCAATTATGAAAAAAGCTACTCTAAACATGCACATATAGGTTTTTCTGTGGACATTAGTTTCCAACACCTTCAGCTAAATACCAATAATCATGGTAGTTGAATCATATAGTAAGAGGACGTTTGTTTTTTTGTTTTTTTTGTTTTTTTTGTTTTTATAAGAAACTGCAAACTGTCTTCCGAAGTGGTTATACCATTTTGCGTCATCACCAACAATTCCCACCAGTGGTTGTGCATCTTGGTCAGCATTTGGTGTTGTCGGGTTTCCAGATTTTGACCATTCTGATAGGTGTGTGGTGGTATCTCACTGTTTTGACTTTCATTTCCTTGATGACAAATGTGTAGCATGTTTTTATATGCTTACTTGCCATCTGTATGTCTTTGGTGAAGTATTCGGGTATTTTGCCCATTTAAAAAAAAAGATTTTATTTATTTATTTATTTATTTGACAGAGAGAGTCAGAAAGAGAAAGAAAGCCCACAGCTAACGGGAGCTGCAAAGGAAGAGGGAGAAGCAGGCTTCCTGCTGAGCAGGGAGCCCCATACGGGGCTCCATCTCAAGACACTGAGATCATAACTGTTAGAGTACAGTTGTTTTCTGAATCTAAAAGGCACATGCTCTTAGTCTACAGAAGTGACTGGTCACCTACATACAAACAAACCAACAAAAACAAAGAAATAAATGAAAGCTATGTCTATCCATTAAGAAGAATTTGGGTACATTAGCCAGAGTCAATATTTTAGAAATCTACATAGAATCTTTTTCTTTTTTTTAATGCTCAAGAAAAAATTGAAGAAATTAACTCTCATGGACTAGACAGGTCAGGACTCAGCAGCTTACCTCAGCAAGACTGAAAATTTAGACGTCCATTTTTAGCACTCCACTCAATATTGCAGCAGTCATCCTCTTATCACCCACCCCACTTACCCTTCACAATATCCTCCTTTCTTACCACTGCCAGGGGAATCATTCCTTCTGGATCTACAATCCATTCACTGAACTGTTCCTGCAGAGCCTGCTTCCTTGTATTGGCCACCTGAACTTTGACTTCTGTTATGCATTGTCTTTGTTCCTGTTTCTGTTTAATCTTCTCCTTCATCTTGCTTATTCTAAAGGATGTTGAAATAAAAGACATATTGAGTACAGACATATTCACATTGTTCAAATGACAGAAAAGAAGAATTCAGAGCCTTGAGAGAGGCCCTGGGATGGCTCCATTGATTAAACCTCTGACTCTTGATTTCAGCTCAGCTGGTGATCTCAGGGTCATGAGATCAGGCTTGCTTGGGGCTCCATGATCAATGCGGAGTCTGCTTAAGATTCTCTCTTCCTCATCCCCTTCCCCTCTTGCTTTTGCTCTCTGTCAAATAAATAAATAAATCTTAAAAATAAAATTAAAAAATTAAAAAATAAACTTTGTGCTGGGAGGAGTCAAGATGGCGGAGAAGTAGCAAGCTGAGACTGCTTCAGCTAGCCGGAGATCAGCTAGATAGCTTATCTAAAGATTGCAAACACCTGAAAATCCATCGGCAGATCAAAGAGAAGAGAAACAGCAATTCTGGAAACAGAAAAACAACCACTTTCTGAAAGGTAGGACCAGCGGAGAAGTGAATCCAAAGCGACGGGAAGATAGACCCCGGGGGGAGGGGCCGGCTCCCGGCAAGCAGCGGAGCAACCGCGCACAAAATCAGGACTTTTAAAAGTTTGTTCCGCTGAGGGACATCACTCCAGAGGCTAAACCGGGGCGAAGCCCACGCGGGGTCAGCGTGGCCTCAGGTCCCGCAGGGTCACAGAAGGATCGGGGGTGTCTGAGTGTCGCAGAGCTTGCGGGTATTGGAACGGGAAAGCCGGCTACAGAGACAGAGCCGACAGTAAGCTCACAGCTCGGTGTTACCTTGAACCGGTCGCAGGCTCGGTGAGCTCGGAGCGCGGCCGGAGGTCAGGCAGACGGGAGTAACTGGGCGCTGTTCTCTGAGCGTGCACTGAGGAGTGGGGCCCTGGGCTCTCGGCTCCTCCAGGCCGGAGACCAGGAGGCCGCCATTTGTATTCCCGTCCTCCGGAACTCTACGGAAAGCGCTCAGGGAACAAAAGCTCCTGAAAGCAAACCCGAGCGGATTACTCACCCCGGCCCTGGGTAAGGGCGGTGTAATTCTGCCTGGGGCAAAGACACTTGAGAATCACTACAACAGGCCCCTCCCCCAGAAGATCAACAAGAAATCCAGCCGAGACCAAGTTCACCTACCAAGGAGTGCAGTTTCAATACCAAGGAGAGCAGCAGAATTCCAGAGGAGGAGAAAGCCAAGCACGGAACTCATGGCTTTTTTCCTGTGATTTTTTTTTAGTCTTGAGTTAATTTAATTTTTTCTTTTTCATTTTTTTTTTTCTTCTCGCCTTCGGGTAAATTTTTTTTTTTTTTAACTGTTACCTTTTTCTTTTTTAACGATTTTTTACTACTTTATCTAATATATATATATTTTCTTTTTTACATTTTTCTCAGGTGTTTTCTTTTTTTAAAAAAATTCTTTTCTTTTCTTTTTTCTTTTTTTTCTTTCTTCCTTTTTGAACCTCTTTTTATCCCCTTTCTCCCCACTCACGATTTTGGATCTCTTCTAATTTGGTTAAAGCATATTTTCCTGGGGTTGTTGCCACCCTTTTAGTATTTTACTTGTCCCTTCATTTACTCTTATCTGGCCAAAATGACAAGACGTAAAAATTCAACACAAAAAAAGAACAAGAGGCAATACCGAAGGCTAGGGACCTAATCAATACAGACATCGGTAATATGTCAGATCTAGAGTTCAGAATGACAATTCTCAAGGTTCTAGCCGGGCTCGAAAAAGGCATGGAAGATATTATAGAAACCCTCTCAGGAGATATAAAAGCCCTTTCTGGAGAAATAAAAGAACTAAAATCTAACCAAGTTGAAATCAAAAAAGCTATTAATGAGGTGCAATCAAAAATGGAGGCTCTCACTGCTAGGATAAATGAGGCAGAAGAAAGAATTAGTGATATAGAAGACAAATGACAGAGAATAAAGAAGCTGAGCAAAAGAGGGACAAACAGCTACTGGACCACGAGGGGAGAATTTGAGAGATAAGTGACACCATAAGATGAAACAACATTAGAATAATTGGGATTCCAGAAGAAGAAGAAAGAGAGAGGGGAGCAGAAGGTATACTGGAATACTGGAGAGAATTATTGGGGAGAATTTCCCCAATATGGCAAAGGGAACGAGCATCAAAATTCAGGAGGTTCAGAGAACGCCCCTCAAAAACAATAAGAATAGGCCCACACCCCGTCACCTAATAGTAAAATTTACAAGTCTCAGTGACAAAGAGAAAATCCTGAAAGCAGCCCGGGAAAAGAAGTCTGTAACATACAATAGTAAAAATATTAGATTGGCAGCTGACTTATCCACAGAGACCTGGCAGGCCAAGAAAGAGCTGGCATGATATTTTCAGAGCACTAAATGAGAAAAACATGCAGCCAAGAATACTATATCCAGCTAGGCTATCATTGAAAATAGAAGGAGAGATTAAAAGCTTCCAGGACAAACAAAAACTGAAAGAATTTGCAAATACCAAACCAGCTCTACAGGAAATATTGAAAGGGGTCCTCTAAGCAAAGAGAGAGCCTACAAGTGGTAGATCAGAAAGGAACAGAGACCATATACAGTATCAGTCACCTTACAGGCAATACAATGGCACTAAATTCATATCTCTCAATAGTTACCCTGAATGTGAATGGGCTAAATGCCCCTGTCAAAAGACACAGGGTATCAGAATGGATAAAAAAACAAAACCCATCTATATGTTGCCTCCAAGAAACACATTTTAAGCCCGAAGACACCTCCAGATTTAAAGTGAGGGGGTGGAAAAGAATTTACCATGCTAATGGACATCAGAAGAAAGCAGGAGTGGCAATCCTTATATCAGATCAATTAGATTTTAAGCCAAAGACTATAATAAGAGATGAGGAAGGACACTATATCATACTCAAAGGGTCTGTCCAACAAGAAGATTTAACAATTTTAAATATCTATGCCCCCAACGTGGGAGCAGCCAACTATATAAACCAATTAATAACAAAATCAAAGAAACACATCAACAATAATACAATAATAGTAGGGGACTTTAACACTCCTCTCACTGAAATGGACAGGTCATCCAAGCAAAAGATCAGCAAGGAAATAAAGGCCTTAAACGACACACTGGACCAGATGGACATCACAGATATATTCAGAACATTTCATCCCAAAGCAACAGAATACACATTCTTCTCTAGTGCACATGAAACATTCTCCAGAATAGATCACATCCTCGGTCCTAAATCAGGACTCAACCGGTATCAAAAGATTGGGATCATTCCCTGCATATTTTCAGACCACAATGCTCTAAAGCTAGAACTCAACCACAAAAGGAAGTTTGGAAAGAACCCAAATACATGGAGACTAAACAGTATCCTTCTAAAGAATGAATGGGTCAACCGGGAAATTAAAGAAGAATTGAAAAAAATCATGGAAACAAATGATAATGAAAATACAACGGTTCAAAATCTGTGGGACACAACAAAGGCAGTCCTGAGAGGAAAATATATAGTGGTACAAGCCTTTCTCAAGGAACAGGAAAGGTCTCAGGTACACAACCTAACCCTACACCTAAAGGAGCTGGAGAAAGAACAAGAAAGAAACCCTAAGCCCAGCAGGAGAAGAGAAATCATAAAGATCAGAGCAGAAATCAATGAAATAGAAACCAAAAAAACAATAGAACAAATCAACGAAACTAGGAGCTGGTTCTTTGAAAGAATTAATAAAATTGATAAACCCCTGGCCCGACTTATCAAAAGAAAAGAGAAAGGACCCAAATAAATAAAATCATGAATGAAAGAGGAGAGATCACAACTAACACCAAAGAAATACAAACTATTATAAGAACATACTATGAGCAACTCTACGGCAATAAATTTGACAATCTGGAAGAAATGGATGCATTCCTAGAAGCATATAAACTACCACAACTGAACCAGGAAGAAATAGAAAGCCTGAACAGACCCATAACCAGTAAGGAGATTGAAACAGTCATTAAAAATCTCCAAACAAACAAAAGCCCAGGGCCAGACGGCTTCCCGGGGGAATTCTACCAAACATTTAAAGAAGAACTAATTCCTATTCTCCTGAAACTGTTCCAAAAAATAGAAATGGAAGGAAAACTTCCAAACTCATTTTATGAGGCCAGCATCACCTTGATCCCAAAACCAGACAAGGATCCCACCAAAAAAGAGAGCTATAGACCGATATCCTTGATGAACACAGATGCGAAAATACTCAACAAAATACTAGCCAATAGGATTCAACAGTACATTAAAAAGATTATTCACCACGACCAAGTGGGATTTATTCCAGGGCTGCAAGGTTGGTTCAACATCCGCAAATCAGTCAATGTGATACAACACATCAATAAAAGAAAGAACAAGAACCATATGATACTCTCAATAGATGCTGAAAAAGCATTTGACAAAGTACAGCATCCCTTCCTGATCAAAACTCTTCAAAGTGTAGGGATAGAGGGCACATACCTCAATATCATCAAAGCCATCTATGAAAAACCCACTGCAAATATCATTCTCAATGGAGAAAAACTGAAAGCTTTTCCACTAAGGTCAGGAACACGGCAGGGATGTCCATTATCACCACTGCTATTCAACATAGTACTAGAGGTCCTAGCCTCAGCAATCAGACAACAAAAGGAAATTAAAGGCATCCAAATCGGCAAAGAAGAAGTTAAATTATCACTCTTCGCAGATGATATGATACTATATGTGGAAAACCCAAAAGACTCCCCTCCAAAACTGCTAGAACTTATACAGGAATTCAGTAAAGTGTCAGGATATAAAATCAATGCACAGAAATCAGTTGCATTTCTCTACACCAACAGCAAGACAGAAGAAAGAGATATTAAGGAGTCAATCCCATTTACAATTGCATCCAAAACCATAAGATACCTAGGAATAAACCTAACCAAAGAGACACAGAATCTATACTCAGAAAACTATAAAGTACTCATGAAAGAAATTGAGGAAGACACAAAGAAATGGAAAAATGTTCCATGCTCCTGGATTGGAAGAATAAATATTGTGAACATGTCAATGCTACCTAAAGCAATCTATACATTTAATGCAATTCCTATCAAAGTACCATCCATCTTTTTCAAAGAAATGGAACAAATAATGCTAAAATTTATATGGAACCAGAAAAGACCTCGAATAGCTAAAGGGATATTGAAAAAGAAAGCCAAAGTTGGTGGCATCACAATTCCGGACTTCAAGCTCTATTACAAAGCTGTCATCATCAAGACAGCATGGTACTGGCACAAAAACAGACACATAGATCAATGGAACAGAATAGAGAGCCCAGAAATAGACCCTCAAATCTATGGTCAACTAATCTTCGACAAAGCAGGAAAGAATGTCCAATGGAAAAAAGACAGCCTCTTCAATAAATGGTGCTGGGAAAATTGGACAGCCACATGCAGAAAAATGAAATTGGACCATTTCCTTATACCACACACGAAAATAGACTCAAAATGGATGAAGGACCTCAATGTGAGAAAGGAATCCATCAAAATCCTTGAGGAGAACACAGGCAGCAACCTCTTCGACCTCTGCCGCAGCAACATCTTCCTAGGAACAACGCAAAAGGCAAGGGAAGCAAGGGAAAAAATGAACTATTGGGATTTCATCAAGATCAAAAGCTTTTGCACAGCAAAGGTAACAGTTAACAAAATCAAAAGACAACTGACAGAATGGGAAAAGATATTTGCAAACGACATATCAGATAAAGGACTAGTGTCCAGAATCTATAAAGAACTTAGCAAACTCAACACCCAAAGAACAAATAATCCAATCAAGAAATGGGCAGAGGACATGAACAGACATTTCTGCAAAGAAGACATCCAGATGGCCAACAGACACATGAAAAAGTGCTCCATATCACTCGGCATCAGGGAAATACAAATCAAAACCACAATGAGATATCACCTCACACCAGTCAGAATGGCTAAAATTAACAAGTCAGGAAATGACAGATGCTGGCGAGGATGTGGAGAAAGGGGAACCCTCCTACACTGTTGGTGGGAATGCAAGCTGGTGCAGCCACTCTGGAAAACAGCATGGAGGTTCCTCAGAATGTTGAAAATAGAAGTGCCCTATGACCCAGCAATTGCACTACTGGGTATTTACCCTAAAGATACAAATGTAGTGATCCAAAGGGGCACATGCACCCGAATGTTTATAGCAGCAATGTCCACAATAGCCAAACTATGGAAAGAACCTAGATGTCCATCAACAGATAAATGGATCAAGAAGATGTGGTATATATACACAATGGAATACTATGCAGCCATCAAAAGAAATGAAATCTTGCCATTTGCGACAACATGGATGGAACTAGAGCGTATCATGCTTAGCGAAATAAGTCAATCAGAGAAAGACAACTATCATATGATCTCCCTGATATGAGGAAGTGGTGATGCAACATGGAGGCTTAAGTGGGTAGGAGAAGAATAAATGAAACAAGATGGGATTGGGAGGGAGACAAACCATAAGTGACTCTTAATCTCACAAAACAAACTGAGGGTTGCTGGGGGGAGGGGGTTTGGGAGAAGGGGGTGGGATTATGGACATTGGGGAGGGTATGTGCTTTGGTGAGTGCTGTGAAGTGTGTAAACCTGGTGATTCACAGACCTGTACCCCTGGGGATAAAAATATATGTTTATAAAAAATTAAAAAATAAATAAATAAACTTTGTTCCTGTCTTTACTCCATGAAATCTTTTTTTTTTTTAAAGATTTAAAAAATTTATTTGAGAGAGAAAGAGAGAGCAAGAGCACCGAGGGAGAGGGGTAGGGACAAGCAGACTCCCTGCTGAGCACAGAGCCTGATTCCAAGCTTGATCCCAAGACCCTAAGATCATGACCTGGACTGAAGGCAAACTCTTAACCAACTGAGCCACCCAGACACCCGCCCCCACTGCCCATGAGATCTTTCTTGATTTAGGCTTGAAGTGACTCTTCCTCCTCCCAGCAGTTACTGAATTTGGCTAAATCATAGGCTGTCTTCTAGTATTATTTGACTTTTTATAGAGGTGGGCCTTATTTTACTAACAAAATACAATATGTAAGATGTACTAAAAATAGCCCTATAAGCTTCCACATATACCTAAAAGCAAAGCTGAATGCACTAAGGCCTTGTAGTAATAAGGCTCTGTCTTCTCAGGACACAGAAATCATCTGGAAAGATTCTAATTCCAAGTCTAGAGTGGAAGCTAGAAGCTGCATTTATAACCAGCATCTTAGGTGATTCTGATGCCTCGGCTCAAACTTTTGATTTCTGTCTAGGAATATATGTTTTATATATCTAGGAATATATGTTTTAAATATCTAGAGTCAAACACTTTGACAGCCTCTAAGCATAATAGTTATCCGTATATTCAGAGAGCTACATCACTCAGGTTGGAAGTGGAGAAAGTATCATGATTTTAATTTTCCCATATTCATCATCCCTATTAGGACTTCAAAACCCCTGAGCTGGTTTTGATTGAAACAGCAAAATGACTCAGAATAATCAAAATAGCTGCTGGTTTCAAATACAATTTGTTTAAAGCAGGTCTTCATCTTTCAAAGAAAAAAGACTAAGGTGATCTGACAGATTTGGAAATGCAAAAGACTTTTCAGTTAGGACAAGCAAATTGGATACCTCTAATAATCCAAGAGAATCAATCAAAATCTGTCATTTCTTTATTATGCCCATATAAGGACTTCAAAATTCTCAAGGTAAACAGGCCTTCAAAAATAAACTTTGAAGCTTGAAAAAAAAATATGGAAGTGGCTTAATAGTACACAAGGACCTGTTTCTGAGCTGCTGGAAGATAAATTAGGATTTTAAAGGAAGTGCTAAGTTTCTCTGATGCAAATGAGAAGCAGCCGAATCTCCACCACTGATCTCAGTTCCACCAGTCCCTTCTCTGTTGGCTCTCCAGTCTGTCCACCACTCTTTCTCCCTCTGCTGCCTTACCTATCTCTTCCTCTCCTTCTCTCTCTGTCCTCCTTTTCCTTTCCATCTCTCTATACAGCATTCCCAATTTCTAACTGCATTCTTAAAAAATATATATTTTATTTACAAGAGAGCGAGAGAGAGATCACAAGCAAGGGAGAGTAGAGAGAGAAGCAGACTCCCCTCTCCTCCACAACTGCCAAGCAAGGAGTCCAGTGTGGGCTCCATCACAGGACCATGGGATCACAACCTGAGCTAAAGGCAGACACTTAACCAACTGAACCACCCAGGCACCCACTATATTCATTCTTTTTTTTTTTTTTAAGATTTTATTAATTTACTTGACAGACAGAGATCACAAGTAGGCAGAGAGGCAGGCAGAGAGAGAGAGGGGGAAGCAGGCTTCCTGCTGAGCAGAGAGCCCGATGCAGAGCCCGATGCAGGGCTCGATCCCAGGATCCTGGGATCATGACCTGAGCCAAAGGCAGAGGCTTTAGCCCACTGAGCCACCCAGGCACCCCCACTATCTTCATTCTTGCATGACTTTCTATTCTTTGTCTGTACCTTTCTTCATTCAAACACTCAGTTACTCACTAAGTCAATCAGTTACTCATTCATTATGCAAACATTTCTTGGGTACCTGCTATGAATTGACATTATAAAGCTTAGGGTCCAATGCAGAACAAGAAAAGTAAACAATATTGCATAATAAGTACTGGGTATCTCCAAATTCTCATGTGTACCAATCAGTGAAATATAAAAATGGATCAACAAACCTGGGTTTCTGTCATGTTTCCATCTGCCTAAAATACTTTTCTCCTTCTCTTTGTTTCACCAGATCCTCTACATCCTTTAGGTCTCTGCTCAGACATCATTTCCTCCCTCTCGTTAAGAAACAAAGGCTAGTTTGTATTTCAGGGCTACTGTACATGAGACTCCAATTATAATCCAAATGGATTTTAAGTTGATTATGTAACTCATTCAGGAGCGAATAAAATTTCTCTTCTGTGGTCTACATTATCTCATGAGGATATATATGTACATCAATCAACAGAACTTTATAGCATTCGAAATTCTTTGCATAATGTAGGGTAGACATAAACTACAAGCAGATCTAAGTATAAATCCACATTTAAAACATGATAAAATGCAAAAATGGTCACAAATTCTTTCCATTCCTGTGCACATGTCCATTTGTAGGCAACCTGATTTGCAGCTCCTCTCATTGAGAGAATCTATTTCTGCATCCTTTGTGTCTGGCTGTGGCCAACTGACTTGCTTTGGCTAATGGGTCATTAGCAAACATGATGCATGCAAAAAGTTGAAAAATGTTTACAATTATATCACAACAAACGTGGAAAAATAAAAGAAAAGAAAAAGAAAAATGTTTGAACATCAGAGCTAGCCCTATTTTGTTGACCTTAGAGTACCTTCCACCACCATGTTGGCACTGGGCCTATGCTAGCCTGCTGGATGATGATCCAGTTATTGCCATAACTTTTGTAAACAGCCAACATCTTACTTCAGTGTATGAGTGAGTCCAAGTGATATGATGTGGAGCAGAAGTGAGCCATAAGCTCAGCCCAAAGTTATCAACCCGCAAAATCATGAGCCAATAAATTACTATTGATTTAGGACACCAAGTTTTGAGGCATTTTGTTGTGTAGCAAAAGCTAAATAAGAAAAGCTTCCCCATCTTAATAAGTGTTTTTGAGATGTTTTAAAGAAAGGCACAGTATAAATCTAACTGATTACAAAATAGATGTAGGAGCACTTGGGTGGCTCAGTTGGTTAAGCATCTGACTCTTGAATTGGGCTTAGGTCATGATCTCAGGGTTTTGAGATCAAGCTCCATGTTGGGATCCATGCTGGGCATGGAGCCTGCTTAAGATTCTCTCTTATTCCTCTACCTGTCCTTCCCCACCCCCCACCAAAAAAAAAAAAATAGAAGTAAAAATATTCCCCATCCTAGTTACGATAATCCAAATTCTATTCATCCATCCAAGCAGTACAAGGAACATCTTCCTCTTATAGCAGCATTTGCCTTTATTTTATTAAAACTTAATGTTGTATTTCATCAAGAATCAGTTCTAACTAGCTTATGTGGAGAACTGACCATAAATTTTGAGTGTACCCAGTATACCACCAACTGGACCTAATTGAAGACTCTTTTCAGACTGCTGAATAACGGGATTTGTTTTAATCAATCATGTACTAACCTATGGATTCATTCTGTCCTATACAGTGTGATAGTTTTCCATTGTTATAAGTATAAACATGATAAATCTCTTTTTAAACTTTTTAAAAAAGTTTTTAAAGTTTCTGAATTTTCACTTTTTAAAACACTTTTTAAATTTAAAAGTTTTAAAACACTTTTTAAAATTTCTGAATTTTCACCCTCTGCAAACTAGTCAGTGAATTCTTCATTGCTATATATTGCCTTGCCTGGAAAGTTAATAAATTCAGTTTTTGCTTGTTGGCTTTTAAGTTCTGGTTATCTTAGTTTCAAAAAAGCTAAACTGGACTTCTTGCCATTGCTGGAAAATGTCTATAATATTTCCGTGATGAGTATTCCTATAACAATCCATATATGACATATATCTTCTTAATTATTATACTTACTTAATTCTAATATTTTGTATATTCAACATATATCTTATTAAGAAAAAATGTAAGTAACTCGTTAATCAATAATATTTGAACAGATTACGCCTATTTAGACTTTTATAAAATGATGAAAAGTATTTATCATAGCTTCTCCATTAAATACTGATAGTTAATTCCAAAGACTTCAAAATTAAATGCTCAATTACCCCAAATTAAGACATATTTTATAATAATCATATGTATCTAAAGACAAGATCAAAAAAGCAAAACACACACACAAGAAAGCTTTCATCATGATAGCAAAAACAGGATTAGAATATGTTCATTAATTCATTTGACAAATATTTATTGAGCTTTACTTACATAAAGCAACATTAGATACTAGAGATGTGAAGATGAATATGGCTTATAGTTCCTGGCTTACATTATAGCAGGGGAAACAACCATTACAACTGTGATCAATGCAGTCCAGGAGAAACACACAATGCAATGAGAGAGCATATAAGAGAACAATTTCCCAGTGAAATGGTGTATGAGCTAAACCAGAAAGAATTGGTAACATAAAATGAAGAGGAAGAAGAACGATACAGCAGGAATGACATATAAAACACCGATATGGAGAGGAGTAAAGATGGTGGAGAAGTAGCAGGCTGAGACTACATCAGGCAGCAGGAGATCAGCTAGATAGCTTATCTAAAGATTGCAAACACCTACAAATCCAACAGGAGATCGAAGAGAAGAACAGCAATTCTAGAAACAGAAAATCAACCACTTTCTGAAAGGTAGGACTGGCGGAGAAGTGAATCCAAAGCAACAGGAAGATAGATGGTGGTGGGGAGGGACCGGCTACCGGCAAGCGGTGGAGCAACGGAGCACAAAATCAGGACTTTTAAAAGTCTGTTCTGCTGAGGGACATCCTCCAGAGGCTAAACTGGGTGAAGTCCACGCAGGGTCAGCGTGGCCTCAGGTCCCACAGGGTCACAGAAGGATTGGGGGTGTCTGAATGTCACAGAGCTTGCACGTATTAGAACAGGGAAGCTGACTACAGAGACAGAGCCGAGGAGTGAGCTCTCAGCTCGGGGTTACCTTGAACCAGTCGCAGGCTGGGTGAGCTCAGAGCGCGACAGGAGGCCAGGGAGATGGGAGTAATTGGGCATATTCTCTGAGGGTGCACTGAGGAGTGGGGCCCCGAGCTCTTGGCTCCTCCAGGCCAGAGACTGAGAGGCCGTCATTTTCATTCCCATCCTCTGGAACTCTATGGAAAGCATTCAGGGAACAAATGCTCCTGAAAGCGAACACGAGCTGATTACTCAGCCCCACCCCTGGTAAGGGTGGTACAATTCCGCCTGGGGCAAAGACACTTGAGAATCACCACAACAGGCCCCTCCCCCAGGAGATCAACAAGAAAACCAGCCAGGACCAAGTTCACCTACCAAGGAGTGCAGGTTCAATACCAAGGAGAGCAGCAGAATTCCAGAGGAGGAGAAAGCAAAGCACAGAGCTCATGGATTTCTCCCCATGATTTTTAGTCTTGAAGTTAATTTAATTTTTTTTCAATATTTTTTTCTTCTTCTGCTAAATTTTTTTTAACTTTTACCCTTTTCTTTTTTTGTTTTCTAACTAGTTTATCTAATATATATATATATTTTTCTTTTTATATTTTTTCTTTATTTGTTTCTTATTTTTTTTCCTGAACCTCTTTTTATCCCCTTTCTACCCACCCCCCACCCCCCCGTGATTTGGGATCTCTTCTGATTTGGTTAAAGCGTATTTTCCTGGGGTCTTTGCCACCCTTTTAGTATTTTACTTGCTCCTTCATATACTCTTATCCGTACAAAATGACAAGGCGGAAAAATTCACCACAAAGAAAAGAACAAGAGGCAGTACCGAAGGCTAGGGACCTAATCAATACAGACATTGGTAATATGTCAGATCTAGAGTTCAGAATGATGATTCTCAAGGTTCTAGCCAGGCTTGAAAAAGGCATGGAAGATATTATAGAAACCCTCTCAGGAGATATAAAAGCCCTTTCTGGAGAAATAAAAGAACTAAAATCTAACCAAGTTGAAATCAAAAAAGCTATTAATGAGGTGCAATCAAAAAGGGAGCTCTCACTGCTAGGATAAATGAGGCAGAAGAAAGAATTAGCGATATAGAAGACCAAATGACAGAGAATAAAGAAGCTGAGCAAAAGAGTGACAAACAGCTACTGGACCACGAGGGGAAAATTTGAGAGATAAGTGACACCATAAGATGAAACAACATTAGAATAATTGGGATTCCAGAAGAAGAAGAAAGAGAGAGGGGAGCAGAAGGTATATTGGAGAGAATTATTGGAGAGAATTTCCCTGATATGGCAAAGGGAACAAGCATCAAAATCCAGGAGGTGCAGAGAACCCCCCTCAAAATCAACAAGAATAGGTCCACACCCTGTCACCTAATAATAAAATTTACAAGTCTCAGTGACAAAGAGAAAATCCTGAAAGCAGCCCGGGAAAAAAAGTCTGTAACATACAATGGTAAAAATATTAGATTGGCAACAGACTTATCCACAGAGACCTGGCAGGCCAGAAAGAGCTGGC
Source organism: Mustela nivalis (assembly GCF_964662115.1). Classification (NCBI taxonomy): domain Eukaryota; kingdom Metazoa; phylum Chordata; class Mammalia; order Carnivora; family Mustelidae; genus Mustela; species Mustela nivalis. Next base: position 19,696,039 of record NC_139036.1, read on the forward strand.
ATGATATTTTCAGAGCACTAAATGAGAAAAACATGCAGCTAAGAATACTATATCCAGCTAGGCTATCATTGAAAATAGAAGGAGAGATAAAAGCTTCCAGGACAAACAAAAACTGAAAAAATTTGCAAACACCAAACCAGCTCTACAGGAAATACTGAAAGGGGTCCTCTAAGCAAAGAGAGAGCCTAAAAGTAGTAGATCAGAAAGTAACAGAGACAATATACAGTAACAGTCCCCTTACAGGCAATACAATGGCACTAAATTCATATCTCTCAATAGTTACCCTGAATGTTAATGGGCTAAATGCCCCAATCAAAAGACACAGGGTATCAGAATGGATAAAAAAACAAAACCCATCTATATGTTGCCTACAAGAAACTCATTTTAGACCCGAAGACACCTCCAGATTTAAAGTGAGGGGGTGGAAAACAATTTACCATGCTAATGGACATCAGAAGAAAGCAGGAGTGGCAATCCTTATATCAGATCAATTAGATTTTAAGCCAAAGACTATAATAAGAGATGAGGAAGAACACTATATCATACTCAAAGGATCTGTCCAACAAGAAGATCTAACAATTTTAAATATCTATGCCCCTAACATGGGAGCAGCCAACTATATAAACCAATTAATAACAAAATCAAAGAAACACATCAACAATAATACAATAATAGTAGGGCACTTTAACACTCCCCTCACTGAAATGGACAGATCATCCAAGCAAAAGATCAACAAGGAAATAAAAGCCCTAAATGACACATTGGACCAGATGGACATCACAGATATATTCGGAACATTTCATCCCAAAGCAACAGAATACACATTCTTCTCCAGTGCACATGGAACATTCTCCAGAATACCTCACATCCTGAGTCCTAAATCAGGTCTCAACTGGTATCAAAAGATTGGGATCATTCCCTGCATATTTTCAGACCACAATGCTCTAAAGCTAGAACTCAATCACAGGAGGAAATTTGGAAAGAACCCAAATACATGGAGACTAAACAGCATCCTTTTAAAGAATGAATGGGTCAACCAGGAAATTAAAGAAGAATTGAAAAAAATCATGGAAACAAATGATAATGAATACACAATGGTTCAAAATCTGTGGGACACAGCAAAGGCAGTCCTGAAAGGAAAATATATAGCAGTACAAGCCTTTCTCAAGAAACAAGAAAGGTCTCAAGTACACAACCTAACCCTACACCTAAAGGAGCTGGAGAAAGAACAAGAAAGAAAGCCTAAACCCAGCAGGAGAAGAGAAATCATAAAGATCAGAGCAGAAATCAATGAAATAGAAACCAAAAAAACAATAGAGCAAACCAATGAAACTAGGAGCTGGTTCTTTGAAAGAATTAATAAGATTGATAACCCCCTGGCCAGACTTATCAAAAAGAAAAGAGAAAGGACCCAAATAAATAAAATCATGAATGAAAGAGGAGAGATCACAACTAACACCAAAGAAATACAAACAATTATAAGAACATACTATTAGCAACTCTACGCCAACAAATTTGACAATCTGGAAGAAATGGATGCATTCCTAGAGACATATAAACTACTAAAACTGAACCAGGAAAAAATAGAACACCTGAACAGACCCATAATCAGTAAGGAGATTGAAACAGACATTAAAAAAATTTCCAAACAGGGACGCCTGGGTGGCTCAGTTGGTTGAGCGGCTGCCTTCGGCTCAGGTCATGATCCCGGCGTCTTGGGATCGAGTCCCACATCGGGCTCCTAGCTCAGCCGGGAGCCTGCTTCTCCCTCTGCCTCTGCCTGCCATTCTGTCTGCCTGTGCTCGCTCTCTCCCCCTCTCTCTCTCTGATAAAAAAAAAAAAAAAAAAAAAAAAAAAAATTTCCAAACAAAAAAAAGCCCAGGGCCAGACGGCTTCCCAGGGGAATTCTACCAAACATTTATTTATTTATTTATTTATTTATTTATTTATTTATTTTAAAGATTTTATTTATTCATTTGACAGACAGATATCACAAGTAGGTAGAGAGAGAGAGGAGGAAGCAGGCTCCTTGCCGAGCAGAGAGCCCAAACAGGGCTTGATCCCAGGATCCTGAGATCATGACCTGAGCTGAAAGCTTAACCCACAGAGCCACCCAGGCACCCCTCTACCAAACATTTAAATAAGAACTAATTCCTATTCTCCTGAAACTGTTCCAAAAAATAGAAATGGAAGGAAAACTTCCAAACTCATTTTATGAGGCCAGCATCACCTTGATCCCAAAACCAGACAAGGATCCCATCAAAAAAGAGAACTACAGACCAATATCCTTGATGAACACAGATGCGAAAATTCTCACCAAAATACTAGCCAATAGGATCCAACAGTACATTAAAAGAATTATTCACCATGACCAAGTGGGATTTATTTCAGGGCTGCAAGTTTGGTTCAACGTCCGCAAACCAATCAATGTGATGCAACACATTAATAAAAGAGAGAACAAAAACCATATGATACTCTCAATAGATGCTGAAAAAGCATTTGACAAAGTACAGCATCCCTTCCTGATCAAAACTCTTCAGAGTGTAGGGATAGAAGGCTCATACCTCAATATTATCAAAGCCATCTATGAAAAACCCACTGCAAATATCATTCTCAATGGAGAAAAACTGAAAGCTTTTTTTGATAAGGTCAGGAACATAGCAGCGATGTCCATTATCACCAATGCTATTCAACATAGTACTAGAAGTGCTAGCCTCAGCAATCAGACAACAAAAGGAAATTAAAGGCATCCAAATTTGCAAAGAAGAAGTCAAACTATCACTCTTCGCAGATGATATGATACTATATGTGGAAAACCCAAAAGACTCCACTCCAAAACTGCTAGAACTTATACAGGAATTCAGTAAAGTGTCAGGATATAAAATCAATGCACAGAAATCAGTTGCATTTCTCTACATCAACAATAAGACAGAAGAAAGAGAAATTAAGGAGTCAATCCCATTTACAATTGCACCCAAAACTATAAGATACCTAGGAATAAACCTAACCAAAGAGGCTAAGAATCTGTACTCAGAAAACTATAAAGTACTCATGAAAGAAATTGAGGAAGACACAAAGAAATGGGAAAATGTTCCATGCTCAGGGATTGGAAGAACAAATATTGTGAAAATGTCTATGTTACCTAAAGCAATCTGCACATTTAATGCAATTCCTATCAAAATCCCACCCATTTTTTTCAAACAAATGGAACAAATAATGCTAAAATTTATATGGAACCAGAAAAGACCTCGAATAGCCAGAGAAATATTGAAAAAGAAAGCCAAAGTTGGTGGCATCACAATTCCAGACTTCAAGCTCTATTACAAAGCTGTCATCATCAAGACAGCATGGTACTGGCACAAAAACAGGCACATAGATTGATGGAACAGAATAGAGAGCCCAGAAATAGACCCTCAAATCTATGGTCAACTAATCTTTGGCAAAGTAGGAAAGAATGTCCAATGGAAAAAAGATAGCCTCTTCAACAAATGGTGTTGGGAAAATTGGACAGCCACATGCAGAAAAATGAAATTGGACCATTTCCTTATACCACACACGAAAATAGACTCAAAATGGATGAAGGACCTCAATGTGAGAAAGGAATCCATCAAAATCCTTGAGGAGAACACAGGCAGCAACCTCTTCGACCTCAGCCACAGCAACATCTTCCTAGGAACATCGCCAAAGGCAAGGGAAGCAAGAACAAAAATGAACTATTGGGATTTCATCAAGACCAAAAGCTTCTGCACAGCAAAGGAAACAGTTAACAAAATCAAAAGACTGACAGAATGGGAGAAGATATTTGCAAATGACATATCAGATAAAGCGCTAGTGTCCAAAATCTATAAAGAACTTATCAAACTCAATACCCAAAGAACAAATAATCCAATCAAGAAATGGGCAGAAGACATGAACAGACATTTCTGCAAAGAAGACATCCAGATGGCCAACAGACACATGAAAAAGTGCTCCACATCACTTGGCATCAGGGAAATACAAATCAAAACCACAATGAGATACCACCTCACACCAGTCAGAATGGCTAAAATTAACAAGTCAGGAAATGACAGATGCTGGCAAGGATGCAGAGGATGCAAGGATGCACTGTTGGTGGGAATGCAAGCTGGTGCAACCACTCTGGAAAACAGCATGGAGGTTCCTCAAAAAGTTGAAAATAGAACTACCCTATGACCCAGCAATTGCACTACTGGGTATTTACCCTAAAGATACAAACATAGTGATCCAAAGGGGCCCATGCACCTGAATGTTTATAGCAGCAATGTCTACAATAGCCAAACTATGGAAAGAACCTAGATGTCCCTCAACAGATGAATGGATGAAGAAGATGTGGTATATATATATACAATGTAATACTATGCAGCCATCAAAAGAAATGAAATCTTGCCATTTGTGATGACGTGGATGGAACCAGAGGGTATCATGCTTAGCGAAATAAGTCAATCGGAGAAAGACAACTATCATATGATCTCCCTGATATGAGGAAACGGAGATGCAACATGGGGGGTTAAGGGGGTAGGAGAAGAATAAATGAAACAAAATGAGATTGGGAGGGAGACATACCATAAGTGACTCTTAATCCCACAAAACAAACTGAGGGTTGCTGGGGGGAGGGGGGTCAGGAGAGGGGGTTGGGGTTATGGCCATTGGGGAGGGTATGTGCTATCATGAGTACTGTGAAGTGTGTAAACCTGGCGATTCACAGACCTGTTCCCTTGGGGATAAAAATATATGTTTATGAAAAATAAAAAATTTTTAAAAAACCTGCTATGGAATGAAGCATAATATGTTTGAAAACTGAAAGTAATCCTGTGTGCCTGGAGTGTGGAATGTGAGAAGAGAGGCGGCAGCCAGGTAAGTTAGGGACCAGTAGGTAATACAAGGAAAGTCTTATAGGCCTAGTTAGGGATTTTAGTCTTTATCCTAAGAGTAAATAGAGACCCTTGAAAATTTCCACATTTGGGAAAAACATGATAAGATTAACTTTTTAAAAATACTCTTTGTAGAAAACCCCCCAAAAAACACCAAAAAATTGCCAGAACTGACACAAGAATTCAGCAAAGTCACAAGATATAAAATTGATGCACAGAAGTCTGTTGCATTTCTGTACACCAATAATGAAGGAGCAGAAAGAGAAATCAAGGAACTGAACCCATTTACAAGTGCACCCAAACCATAAGATACCCAGGAATAAACCTAGTCAAAGAGGTAAAAAGATCTCTACTCTGAAAACTATAGAATACTTACTAAAGAAATTGAAGTAGACACAAAGAAATGAAAAAAATATTCCATGCTCATGGATGTCTACACTACCCAAAGCAATCTACACATTCAATGCAATCTCTATCAAAATAACACCAGCATTTTTCACAGAGTTGGAACACACAATCCTAAAATCCTAAAATTTGTATAGAACCATAAAAGACCCCCAAATAGTCAAAGGAATATTGGAAAAGAAAACCAAAGCGGAGACATCACAATTCTGAACTTCAAGTTCTATTACAGAGCTGTAATCATCAAGATAGTATGGTAGTTGCACAAAAGCAGACATATAGATCAATGGAACAGAATAGAGAACCCAGAAAGGGACCCTCAACTCTATGGTCAACTAATCTTCAACAAAGTAGGAAAGGATATTCAATGGAAAAAAGTCTCTTCAATAAATGGTGTTGAAAATATTGGACAGCCACATGCAGAATGAAACTGGACCACTTTATTACACCACACACAAAAATAAATTCAAAATGGACAAAAGACCTAAATGTGAGAAAGGAATCTATCAAAATCCTTGAGAAGAACACAGACAGCAACCTCTGTGACCTTGGCCACAGCAACTCTTCTTTTTAAGATTTTATTTATTTATCAGAGAGAGAGAAAGAGCAAGTGACCACAAGTAGGGAGAGCAGCAGGTAGAGGGAGAAACAGGCTCCTGGTTGAGCTGAGAGCCCGATGTGGGACTCCATCCCAGGACCCTGGGATCATGACCTGAGCTGAAGGCAGCCGCTTAACTGACTGAGCCACCCAGGCGTCTCAGCCACAGCAACTTCTTACTAGACATGTCTCTGGGGGCAAGAGAAAAAAAAGCAAAAATAAACTTTTGGAACTTAGTCAAGTTAAAAAGCTTCTGCAAAGCAAGGGAACAATCAACAAAACTAAAAGGCAACCTACAGAATGGGAGAAGGTATTTTCAAACAACATATTGGATAAAGGGCTAGTATCCAAAAATCTATAAAGATTTTATCAAACTCAACACCCTAAAAATTAAAAATCCAGTTAAGAAATGGGCAGAAGATTAACTTTTTTTAAAAAGATTTTGTTTGAGGAAAGGGAACACAAGCAGTGGGAGTAGGAGAGGGTGAAGCAGGCTCCCCCCTGAGCAGGGATCCTGATTCAGGGCTTGATTCCAGGATCCTGGGATCATGACCTGAGCCAAAGGCAGACATTTAATGACTGAGCCACCCAGGTGTCCCAGAAGATTAATCTTTTTTAAAAAATCACTTCATTATAAGTAATGAATAGACTGCAAGAGGACAAGAGTGAATGGAAACATATTAAGTAGGAGACTGTGGCAATAGCAAAGGTGAAACCTGATAGTAGCTTAGACTAGGGTGACGGCAGCAGGGAAGGTTGGAAATGAGAAAATTTGAGAGGAGGTAAAATCCACAGGACTTAATGATCAATGAGAAGTACATAGTGAGGAAGAAGAAGGTGTCAAGGTTTATCTCTTGGGTTTGGTCTTGAAAATCTTGATGCACAGCCTAGAAAGACAATGACTTTTGAAACTGAAGTGCCTGTGAAATATCCAAGTACAGATACTGACTAGTTGTACATACTGGTCTGAAGCTCAAAAAAGGCATTTGGATTAGAGATATAAATCTAAGAGCATGAAGACATAGATGGTAGCTGAAGTCATGTGTTGAAATGAGAGCACTCAAGGATGATTTGGGAGTGACCGGAGAACCACAACTTAAGGAATCTTAATATTTGAAGATCAGATGGCAGAGAATGAGCCGGCACAGGATGCTGAGAAGGACTAAAAAGAGGTGGAAGGAAAACAACTAAAGAATAATAACATGGAAGGGAAAGGACAGAGTATCTCAAGGAGGAAATGGTCAACATTGTTGAATATTGGTAAGAGGCCAAGTAAGATGAAGATTGCAAACTTTCCATTGGGCCTAGAAACATGGAGAACATTGTGATCTCAGTAGGCGACATTTATTGAAGAGAGTCTGGAATGAAGGCCAGATAGAACAGATTGAGAAACGTGTTGGAAGCGGGGAAAATGTACATGGACACCTGCTTTGATAAATTTAGCTATGTTTTAGTTATAGTTCTTCAACTCGAGTGTGTAAGTTCCTCATGACAAGAACCAAATTTTGTAATTTTTCCCTATAAGGTATGGCTCAACATGGAGCACTTGGTAGTTATGCAACAAATACTGATTAACTGAGTGAAGACTCCTCAATAAATCTGTTATTAATTTATCTAACCAAAATTTGGTATTTGTTAGATAACAAATATTATCATGCCAAGCATTGTGCTCAGTGTTGAAAACATAGACATAATAGAAAAATAGTCCTTGTCTTCAAAGAAATTATGGGAAGGTAAATCAACAATTACATTGTAATGTGCTAAAGGCTGACACAAGCCTACAGGTGCTCCAGAAATATAAAGGAAGAGTAGGTAATCCAAAGCAGATGCGACAGAAGGCATCCCAGAGGAAGTGATACTAGGGCTGATTCTTTTTTATTATTATTTATTTGTTTGTTTGTTTGTTTGAGAGGGGGAGAGACAGGGCAAGAGCAAGCTCAGGGGTGGGAATGGGGGTGGGGCAGAGAGCATCCTAAGCAGACTCTGCACTGAGCATTGAGCCTGATCTCACAGTCCTGATCAGGACCTGAGCCAAAACCAAGAGTCTGACCTTCAAAAGTCTGCACCACCCAGGTGCCCAGATACTTGGGCTGATTCTTGAAGCACAGGAAAAATTGTCCAGCAAGAAAAAGGAAGGGGATGTTGTTCTAGACATGGAAAGTTTGCACTCTGGATTAGAGGAGAGGGCATCTTGCTCGTGGTTTTGATTAGTTGATATGTAAGAGATAAGAAAATTGATGTACATAAAGAATGCCACCTATCTAGCCCAGATGAACGAAATCACTACATGCTGGGTATATCAGATCTAGTGCCTGCAAGTTTTGAAGCTGGCCTTCATGGTGAAGATTTCTATTTCCAAATGAGGTAGTTGAGTTCCAACTGAACCACCTTCCTGGAAGAGTATGAGAAAGCAGAGGGCATTTCCCCGTGGATGTTTCCCACTGGAGTCCTGGAGAGCATCTGTTTTGAAGGTATAGGACTGAGGTCCGGCAGAGGATGTAAAAACAAATGAAGTAGCCCATAAGGTCTTCAGTCTGTTATCTTCTATAAAGAGAAAACAAATCCTATTTTCTTCTGAGGGAAACAGTTACCGAATAGTTTTAGATGAATCAAAAGTTTTATCTGGCAAGTCCTAGGAATTTATGGACAAGTTGGACAATCTTACTCTAGGCACCACGCTCTCAGGCATTATACCAGATATCCAGCCCCAGCTGTAGGAATTTGACTCAGGAACTTCATCTCAGTCTTTTTAACATTAGGAATGTCCTATGCCACTGAAGCAAGACCATGGACCCATTCAACATCAGGTTACAGGATGTGTGTTTGTAGAATATTAGGATAACATCCAAGAAGACCATGATTTCTCAGCCCACAACTACTTCAATTTCTAAGTACTTCATAATGGGATATATAACAGATGCATCAAAGTGGTTTAGAGATAGATGTGCAACTAGTTCATGTATATACATTATTATTATGTTTCAGGTTGAATAAAAGTAGAACCTGTTTGATGAAGTCCTACCACACACCATTGGGTAGAATAGTCAAACACTATTAAAAAAAAAAAAAAAGCATTTTCCTTATCTAGCCACTCACTTTTGGCATAACCTGTTTTACTAGATTGATAAATCATGATATTCAATACAAATCAACAAAATTATTGATATTAATAATGTCACCTGTGGGAGAAGCACCTATGGGATTTCCTAGCACAATATAAGCACTAGGGTTTGGCTCACTAGAGAGGTGACATCTGGTGTGGAATATGAGCAGACAGACATCTGTCTAGGAAGTCACTGTCTCCTGGAGACTGCAGAAGATCCATATCAAGGCAGAAACATTCCCTTACTCTTGCCAAGTCCTAGTAGCTGGTGTATTGTAAGCATAAATTAGACATTTGGGTTGGTTTGTTTTATAGTGAAAAATTATATTTAAAAGGCTAAACCTAGAAACAATATGGCGGATGGCGAGGAGCCGGAGAAGAAAAGAAGGAGAATAGAGGAGCTGCTGGCTGAGAAAATGGCTGTTGATGGTGGGTGTGGGGACACTGGAGACTGGGAAGGTCGCTGGAACCATGTAAAGAAGTTCCTCGAGCGATCTGGACCCTTCACACACCCTGATTTCGAACCGAGCACTGAATCTCTCCAGTTTTTGTTAGATACATGTAAAGTTCTAGTCATTGGAGCTGGTGGCTTAGGATGTGAGCTCCTGAAAAATCTGGCGTTGTCTGGTTTTAGACAGATTCATGTTATAGACATGGACACTATAGATGTTTCCAATCTAAATAGGCAGTTTTTATTTAGGCCCAAAGATGTTGGAAGACCTAAGGCTGAAGTTGCTGCAGAATTTCTAAATGACAGAGTTCCTAACTGCAATGTAGTTCCACATTTCAACAAGATTCAGGATTTTAATGACACTTTCTATCGACAATTTCATATAATTGTATGTGGACTGGACTCTATCATAGCCAGAAGATGGATAAATGGCATGCTGATATCTCTTCTGAATTATGAAGATGGTGTATTAGATCCAAGCTCCATTGTCCCTTTAATAGATGGGGGGACAGAAGGTTTTAAAGGAAATGCCCGGGTGATTCTACCTGGAATGACTGCTTGTATTGAATGCACACTAGAACTGTATCCTCCACAGGTTAATTTTCCCATGTGCACCATTGCATCTATGCCCAGGCTACCAGAACACTGTATTGAGTATGTAAGGATACTGCAGTGGCCTAAGGAGCAGCCTTTTGGAGAAGGAGTTCCATTAGATGGAGATGATCCTGATCATATTCAGTGGATTTTCCAAAAGTCCCTTGAGAGGGCATCACAATATAATATTAGGGGTGTGACCTATAGACTCACTCAAGGAGTAGTAAAACGAATCATTCCTGCAGTAGCTTCTACAAATGCGGTCATAGCAGCTGTGTGTGCCACTGAGGTTTTTAAAATAGCCACAAGTGCATATATTCCTCTTAATAATTACTTGGTATTCAATGATGTAGATGGACTATACACATACACATTTGAAGCAGAGAGAAAGGAAAACTGCCCAGCTTGTAGTCAGCTTCCTCAAAATATTCAGTTTTCTCCATCTGCTAAACTACAGGAGGTTTTGGATTATTTAACCAATAGTGCTTCTCTGCAGATGAAATCTCCAGCCATCACAGCTACATTAGAGGGAAAAAATAGAACACTTTACCTACAGTCAGTAACCTCTACTGAAGAACGAACAAGGCCAAATCTCTCCAAAACGTTGAAAGAATTGGGACTCGTTGATGGGCAAGAACTGGCAGTTGCTGATGTCACCACACCACAGACTGTACTATTCAAACTTCATTTTACTTCTTAAGGAAAATAAACTTGTACATAATAGAAAACTCATGGAAATATATTATGTGGATGCTAAGACATTTAATGTCATTTTTAGCATTAGTGTTGCTGGAATTTGACTTTTATATAATGAACCACTCTTTTTTAAATTTATAACTTCCCCTTGAAGACAGAATTTTGGGGTTGGTACTTGTAAGCATTTTCATTAGTAATATGGGAAATGATGCTTGGAGAGAGAGAATGAACAAATGTATTGCTTCTTTCAAAAGAAGAGGCAAGCACTCTCTTGTGTCTGACTTTTGTTACTGTGGTCTAAGAACGCATTCCTCAGTTTTCATTTGAGCACCCACATAAAGAAAAGATGTCCCTCTAAAGAAAAAAAGAAAATTAAGTTTTAAATGACCTTGACTCTTACACCCTGACATCTAGAACATGTTGAACATAGCCTATTTCTTGCTTGATTTAATACTCATTTAATTGTGGTTGTCCAAATGAATATTAATTACTGCAAAGGTTACCTTGTCTATAATAATTTGTAAATGGTATTATAGCTGAATACCTGTGCATGGATATGGGAACTATTTTCATGTTTACTTGTAGTGCCATAGAGGCCAGTATGCACAATATAAAGCCAAGACGTGGATGTTTAAAAGAATTTAATGCTCAGGCAGTTATCACTGATGCTTTCACACTATTTATTAATAAAATCATATATTGTCTAAAAAAAAAAAAAAAAAAAAAAGGCTAAACCTAGGGGTGCCTGGGTGGCTCAGTGGGTTAAAGCCTCTGCCTTTGGCTCAGGTCATGGTCCCAGGGTCCTAGGATTGAGCCCCGCATCAGGCTCTCTGCTTGGCGGGAGCCTGCTTCCCCCTGCCTCTCTGCCTACTTGGGATCTCTATCTGTCAAAATAAATAAATAAATAATCTTTTTAAAAAACAGACTAAAATTAATAAAGAGGTCATAAAAAATGGTAGAACTAAAACTCACCTATTATATCCATAGATGTAAATATGCTAAAAGCCTTCCTATTAAAAGATTCCAATTGAATTATAAAACAGAGTGTTCTACACTGTATATTCTGTACATAGAGAAAACACTAAATTAAGATTACTCAGAAAAGTTGCAAATAAAAAGATGAACAAAAATATTCTATGAAAATACATATAAAAGAAAGTGGGGGTTGCAATGTTATCATCAGATGAGGTTAAATTTTGGAAAATAATATAAAGATGATATTTTAGAAAGAGTACAATATAATGGAGGTTTTTACAATATGCCCAATTTATACATATAATTTGACCAAAATTGTTGAAAGTTGCACGTGAGAATGGGGATGGAGTTTGTTTTTGGAAACACAAAGAGTAAGCACTTCGAAGTAAACTGGCAAAATCTTTGTAGATACCACATTCTAATAGAAACACAATGGATGTCACATAGTCTGCATTAAGTTCTTTGAACGCTGTACAGGAATTAACTTGTAGGGAATTATCAAGTAAAAAAAATAATTATTAAGTAAAATAAAGGCTTCTGTGTCTTTCTCTCTTAGTTTTTACTTGGTTGGGGTAAACTTAATGCTTAAACATGTATACTGACTTATTTTTCTCCTTTATGTAGCTATGGGGGAGAAGGAAACTCTATGCAAAATTTTGTTGTGATTTTTTTCTCTTTGTGGGTTAAATGTTCCATTATTAGTCCATAAGGGTGATAAAGAGTTATCACAGGAAAAATGCCAAAGAGATATTTCAATGTGCAGCACAGACTCATCAAAATAAAGCAACAGATGTAGAGATCAGAGATTATTACCAAGCCAGAACCTGATAGGCATCACTAGAACTGCGACACAGGAAAAGATCCGAGTTTTTGCCTTGGGTCTAAGATCCACTTTCTAGTTCATTTGAACTCTCATCTAGGATCAGGACTGTGTATCAGGGCTGAAGGAGAAAAGTGAAGAAATTTATAATATAAGAGGCCCCACTTCCCCGGAATAGTGTTAAGTTCGAACATTAATAATAATAATATCTGTGATTTTAAAATTTTTAAATTTTAATCCATTAGCTAATTACATCTGTGTAGTTTTTTTACTGTTTAAATTTTTATTTTTTAAAATATCATATAGTAAAATTGACCTTTTTTGGGACATAGTTGTATAAATTTAAACATACGTGTAAATATGTGTGTAACCACCACCATAATCAGTCTATTGAAAGTCTGTAATTCTGGGATGCCTGGGTGGCTCAGTGGGTTAAGTCTCTGCCTTCAACTCAGGTCATGATCTCAGGGTCCTGGGATGGAGCCCGAACTGAGCTCTCTCCTCAGCAGGGAGCCTACTTCCCTTCCTCTCTCTCTCTGCCCGCCTCTCTGCCTACTTGTGATCTCTAGCTGTCAAATAAATAAATAAAATCTTTAAAAAAAAAAAAAGAAAGCCTGTAATTCTATTTTTAAAATATTTTATTTATTTATTTATTTGAGAGAGAGACACACACACACAGAGATATCGACAGAGAGTACAAGCAAGGAGAAGAGGGAGGAACAGTCTCCCCGCTGAGCAGGGAGCCCAACTTGGGCACCCATGCCAGGTCCCTGGGATCCTGACCTGAGCAGAAGGCAGACGCTCAACTGACTGAACCACCCAGGTGCCTCTATAATCCTATTTTAAGAGCAAATACTTTCCAGGGGCACCTGGGTGGCTTAGTTCATAGAATGAGACTCTTGATCTCAGGGCTGTAAGTTTAGCCCCCATGTTGAGTGTAGAGATTACTTTAAAACAAAATCTTAAAAATAAAAAATTTTTAAAAAAGAACAAATGCTTTTCTTTCTTTTTTAAAAGATTTATTTATTTATTTGAGAGAAAGCATGAGTGTGGGGGTGGGAAAGAGGGACAAGCAGACTCCCCACTGAGCAGGGAGCCCAGTGTGGGACTGGACTCCAGGACTCTGGGATCATGACCTGAGCCGAAGGCAGATGCTTAACTTACTGAGCCACCCAGGCGCCCCAACAAAAATCTTTCATTATCAATTCACAATGAGGCAGTTGTGACTTATAAAATATGCATTCCCAAGCATGGAAGGAATCAGGTTTTAGAGGTAAAAGATACTGAAATAGATGTTAAAAGAAAAGAAAATATGAGCAAAATGACACAAACATAACCTTATCAGTTTTGCAAAATTACACGTAAGAATTAAAGTCCACTTTAAACACTGGGGTAGAGTTGGTCCTTCTTTTCACTACATCTGTATCTTTGGGGTAAATACCCAGTAGTGCAATTGCAGGGTCATAGGGAAGCTCTATTTTTAATTTCTTAAGGAATATCCACACTGTTCTCCAAAGTGGCTGCACCAGCTTGCATTCCCAACTACAGTGTAAGAGGTTTCCCCTTTCTCCACATCCTCTCCAACATACGTTGTTTCCTGTCTTGCTAATTTTGGCCATTTTAACTGGTGTAAGGTGGTCTCTCAATGTGGTTTTAATTTGAATCTCCCTGATGGCTAGTAATGATGAGCATTTTTTCATGTGTCTGATAGAACCAAGACGTGCTTTGATGGACAAATGAATAAGGAAGATGTGGTCCATATACACTATGGAGTATTATGCCTCCATCAGAAAGGATGAATACCCAACTTTTGTATCCACATGGAGGGGACTGGAAGAGATTATGCTGAGTGAAATAAGTCAAGCAGAGAGAGTCAATTATCATATGGTTTCACTTATTTGTGGAGCATAACAAATAACATGGAGGACATAGGGAGATGGAGAGAAGGGAGTTGAGGGAAATTGGAAGGGGAGATGAACCATGAGAGACTATGAACTCTGAAAAACAATGTGAGGGTTTTGAAGGCGCCGGGGGTGGGAAGTTGGGGGAGCCAGGTGGTGGGTATTATGGAGGGCACATATTGCACGGAACACTGGGTGTGGTACATAAACAATGAATTCTGTTATGCTGAAAAGAAATTAAAAAAAAATTAAAGTCCACTTTAATTCTTAATCTGTCATTCAGAAATGTCGATGAAAAGCAATAAAGGTATACTGCATATGTAAAACTTACAAACAACAGTGATAGTTTATTTTTCAGACAAGCAGCTACCACTATAAAAATTGTCCCAAATCAGTAAGGAGTATCTTCCCTATCTATGGTTCTTAGACACCAAACAGAAACAAATCCCTTTTTATCCAGGGAAGTAGTCAGATGAAAAATTTTTGGACCAGGTTGAGGCAAAGGGATACTTTAACATCATCACAAGAGGATAAAGTCTTGACAAACCAAACAAAAATTTATTCATCTTTTTCCTTGGATATAAATAAGAAAAACTCTCATTACTAATACAAATGGACTTCAAAACTCTCTAATGGACTAAAGATGACACAATGATATAGTTCAGAGAATTTAAAAGCAAGACTATTTTAGCTAAGATTGTTGTGTATCTGAACTTTAGGTCAATAGATATTGCACTGTTGAAAAGTATCCCAGGATTTCTGAATATTCTGCAGGTGCTTGACACTGTCATATGTTGATACACAGATCTTGAATTTTTGCCAGAAAGAGATCAAGCCCTAATCCTGACCATCCAGGCAAACAAAGCATCTTTGATTCCTTTAACTCTTGCATGAAATTCCTACAACAGCATTGCTCCAGTGGAAACTAGGGCTCTGGGGCACCTGGCCAGCTCAGTTGCAAGAGCGTGTAACTCTTGATTTCGGGGTTGTGTGTTTGAGTCCCACCTGAGGTGTAGAGATTACTAAAATAAAAGAAAGAAAAAAAGAAACTAGTGATCTCATCAAGCTTCAAATGACCCTAACTATTCAAACTCCCAATTCAAGAAGCATCAGTGCAATAAACTAACCCTCTTATGTCATGCCATTTGTTGGAAATGATACCTAGACCAGAGTCCTAGTGTGCCAGTTACTATTCTTATAACAATTATTGATAAATGCCAACTTTAATGTGCTGATTGAGATTTACACATCCCTAATAGGAGGAAGCATTTCTCGATGTATTGATATACAGCCTTGACATCAGTTCCCAAATTTTAAGTATTTTTATGGCACTATGTCTAAATACAAATCTAATTTATTGCTCTGCAAGAACAGATGGAGGACAGAAAAGTTCTTTAAGCTATTTATTAAATTTAATGACACTGCTCCCTGCTGCTGTTGGAACTTCTCATTAGTACTAAAACTCCTTTAATTTGGCTTCTCTGAATAATTGGTTTTGAAGCTTTTTTTAGGGTGCATAATAACCTCCTGTGGAACTTGTTCTCAGTGCATGCCTAAAGGTTCTGATTGAGAAGATCTGAGGAAGAAGCTAGGAATCTGCATTTTTAACCAAACATCCAGGTCATCCTGATTTCATTCATAGGCAACCACACTCTGAGAAAGACTGTTCCAATGGAAATTTAAAATTCCATGTCCACACATAAAATACATAAAATAAAACAAAGGAAGAGTTCTGTACATATCTCTTGCTTTATTCTAGTGGTATATATGTACTTAATTTCAAAAGAATTGTTATTCTAAACTTCTGATTAGTTACTTACCCTATAGGAGGAACACTGAAAGAAATCATAAAAAATTTTACATTTTTTTATAAATTTTAGCACAAGTATTCATGCCAGAAGATATTAGAAGGAAAGTATGAAGATTCAGGAAGAGAATCAGACATTCAAAGTGTCTTATTTTTATTTTGTTTTGTTGTTTTAAGATCTGGAAGAGACCCAGATGTTATCTAGACTAGGGCTTAAGGCCCAAACTGACTGCTGCCTGATATTGTACTACTCAACAGCTAAGATTGGCTGCTACATTTTAAAATGGTTTTTAAAAATCAAAATAATAATAATATTTTGTGGCATAGTAGAAAATCTATGACACATTTTAGTATTCACAAATAAAGTTTTATTAGAACTCAGCCATGCTTATTCATTTACATATTGTGTATAACTACTTTTGTACTACAACAACAAAATTGAGTGATTGAGACTCAATTTCTCTGGCAAAAGCCCTTTAATTTTTATGTAATCAAATTTAGCAATAATTTCATGATTTTTAGTCATGGTTTAAAAGGTTTTCTCAGGGTACCTGTGTGGCTCAGTGGATTAAGCCTCTGCCTTCAGCTCAGGTCATGTTCTCAGGGTTCTGGGATGGAACCCCGCATCCAGCTCTCTGCTCAGCGGGGAGCCTGCTCCCCCCCCCTCGCCTGTCTCTCTACCTACTTGTGACCTCTCTCTCTGTGTCAAATAAATAAATAAAATCTTTTTTAAAGAAAGGCTTTTCTCTGGTAATAAAAGAAATTAATCCCTGGTTTCTCCTAGTTGTTGCATGGTTTCATTTGTCATACACACATACTTAGAAGAATATGTTTCAGGACAAAATATCTGTAAATAAATCTAGTAGTTCTTTTATTGGGATTGTTGGTATTATTATTTTGAAGCTATTTTATGTAAATTGTAGGATAAGACAACTAATTTTAACCCACTGAGCCACCCAGGCACCCCAGGATAAGATAACTAATTTTGTCAATGTTGTTAGGAGCCAAGATTTTTAGGGGGAAAAAAAGAGATAGAAATATAAAATCAAGGAATTGGGTAAAAAACCTGAAATATTGTGTTTGATATGAAATTATAGATATTTGCTCATATTTTTATTTTTTATTTTTTTAAGATTTTATTTACTTATTTGACAGAGAGAGAGACAGTGAGACAGTGAGACAGGGAACACAAGCAGGGGGAGTGGGAGAGGGAGAAGCAGGATTCCCACTGAGCAGGGAGCCCCATGCAAGGCTCCATCCTAGGATCCTGGGATCATGACCTGAGCTGAAGGCAGACACTTAACAACTGGGCCATCCAGGCACCCCTATTTTTAAAAATTATATTTGTTAGTCCTGAAAGAGCCTAGAAGCAATATTAATACAATATTTATGAGCATTCCTAGCTCCCAGATGAGTGATTTCCTTTAAAAGTAGCTAAGAATCCTTTTTAAAAATTGCAAGAAGCTTTCAAAAACTAAAGGAGTAAGGTTGGAAGAACATAGGAGCCAAAGTTGGGTCAAGTTGAGGATCAAAAAGAAAAAGTAACTATAATGGATTAAAATACCTTGAATATATATTAAAATCAGTGTGTCTACAATGATACTTAAAAGGAACAATCCCCCTGAAAAAAATCTTTTTTAAAAAAAATTTTGTTTGTTTGTTTATTTAAATATATTATTTATTTATTTGACAGGTAGAGAGAGAGAGCACAAGTAAGCAGAATAGCAGACAGAGGGAGAGGAAGAAGCAGGTTCCCTGCCAAGATGACAACCCAAAGCAGGGCTCCATTCCAGGACCCTGAGCCAAAGGCAGATGCTTAACTGATTGAACCATCCAGGAAACCCCCAAGAAATCTTTAATTTGTTGTTCCTCCAGGCACCTATAGATAGATAGATAGATAGATAGATAAGTAGACACATAGAGACATAGAGATACAATGTATAATATTCTGAAAACTTGTAATTAAAAGGAAAGAATTAAACATTTATTTTGGTTTATTAGCAGGAAGCATATTTCAATGTAACCGAATACAAAGCAATCAAGCGGGAGTTATTCCAGCAATTTCCATAGCTCAAAATTAGGAAATCTATTATAAAATTCATTATCAACAGGTCTAAGGTGAAAACCAAATGATCATCTCAACAGATGTTAAACAAGCATTTGACAAAATTAACAATCATTCTTGTTCTTTAAAAACTGGCTCAGTGGGTTAAGTGTCTGACTCTTGATTTCAGCTCAGGTCATGATCTCAGGATATCATGAGATATCTGAGATATCTGGATATCTGGGTATCAGATATCCAGCCCCACACTGGGTTCCATGCTCAGCATGGAGTCTGCTTGTCCTTCCCCCTTTGCTCCTCACCCCACTTGCACACACAAACTCTCTCTCTCAAAAATAAATAAATAAATAAATAAATAAATAAAATCTTTTTTAAAAATCACTCTTTAAAGGGGTTATAAAAGAAGATCAAAACCCAAACCCAGCAAAAGGAAGGAAAAAAAAAAGATTAGAACAGAATAAATAATAGAGAAACCAAAAAACTCCAATAGAACAGTGATCCTTTTCTCTGCCATTGTGGTGTGTGCAGTTGAGGGTTCCTCATCATGTTTTCTCTATAAAGATTTTTCAGGATCAAGTTATTCCAGGGCCAAATGAAGAGTCAGACACTTAACTGACCGAGCTACGCAGGTGCCCTGCACATTTTTTTCTAATGTAATAAAATACATCTTTTTCAGATCCAAATGAAGTAGAGTTATGGTATTACTATATAGCTTTAAAAAACTACTCATGATGAGGCAATAATACAAAAATCATCCCTACTAAAGTCCAAAACAGGACAAGGATGTCCATATCATCATTATTATTTAAAATTCATTGAAGTAATTGCCAATATAACGAGGGTAGAGGAAGATATTACAAACATAAAAATTGAAAACAAAGAAGGAAAATGCCTATTATTTTCAGGTAAGGTTTCCTTTCTAGAAAAATCCAAATAATCAACTAAAATTTTTCTATAAATAGGGGCACCTGGGTGCCTCAGTTGGTTAAGCATCCAATCCTTGGTTTTGGCTCAGGTCATGATCTCATGGTCATGGGATCAAGCTCAGCGTCTGGTGCCACACTCAGTGAGGAGTCTGCTTCAAATACTTTCACCCTCTTCCTCTCCTCCACCTCTATCATATGCACACTTTCTCTCTTTCTCTCTCAAATAAATAAATAAGTCTTTTAATAAAAATAAAAAATATTTTTTTCTATTAATGATGGAACTCAGTAAGGTAGCAGAGAACAAAAATTTTCAGAAATTTATAGTTTTCATGTATTCAAACTACATATAGATAGAAAATGTAATGAAAGAAAGTCCCATTTACAATGGCTATAAGCAATAATGAAGTAGGGGTGCTTGGGTGGCTTGGTCGGGTAAGCCTCTGCCTTTGGTTCAGGACATGCTTTCAGAGTCCTGGGATTAAGCCCTGCATCAGGCTCTCTGCTCAGGGGGGACCCTGCTTCCCTTCCTCTCTCTCTGCCTGCTTCTCTGCCCATTTGTGATATCTGTCTGTCAAATAAATAAATAAAATCTTCAAAAAATAATAAAGTAACTAGTAATGCATCTAACAAGAGATGCAAGCTTAAATGAAAAAAAGCCTTTATGACAACAATGATGGATACAAAATAAGAGGAGCAAATGGAAAGACATATGTTCTCAGATAGAAACACTTGTCATTAAAGATGTTGATTTTCCCTAAGTTAATAAATAAATGTAAACAAATTTCAATGAAATTCCTATAAGGTTTGTTTTGCTATTCTCCTTTTTTTCCTCCAAGTAGATGACTCAATCCTAAAATTTATATTAAAAAGCAAAAATATGGGGCCCCTAGGTGGCTTCGTCGGTTAAGCATCTGCCTTCAGCTCAGGTCATGATCTTGGGGTCCTGGGATCTAGTCCCCTATTGGGCTCCCTGCTCAGTAGAGAGTTTGCTTCACCTTTTCCCTCTGTGCGCATGCTCTCTCTCTCTCTCTCTCAAGTAAATAAATAAAATCTTAAAAAAAAAAAAAAGCAGTAACATCAGAATAAAGGAGTAAATAATGGGGACCAGCACAGAGAATTATTGAAATACAGAGCTTCCTCAACTTATGATAGGGGTATGTCCCAATAAACCCATCATAAATGGAAAATATCCTAAGTAGAAAATGCATTTAATACACCTAACCCACTCAACATCATAGTTGTATTGAGCCCATTTAAAATGTGTTCAGAACACTTAAATTAGTTTACAGTAAGCAAAATCATCTAACAAGTACCTGTTTTATAAAGTGTAAACTATCTCATGTAATTGATTTAATACTGTACTGAAAGTGAAAAACAGAATGGTTGTATGGTACAGAGCCACTTTAAGTGTATGGATCGGGTGGCTGACCAGCAGCTGTAGCTCACTGCCACTGCCCTGCATCACAAGAGAGCATCATACTGCATTTTTTAGTCCAGGAAAAGATCAAAATTCAAAATTCAGAGTATGATTTCTACTGAACACATACCACTTTCACACCAACATAAAACCAAAAATCAGTCAGTGGAATCATTGTAAGTCAGGGACTGACTGTATCTTTAAAAGCCTCAGTGATTAAAGTAGTGCACTGTGGTGCATGAATAGGGAGATAGTCAATGGGATAGAATAGAAAAATACAGACATACACTCCAAAATATACAAGAATTTAGTAATAAAGTTTCAAACAGTGGGGCAAAATAGACTATTTGGCAATTGTCATTGGGAACACTATGTAGCCATTTGGAAAAGAAAAAGTTAGATTCATATTTTCCATCTTACATTAGAATAATGTAATTTCAAATGGATCAATACTTAAAATGGGAATTCAAATAATAAAAAGTCCAGGAAAAAAATGGAAGGATTATTTTGCTATCTTGAAAATAACAGTAACTGGAAATCTAGAAACCATAAAATGAAAGTAAATAAATTCAACCACATAGAAATAAAATATCTTCTGTATGACAAGATGTAAATAGCAAGTAAAAAACAGAAGAAAATATTTGTAACTCAGTCAGATGGTCTTATATAAAAGGAAGAAAATTTAGAAGCTATATTTGCATTTGCTTCTGTATGTATAAAGAAACTGGAAGAATCCACTGAAAATGAAGAATAGCCATTATTTATGGCAGCGGTCAAGTACTGGGTAGATGGATGAATGGGAGAGGAACTTTTCATTGTATAACTATATATTTTGACTTCTGAACCAAGTGAATAGATGGCCTATCTGAAAAGTTAAATTTTTAAAAAGTTCCTACTCTTATATAGCTTACTTTCCAGTGCAGAGAGACAGAAGATAAACAAATAAATATATATCTTAGATCATAGTGAGTAACTAAATCCATGAATTCAAGGAACTTGTTTAATATGCTTCATTAGTCTTCATAGTGCCTTATAAATGGTAACACACATACCAACAGCTCAATAAATACTTTCTGAAAAATCACAAAATTATTTAATTATTTAATTAAATAATTTATTATAAATTAAATTCAATTATAAATTTATAATTAATACAAATATTAATTAATTATTAATTAAAATTAATATAAATATAATAATTACAAATTAATTACAATTAAATAATTTAATTATTTAAGCCCTATTTGTATGATTATATAATTGTTCTACATGCTTTCAATGTAAGAATCTAGATCATCAACTGAAAATATTAAAAAGTTTACCTGTTGCCAGTAGTGTCGGGAACATGAATCTTCAGGTCTTCTGTGACATCTCTCATCATCCTTTGATAACCAGACATTCCTGAGTCTTTGATGTAATAAGGATTATTTCTCATTAAGTATTCCCCCAAATGATTAATTGGATTAAACCTGGTTGTATTATCAACCTCTGTCCAAAGCTGCTTCTTTTCCACTTGCATTAACATTTTTTCCACTCCAGGAA
Source organism: Mustela nivalis (assembly GCF_964662115.1). Lineage (NCBI taxonomy): Eukaryota > Metazoa > Chordata > Mammalia > Carnivora > Mustelidae > Mustela > Mustela nivalis. The sequence continues at coordinate 19,718,222 of NC_139036.1, forward strand.
CTAAGGTAGGCAGAAGTTTGTCAAGCAAATATGCACGAGTGTTCAGTGTCGTGTTGTCAGCATTAAACCACTCTTTGGCCAAATTATCCCTGGGGAGTTTTTTTTCAGCCTTTTTTTCTTGTTCTTTCTTCAGATTATCCTTGTCTATTATTTTCTGCTGCATTGCCCGGGCTTTTGCTTCCAATCTTTCAAGACATTTTTTCTTCCATGGCTGTTCTAGCTTTGAATTCAGTGAGGCTGGATCTAAATTGAAAATCACTTTTGCAGGTTTTCTAACCACCAAATTCTTTGAGGCCTTTATTGAACACACTGAAGTTTCCGTCTGCTCTTCCAGGTGCATTCCTGAGGAAGAGAAAAAGTAAAATGTAAGAAATATTAGAAGTAGATTTTAATCTGTTACTTTAGAATATTGTTGGGAAAAAGAGTCCCATCACCCCCCCCCCCCCCCCCAGCCAGAGCAAGATGGTGGAGGAGTAGGAGAACTAAATTCCGTCGGGTCCCAGGAATTCAGCTAGATAAGTTATCAAACCTTTCTGAACACCTACAAACTCAACAGGAGATCGAAGAGAAGAGCAGCAATTCTAGGAACAGAAAAGCGACCACTTTCTGGAAGGTAGGATGTGTGGGGAAGGGAATCTGAGGCGATATATGGGAGGAGAGACCATGGAGAGAGGGGCCAGCTCCCGGAAAGCAGTACAGCCATGGAGCATAAAATCAGAACTTTTAAAAGTCTGCGCCACTAACGGATATCGCTCCAGAGGCTAAGTGTGGGGTGGAGCCCTCATGGGGACAGTGTGTGTCTCAGGTCCCTCAGGGTCACAGAAAGAGCAGGGATACCAGAGTGTGGCAGAGCTCCCAGATATTGGAGTGGGGAAGCCGGCTACAGAGACAGAGCCAAGGAGTGAACTCTCAGCTCAGGGTTGCCATAAACTGTGATCTGAGGCACAGTTGGGCCATTACTCTTTAAGTAGGGTCCCCACAAGTTGCAGATCTGGAGAGTCACTTTCTTCATCCTCCAGGAGCAGCCGTGCAGTGCAGGAATCTGCTGGGTTTGGAGACTAAACGGCGTCATGCGCACCAGAGATAGAAACGCTAGGTCACAGGCTGGGTGAGCATAGAATGTGGCTGGAGACCAGGGAGATGGCAGGGATTGACTGCTTTTCTCTGAGGGCGCGCTGAGGAGTAGGGCCCTGAACTCTCGGCTCCTCTGGGCAGGAGATTGGAAGGCTGCCATCTTCATTCCTGTCCTCCAAAGCAATACGGAAAATGTTCACGGAACAAAAGCTCCTGAGCACGAACCCAAGCAGGTTACTTAGCTTGGCTCCTGACAAGGGCGGTGCAATTCCACCTTGGGCAAAGACACTTGAGAATCCCTGCAACAGACCCCACCCCCAGGAGATCAGCAAGAAAATCCAGCCAAGACCAAGTTTACTGATCAATGAGAACTGTGGAACTCCTGAGGTAGGGGAATACAGTACATAGAATTCATGGGTTTTTTCCCCATGATTCTTGAGTCCCTCAAAGATAAATTTTTAAAATTTTCTTTATTTTTTTCTTTTTCTACTTAATTTGAATTTTTCCTCTTTCCTGTTTTAACCAACATCTTATCTTATCAATACCTTTAAAAAAAATCTTTTTTAATTTTCATTTTTATAGTCATATTTCTATCCCTTCATTGTAACCTTATTTTTTGTATATATATAAGTTTTTCTTTCTTTAAAATTTTGGGATACAGCTTCTTCTAACAGACCAAAATATACCCTAAATCTACTGTATGGCTTTGTTCTACTCCCCCTGATCACATTTTCTCTCTCTCCGTCTTTTTTTTTTCTTTCTTTTTTTCAACCAACTTATCAGTTCCTTTTTAAAAATCTTTTTAAAATTTCATCTTTACAATCATATCCCATCATATTCCATCCCCTAATCATATTTACCCTACTATTATTGTATTATTGTCAATGTGTTTCTTTGATTTCGTTAATAATTGGGTTATATAATTGGCTGCTACCATGTTAGGTGTATAGATATTTTAAATTGTTAGATCTCCTTGTTGGACAGACCCTTTTGGTATGACATAGTGTCCTTCCTCATCTCTTATTATAGTCTTTGGCTTAATATCTAATTTATCCCATATAAGGATTCCCACCCCAGCTTTCTTTTGATGTCCATTAGCATGGTAAATTCTTTTCCATCCCCTCACTTTGAATCTGGAGGTGTCTTCGGGTCTAAAATTAGTCTCTTGCAGACAGTGTATCAATGGGTCTTGTTTGTTTGTTTGTTTGTTTTGTTTTGTTTTTATCCATTCTGATACCTGTGTCTTTTGATTGGGGCATTTAGCCCATTTACATTCAGGGTAACTATTGAAAAATATGAATTTAGTGCCATTATATTGCCTGTAAGCTGACTGTTACTGTTACTGTTACCTGTAAGGTGACCTTTCTGGTGTATGTTACTTTTAGGCTCTTTCTTTGCTTAGAGGATCCCTTTCAATATTTCCTGTAGGGCTTGTTTGGTGTTTGCAAATTCTTTTAGTTTTTGTTTGTCCTGGAAGCTTTTTATCTCTTCTTCTATTTTCAATGATGGCCTAGCTGGATATAGTATTCTTGGATGCATATTTTTCTCATTTAGTCCTCTGAATATATCATGCCAGTCCTTTCTGGTCTGCCAGGTCTCTGTGGATAGGTTTGCTGCCAATTTGTTTCTACCATTGTATGTTACAGACCTCTCGTCCTGAGCTGCTTTTAGGATTTTCTCTTTGTCACTGAGATTTATAAGTTTCACTACTATATGTTTTATAGATTTATAAGTTTAACCATTATATATTTTTATTGATTTTGAGTGGGGGTCTCTGTGCCTCCTGGATTTTGATGCCTGTTTCCTTCCCCAAATTGGGGAAATTCTCCACTATAATTTGCTCCAATATACTTTTCTGCCCCCCCCCCTTTCATCTTCTTCTGGGATTCCAATTATTCTAATATTGTTTTGTCTTATGGTATCACTTATCTCTTGAGTTCTCCCCTTGTGATCCAATAGTTGTTTTTCTCTTTTTTCTCCAGCTTCTTTATTCTCCATAATTTGGTCTCTTATATCACTAATTCTCTCTTCTGCCTCATTTATCCTCATAGTCAGAGCCTCCAATTTTTATTGCATCTCATTAATAGCCTTTTAAATTTCAACTTGGTTATACTTTAGTTCTTTTATTTCTCCAGAAAGGGATTCTCTAGAGTCTTCTATGTTTTTTTCAAGCCCCGCTAGTATCTTAATAATTGTTATTCTGAACTCTAGTTCTGATATTTTACTTATGTCCATACTGATTAGGTCCCTGGCAGTTGTACTGCCTCTTGTTCTTTTTTTTTTTTTTTTTAGGTGAATTTTCCCATCTTGTCATTTTGTCCAGAGAAGAATAGATGAGCAAGAGAACAAAATACTAAAATGGCAACAATGATCCCAGAGAAATATACACTAAACAAATCAGAAGAGATTTGAAACTGAAAAAAAAATTAAAAAGAAAAAAAGAGAATATAATGAGATGTGTGAGCAGAGTAGAGCAATACACTGGATTCTTTGTGTATTTTGGTCTTTTTTTCCCTTAGAAAACCAGATTCCAAAATTGTCAAGAAAGAAAAACTTATACATGTACAAAAATAAAATCAAATACAATGAAAGGATAGAATGTAACTAAAAATTAAAGTTAAGAGGCCAAAAAAAAGGAAAAAACAAGGAATATAAACAGAGATGTGAACAGAACAGAACAATATACTATATCCTGAGTGTATTCTGGTCTGTTTGTTAAAAGAAACTACACTCCAAAATTGTAAAGAAAGAAAAACATACATATACAGAATAAAATTGAATACAATGAAAGGGTGAATGCAACTGTAAAGATGAAAATTTTAAAAAGGCTTAACAAAGGAAAAATAAGGAGGAGGAGAAGGAGAAGAAAATGAGAATATGATCAGGCTAGTGAAGAGAACAGTCATGCACTAGATTCTGGGTGTATTTTGGTCCGTTTGTTAGAAAAAACTGCATCCCAAATTGTAAAGAAAGAAAAACATATAGGTACAAAAATTAAACAATGAAAGGATAGAATGTAACTGTAAAAATGAAAATTTAAAAAGATTTTTAAAAAACGGGTTGGTAAAATAAGAAATTGGTTGAAAAGGGGGAGAAAAAATTTTTTAAAAAGGGGGAGAAAAAAGTTAAAATTGAAAGACTAAAGGATTGTGGGGGGAAAACATGAATTTATATACTATTTTGCCTTAGCACTGGAGTTTTGTAGTTCTCTATGATCAGTAAACTTGGTCTTTTCTGGATGTTTTTGGTGATGTGAGGTGGGGCCTCTTGCATTGATTCCTAGGTGTCTTTGCCTGGGTGGAACTGCACCCCTCTTGCCAGGGGCCAGGCTAAGTCATCTTTGGTTTCTCTGTGTGGCTTTTGTTCATTGAAGATTTTCTGCACCACTTTAGAAGATGAGAATGAAAACGGTGGCCTCCCAATCTCCAGCTCTAGAGCAGAAAGCTCAGGGCCTCGCTTCCTCAGCGCTCCTTCAGAAAAAGCAATCACTCTGTCTCCCTGGTCTCTGTCCACACTCACTGCTCATTCAGCCTGTGACTGAGCATTTCTATCTCACGCATATGACCCCATTTCGAGTTTCCAAATCCTGCAAATTCCTATGGTGCACCCATGCCACTCCTCCCAGGGGAGGAAGGGGGTGTCTCCCTGCACTTCTGTTGCTTGCTGGACCCCTACTGGCAGAGCAGTCACCCAATCATTCTGGGGTTCATGGTATATGCCAACACCAAACTGAAAGCTCACTCCTGGGCTCACTGATTTCAGGCAGCTTCCCCTTTCCAATGCCTGAGAACTCTGTCTCACTCAGGCACCCCCACTCACTCTGTGACCCCCAAGACCATACTGTCCCACCCAGGATTCTGCCCCACGTCACCACCAGAGTGCCTCTCAGGCCTTTAGAGCAGACTTCTAAAAGTTCTGATTTTGTGCTCTGCTGCGATATCGCTCCACTGTTGGCTTATGGAGGCTCTGTACCCCCACAGCTTATCTTTCCAAATATCACCTTGAATTCACATCTCCACACCTCCTACTTTGCAGACAGTGGTCACTTTTCTATTTGTAGAGTTGTACTTATTCTTTTCTCAGATCTCCAGTTGAGTTTGCAGGTGTTCAGAATGATTTGATAGCTATCCAGATGAATTCCTGGGACCAGAGGAAACTAAGATCTCCTACTCCTCCACCATCTTTGTTGGTCCTCAGGTAGATCTTTTTATTTGTTTAGGACATCTTTAATTTCTTTTGGCAAAGCTTTACAATTTCAGTATTGAGGCTTTGCTCATTTTTGGTTAGATTTGTTTCTAGATGTTAAGGGGTTTTGATACTATTAAAATGGTATTTAAAATATTTTATTTTCTAATTATTTATTGCTAATATAATACATATAATTTTTTTTCTTTCTTTCTTAAAACCTTTACTTTGAGACATGGAAAAATCTTACAGGTACACATAGAAAAGTAAGACATGATAACAGTTAAAAAGTGAAGACAGTATAACCAGAAAGCTTTAATGTTTGTCAGCAAATGTTTAAGCTAAAGTTCTGAGTGTGACAAACTACAGAGCTGAAAGGAATGGTAATTAGTATTCCTCTCCTTATTCACCCTCTCCATCAACAGAATCCACACCAACCTCCTCATACTCCTTCTCAAGTGCAGCCATGTCCTCATGAGGCTCAGAAAGCACTCCTCCCTCCATGCCTTCACCTGCATACCACTTGGCATACATTAGGTCAAACTTATGGGCCAGGTGAGCCCAGGCCTCAGCAATGGCTGTGGTGTTGCTCAGCATACACACAGCTCTCTATACTTTGGCCAGATTTCTACCAGGTACCACAGTAGAAGGCTGGTAATTAAGGCCAACTTTGCAAGTCAGTGAGGCACTGGTCCACAAACTGGTTGCTGCACTTGGTCTTGATGGTGGCAATGGCATTGACATCTTGGGGAATCATAGGCAGCAAGCCATGTAGTTACCATGCCAAGGATCATATTTCACCGTGTGGCTGGCTGAACCAAAGCACGCAGTGGTGATCTCTGATACAGAATGCTGGTTGGGGTAGGCTTTCTCAGCAGAGATGACAAGGGCATATGTGGCCAGAGGAAAGTGGATACAGGGATAGGACATCAGGTTGGTTTAGAATTCTGTCAGATCAACATTCAGGGATCCATCAAATCTGAGAGAAGCAATGAAGGAAGAACAATCTGGCTAATAATGCAGTTGAGGTTAGTGTAGTTTGGACATTTAATATCAAGGCTTTTTTTTTTTTTTTTTTTGAGAGAGAGAGAGTGAGAGAAAAGGAGAGAGGGAAGTGCACATGTGCACTTGTAAGTGGTGGGGGGCAGAGGGAGAGAATCTTTCAAGTGAGTGGTGAGTGTGGGGCTCGATCTCACAACCATAAGATCATGACCTGAGCCAAAATTCAAGAGCTGGGTGCTTAGCCGACTGAGCCACCCAGGTGCCCCAATATCGAGGTTTCTGCAATAGCTGTCATAGACAACCTTGTTGTCTACCATGAAGGCACAGTCAGAGTGCTCTAGAGTGGAGTTGGAAGTGAGGGCTCAGCTACAGCTGTGTAAACCTGAGGGGCTGAGTAAATGGAGAACTCCCAGCTTGGAATTCTTGCCATAATTGAAAGAGAGGTGTTCCATCAGTATGGAGGTGAACCCAGAGCCAGTTCTGCCTCAAAAGCTGTGGAAAACCAAGAAGTCTTGAAGACATGTGCTCTGGTCACCCAGTTTCTGAATCGGTCCAAGACAAGGCCAATGATCTCCTTGCCAATGATGTAGTGCCCTCAGGCAGCAACTTCTTGCCTGGGATGAGGTTCTCAGGGTTAAAGTGCTGGTGGTAGGTGCCAGTGTGAACTTCATCAATGACTGTAGGTTCCAGGTCTACAAACACTGTCCTGGGCACATACTTGCCAGCATCCATCTCACTGAAGAAGGTGTTGAAGGAATCATCTCCTTGCCCAAAGGTATTGACACTTGGCATCTGGCCATTAGGCTGGATGCCATGTTCCAGGCAACAGAGCCCCCAGCATGCATTGCCAATCTGGACACTAGCCTACCAGCGTGGGATGAAGATGCACTCATGCATGGTAGCTACAGGCTAGCAGACACAGGTAATAGGAGCAGACACAGGGTCCCTTTTACCATCCCTCAAGTAAAGTAAGTAATGCACTTATAATTGCTTCTTATAAATTGACCTTGTATGCAGAAATCTTATTAAATTTATATCCATTGCTTTATTCAATTATGTTATCTGTGAAAAAAAAGACATTTCTACTTTATTCTTTATAATTTTTATAGCTTTTCTTTCCTTTACGTTATTGCACTGGCTAAAACTATGTATTTTGGGGAGAGGAACAATCTATTTCTGACACATCTTCAGAAATTAAGACATATTAATACAGGGACTCTCTCAGTGGTTAGAACAGTGTCAGAAATATAGTAAGAACTCCTACTTGATAAATGAATAAATATTGTGTTTAAAATATTATGGATATTGGAATCATAGATACCAGGGGTCAAACTCCAGCTCTCAACTTTCCTAGCCCCATGCTTTAGAACAAATTACTCAGTTTAGACTCAGTTTCTATTTCTATTTCTGTAATATGGAAACAATAATCATACTTTTCAGGATAGTCATGAGAAAATTATGCATATATATGAAATTATATATCCTAAAACATCTATAGTTATTATTATTATTGGATGAGCTCACACAGAGAGAATGTCTATAGAGTGAGAAGAGGACTATGAAAAGAATCTTCTGCAACATTTTTTTTTTTATAAAACCCTTTCTTTTTTTTTACTACAGTTCTCTCTCTACATTTTTTTTTTAAGATTTTTATTTATTTATTTATTTGAGAGACAGAGATCACAAGTAGGCAGAGAGACAGGCAGGGAGAAAGAGAGAGAGGAGGAAGCAGGCTCCCTGCAGAGCAGAGAGTCCGATGCGGGGCTCAATCCCAGGACCCCGGGATCATGACCTGAGCCGAAGGCAGAGGCCTTAACCCACTGAGCCACCCAGGCGCCCCTGCAACATTTTTTAAATAACAGACATGTTTATTAAAATAAGTTTTTGTTGTTTAGGTCAGGATGTTATTGCTGGGATCGCTTCTCGGCTAAGATCAAGTGCAGGATGTTATTGCTGGTACTCAAAGGTCATGGTAGGACTTAATAAGTTTTATGCAACATTTTTAAAGAACAGGCAAAAAAATCCAACACAGGAGTCTGAGAGTGACTGAAGGGTTGGGAGGAAAATAGGATAGGTTAGAATCACAGAAACCACAAGAAGACTTTCAAGAAGGATGTATTAGTAAAGACCCTTTCAATTTCAACCAATAAAAATCCATCTCAAATATCTTAAATTAAAAATAGGAAGTATTAGTTCATATGGTGGGAAAATCCAGAACTGTTTTCAGGCATCACTGAAATCCAGTTTCTAATTTGTTCTGTTGAATTAATTTTTAAACTGGTTGTCCTCACATGTTCATAAAAATGGTTACCAGCAGCCTTAGATTTGCATAATCTTTATAATCATTGATTTTTTAAATCTGCCATTAAAATCTCAGTTTAAAAAAATCTGGGGGGAAAATCTAAGAAAAGTTTTAATTGACTTGGTATAAATTATATGCCTGTTTCTGAACCATCCACAAATTAAAGGGGTGGTGAATATTTGATTGATTAGGTTTGGATCATCACCTGTCCCTGGAAATAAAGAGGTGGAGTCAGCCACATGTAAACCAAATGGATTAAGGACAGAAGGGTGGTTTCCCAAATAGATGTTGGATGGACAAAATATGATCACTACAGAGAAAGTGGTCAACAGTGTCAATGTTGCAGAGAAATCAAATGACATAATAAGTAGAAAGTATATATTGGATTTGGCATCCAACTATTCTTCATTGACCTTAGGGAAATTTCTTTGATAAGAATGGAAGGAACCTAGACTTCAGTGGGTTGAGGAAGGGCTTGAAGGTTAAGTGCAGGGCTTGAAGGTTAGACTGAACAAATGGACAATTATTTCAAGGAATACGATTGTGAAGGGAAGGATTTCTCTTTGAAGTCTTGACTGTATTTAAAGAGTGAAAGGAAGGAGCCAATATATAGAGGAAAACAGAAGCTACAGGGGAGAGATTAGATTATAGTCCTCAGGGAGTGAGGAGGTAAGAGAGATTGAGATCAAGAATATGTAATAAACTCAGGGGCACCAGAGTGGCTCAGTGGGACAAAGCCTGTGCCTTCAGCTCAGGTCATGATCCCAGGGTCCTGGAATCAAGCCCCACATTGGGCTCTCTGCTCTTGGGGAGCCTGCTTCCTCCTCTCTCTCTGCCTGCCTCTCTGCCTACTTGTGATCTCTGTCTGCCAAATAAATAAATAAAATCTTTTAAAAAAAGAATATATAATAAACTTGGATGATGTGTTTCCTACACTTTACTGAGGGCATTTCCTCTAATAGCCTCTATTTTTCATGGAATAAAATAAATATTGCTAAAACCAAAGAATGGTGGGATCATAGACTTGACTGTGCATAATGAAAGTTTGGAAAAATTGTTATGGACGTGGAAAAGAGCAGACAACAAACACATAGATAGGTTTCCAAGTAATATAGAAGTCCATCTGAGGTGGAAGATCATATATTTTTATTGGTGTTAGCACATGGAATTATATGACTTTTTCTTAGCATAACTCTGGGTTCCCAGGACCTAGCTAACTCAGGCTTTGAACAATAAGATACCAGATTTTCTTTTCTTTTTTCTCTTTTGTATCCATGCTGAGGTGATTGGAAAGAAAAACTTAATGGGAATCTTTTTAAAAATTTTTTTAATTTTTTAAATTAACATATAGTATATAATTAGCCCCAGGGGTACAGGTCTATGAATCGCCAGGTTTACACACCTCATAGCACGTACCTTCCCTAATGTCCATAACCCCACCACCCTCTCCCTCCCCCCCTCCCTCCGCAACCCTCAGTTTGTTTCATGAGATTAAGAGTCTCTTAGTGTTTGTCTCCCTCCCGATCCCATCTTGTATCATTTATTCTTTTCCTACCCCTCAAATCCCCCATGTTGCCTCTCAGCTTCCTCATATCAGGGAGATCATATGATAATTGTCTTTCTCTGACTGACTTATTTTGCTAAGCGTAATACCCTCTAGTTCCATACACATTGTTGCAAATGGCAAGATTTCATTTCTTTGGATGGCTGCAATACACACACACACACACACACACACACCACATCTTCTTTATCCATTCATCTCTTGATGGACATCTAGATTCTTTCTATAGTTTGGCTATTGTGGACATTGCTGCTATAAACATTCGGGTGCACGTGCCCCTTTGGATCACTACATTTGTATCTTTAGGGTAAATATCCAGTAGTGCAATTGCTGGGTCATAAGGTAGCATTATTTTCAACTTTTTGAGGAACCTCCACACTGTTTTCCAGAGTGGTCGCACCTGCTTGCATTCCTACCAACAGTGTAGGAGGGTTCCCCTTTCTCCGCATCCTTGCCAGCATCTGTCATTTCCTGACTTGTTAATTTTAGCCATTCTGACTGGTGTGAGGTGATATCTCATTGTGGTTTTGATTTGTATTTCCCTGATGCCGAGTGATGTGGAGCATTTTTTTCATGTGTCTGTTGGCCATCTGGATGTCTTCTTTGCAGAAATGTCTGTTCATGTCTTCTGCCCATTTCTTGATTGGATTATTTGTTCTTTGGGTATTGAGTTTGATAAGTTCTTTATAGATTTTGGACACTAGCCCTTTATCTGATATGTCATTTGCAAATATCTTCTCCCATTCTGTCAGTCGTCTTTTGGTTTTGTTAACTGTTTCCTTTGCTGTGCAAAAGCTTTTGATCTTGATAAAGTCCCAATAGTTCATTTTCGCCCTTGCTTCCCTTGCCTTTGGTGATGTTCCTAGAAAGAAGTTACTGCAGCTGAGGTCGAAGAGGTTGCTGCCTGTGTTCTCCTCAAGGATTTTGATGGATTCCTTTCTCACCTTCAGGTCCTTCATCCATTTTGAGTCTATTTTCATATGTGGTATAAGGAAAAGGTCCAAATTCATTTTTCTGCATGTGGCTGTCCAATTTTCCCAACACCATTTGTTGAAGAGGCTGTCTTTTTTCCATTGGACATTCTTTCCTGCTTTGTCGAAGATTAGTTGACCATAGAGTTGAGGGTCTATTTCTGGGCTCTCTGTTCTGTTCCATTGATCTATGTGCCTGTTTTTGTGCCAGTACCATACTTTCTTGATGATGACAGCTTTGTAATAGAGCTTGAAGTCTGGAATTGTGATGCCACCAACTTTGGCTTTCTTTTTCAATATTTCTCTGGCTATTCGAGGTCTTTTCTGGTTCCATATAAATTTTAGGATTATTTGTTCCATTGCTTTGAAAAAAATGGGTGGGATTTTGATAGGGATTGCATTAAATGTGCAGATTGCTTTAGGTAGCATAGACATTTTCACAATATTTATTCTTCCAATCCATGAGCATGAAACATTTTTCCATTTCTTTGTGTCTTCCTCAATTTCCTTCATGAGTACTTTATAGTTTTCTGAGTACAGATTCTTAGCCTCTTTGGTTAGGTTTATTCCTAAGTATCTTATGGTTTTGGGTGCCATTGTAAATGGGATTGATTCCTTAATTTCTCTTTCTTCTGTCTTGTTGTTGATGTAGAGAAATGCAACAGATTTCTGTGCATTGATTTTACATCCTGACACTTTGCTGAATTCCTGTACAAGTTCTAGCAGATTTAGAGTGGAGTCTTTTGGGTTTTCCACATATAGTATCATCATCTGCAAAGTGTTATAGTTTGACTTCTTCTTTGCCGATTTGGATGCCTTTAATTTCTTCTTCTTGTCTGATTGCTGAGGTTAGGACTTCTAGTACTATGTTGAATAGCAGTGGTGATAATGGATATCCCTACCATGTTCCTGATCTTAGTGGAAAAGCTCTCAGTTTTTCTCCATTGTGAATGATATTCACGGTGGGTTTTTCATAGATGGCCATAGAGATATGTGCCCTCTATCCCTGCACTTTGAAGAGTTTTGATCAGGAAAGGATGCTGTACTTTGTCAAATGCTTTTTCAGCATCTCTTAATGGGAATCTTAAGGTTTTTTCTGAGATGGCCATGGAGATGAAGTAGTTTCAGGCCTTTTAAAATATTACCCACTAGTCAATTTACTTCTGTGTGCTGAAAAAGATATCAGTGCCCAGCTGAACCACAATAGTATTAGGGCCATTTATTATTAAAGTCTTTTGCTTTTGTTATTTTGTGGATGCAGAAGAAAAGAAGAAATATATATGGAAATTATTTTTATAGTTCTTATTTTTAAGATAAGCAGAAAGTAGTTATTGATTCATGCCTCAATCATTAATAACTCTCATTAAATAGTAATAGTGCAATAAAAGTCCAAGAGACCAGAACCTCCATAATATAGAGCAGTATTTTTTAAAATACTTTAAAAAAACCTTATTAGTAAATATTTAAGACCTGTAGGTATAATGTTGACATAATAGGTAGCCATGTATCTAGTCTTAGTTTAAGAAAAAAATTACCTAGGGACACCTGGGTGGCTCAGATGGTTAAATGGCTGCCTTCAGCTCAGGTCTTGATCTTAAGGTCCTGAGATTGAGTCCTGCATTGGGCTCCTAGCTCAGTGGAGAGTCTGCTTTTCCCTCTGCCTGCCATTCCCCCTGCTTGTGCTCACTCTCAATTTCTCTCTGATTAAAAAGAAGAAGAAGAAAGAAAAAAGAGAAAAGAAAAAAAATTACCGAGATATAAAAACCTCCTACATGCCCCTACTTTAATAGAAACTCTATTCTAAATTTCATGTTTATCATTTCTCTGCATTTGTTTATATTGTATCTAAGAAGAATAATATTCTTCTTCTTGCTTTTAAATTTTATAAAAATGTTTTATGCCATGTGTATTCTGTTGCCTTTTTAATGTTTAGTTATTATTTTTGAAAATTCATCTCTACTGATAAGTGCAGCTCTATCTAGTTAATTGATTTTTTAAAAAAATTTATTTTGATTCCACTTTAACATATAGTGTTATATTAATTTCAGGTGTACAATATAGTGATTTGACAATTCCATACATCATCCAGTGCTCATGATGACAAGTACATGCCTTAATCCCCATCACCTAGTTCACCCATCCCCCATCATTTCCTCATTTGTTTTGTTTTGTAAATTCCACATATGAGTGCAATCATATGGTATTTGTCTTTCTCTGACTGACTTATTTTTTTTAATTTTTAATTTTTAATTTTTTTATAAACATATATTTTTATCCCCCAGGGTACAGGTCTGTGAATTGCCAGGTTTACACACTTCACAGCACTCACCATAGCACATACCCTCCCCAGTGTCCATAACCCCACTTCCCTTCTCCAAGCCCCCCTCCCCCCAGCAATCCTCAGTTTGTTTTGTGAGATTAAGAGTCACTGTATGGGGGTGCCTGGGTGGCTCAGAGGGTTAAGCCTCTGCCTTCGGCTCAGGTCATGATCTCAGGGTCCTGGGATCGACCCCCGCATCAAGCGGTGAGCCTGCTTCCCCCCTCTCTTTCTGCCTGCCTCTCTGCCTACTTGTGATCTCTGTCTGTCAAATAAATAAAATCTTAAAAAAAAAAAAAAGAGTCACTTATGGTTTGTCTCCCTCCCAATCCCATCTTGTTTCATTTATTTTTCTCCTACCCCCTTAACCCCCCATGTTGCGTCACCACTTCCTCATATCAGGGAGATCATATGATAGTTGTCTTTCTCTGCTTGACTTATTTTGCCAAGCATGATACACTCTAGTTCCATCTATGTTGTCACAAATGGCAAGATTTCATTTCTTTTGATAGCTGCATAGTATTCCATTGTGTATATATGCCACATCTTCTTTATCCATTCATCTGTTGATGGACATCTAGGTTCTTTCCATAGTTTGGCTATTGTGGACATTGCTGCTATAAACATTTGGGTGCACGTGCCCCTTTGGATCACTACATTTGTATCTTTAGGGTAAATACCCAGTAGTGCAATTGCTGGGTCATAGGGCAGTTCTATTTTCAACATTTTGAGGAACCTCCATGCTGTTTTCCAGAGTGGTTGCACCAGCTTGCATTCCCACCAACAGTGTAGGAGGGTTCCCCTTTCTCCGCATCCTTGCCAGCATCTGTCATTTCCTGACTTGTTAATTTTAGCCATTCTGACTGGTGTGAGGTGATATCTCATTGTGGTTTTGATTTGTATTTCCCTGATGCCGAGTGATATGGAGCACTTTTTCATGTGTCTGTTGGCCATCTGGATGTCTTCTTTGCAGAAATGTCTGTTCATGTCTTCTGCCCATTTCTTGATTGGATTATTTGTTCTTTGGGTGTTGAGTTTGCTAAGTTCTTTATAGATTTTGGACACTAGCCCTTTATCTGATATGTCATTTGCAAATATCTTCTCCCATTCTGTCAGTTGTCTGACTGACTGATTTTGCTTAGTATTATACTCTAGCTCCATCCATGTCATTGCTAATGGCAAGATTTCATTCTTTTTGATGGCTGAGTAATATTCCATTGTGTATTTATGCCACAACTTCTTTATCCATTCATCTATCAATGGACACTTGGGCTGCTTCCATAGTTTGGCTATTGTAAATAATGTTGCATAAACGGGGTGCATGTATCCTATTGAATTAATGTTTTCATATTCTATGGGTAAATACCCAGTAGCATGATTGCTGGATCATAGGGTAGTTCTATTTTTAACATTTTGAGAAACCTTCATACTGGTTTCCTCAATGGCTGCTCCAGTTTACATTCCAACCAACAGTGCACAAGGGTTTCCCTTTCTTGCATCCTCACCAACACCCATTGTTTCTTGTGTTGTTGATTTTAGCCATTCTGACATGTGTGAGGTGATATCTCATTGTCGTTTTGATTTGCATCTCCCTGATGATGAGTGATGTTTGAGCATCTTTTCGTGGGTGTTTTGGCCATCTGGATGTCTTCTTTGGAGAAATGTTTGCTCATGTCTTCTGCCCATTTTCTAACTGGAATATTTGGATTTGGGTATTGAGTTTTATAAGTTCTTTTATATTTTGGATACTGACCCTTTATTGGATATGTCATTTGCAAATATCTTCTTCCATTCTGTAGGTTGCCTCTTAGTTATTATTTCCTTAGTTGTGCTGAAGTTTTATTTTGATGTAGTTTCAAGAGTTTATTTATTTATTTATTTATTTTTGTTTCCCTTGCTTCGGGAGACATTATCCAGAAAGAAGCTGCTACAGCCAATGTCAGAGAAGTTACTGCCTGTGCTCTCTTCTAGGATTTTTATGGTTTCACATCTCACATTTAGGTCTTTCATCCATTTTGAGTTTATTTTTGTGCATGGTAGAAGAACATAGTTCATTTTCATTCTTTTGCATGTTGCTGTCCAGTTTTCCTAACACGATTTGTTGAAGATATTTCTTCCCACTGGATATTCTTTCCTGCTTTGTCAAACATTAATTGACCATGTAATTGTGGGTTTATTTCTGGATTTTCTGTTTCATTGATCTATGTGTCTATTTTTGTGTCAGTACCATACTCTTAGGATTGCTACAGCTTTTTAATATAACCAAGTCTGGAATTGTGATGCCTCCAGCTTTGCTTTTCTTTTTCAAGATTGCTTTGGCTATCTGGGCTCCTCTATGGTTCCATAATAATTTTAGGATTGTTTGTTCTAGGTCTGTGAAAAATGCGGTTGGTATCGTGAGAGGGATTGCATTGAATGTATAGGTTGTTTTGGGTAGTAAAGGCATTTTAACAATATTTGTTCCTCTACTCCATGAGCATGGAATGTCTTTATATTTCTTTGTGTCATCTACAATTTCTTTCATCAGTGTTTTATAGTTTCAGAGTACAGGTCTTGCACCTCTTTGGTTATGTTTATTCCTACCTATGAATTTATTATTTTTAATGCAATTATAACAAGTTCATTCATTTTTCACTGCTTGACAGTATTTCATCATAGACTGCATTGCAATGTATTTATTCATTCTCTCATTTTTGGTGGGGAGTTACCCACAAATATTTTAAAATTTGTTTTATTTATTTATTTAAAATTTCCCCTACCTTATTGAGAATGCTCTTAAGAATAATTTTATATCCTACCTAGATAGTATCCACCTTTCTGCCCAGGAAAAAATTAAGTAGTGTATAAGGAAACTCTTGAAAAGCCAATATTTCATCTAAAGAATGTCTTATGTCCAATAGTGAATAATATTTATGAACCTCCTCCCAAGTATTTATTTCCTCTTTGGCTAATTCTCTTATTCCAATATAGGGGCAGTAAGGAGGGTAGTATAATGCTTTCCCTTACCTCTTAGTTCAATTTGCCAACAAATTAGCCACATTTTTGAGGGGAGGGGATGTTTCAACTCTGGTTCATCACAATGCTGATTAATATGAAATGATTTTGTTCTTGTTTTAAATAAGTGTGGGGCGCCTGGGTGGCTGAGTTGGTAGAGCAACTGCCTTTGGCTCAGGTCATGATCCCAGAGTCCCAAGATTGAGTCCTGCATCAGGTTCGCAGCTCCATGGGGAGTCTGCTTCTCCCACTGACCTTCTTCCCTCTCATGCTTTCTCTCACTCTCTCTCTCTCAAATGAATAAATAAAATCTTTAAGAAAAAGTAAAAAAAAAATACACAAGTGTGAAAGAGTTATTTAAACTTTGCAGGGGTTTGTTTTATTTTTTTAGATTTTTTAAATTTATTTGTCAGGGATAGAGGGAGAGAGAGTGAGCCAGCACAGGCAGACAGAGAGGCAGACAGAGGCAGAGGGAGAAGCAGGCTCCCTGCTGAGCAAGAAGCCCAATGTGGGTCTCGATCCCAGGACGCTGGGATCATGACCTGAACCACCCAGGCGTCCCTAAACTTTGCAGGTTCTAAGTTACTCTCTTTGCTTTCACCCTCTCCAGCATAACCCAAAGAGAATCCTCTCTTGCTTTAAAGGTAGTGCTACAGATATAGAGTAACTTAATATCTACCCATCTACCATGGTTCATATGTGCACCCACACATGAACTAGGACATTCTCTATCTTGCTGTAGACTACTAGTGCTTCGTTAGTGTGCTTGGCTATGATAGGTTGCTAACCAATAACCCTAGTGTTTGCACTGATATGCAGAGTGGAAGAAGATGTGTATTTCTTTACAACTCTAGGCAAATACTTCTATCTTTTTTAAAATTTTTTTATTTATTTGTCAGAAGGAGAGAGAGAGAGGGCACAAGCAGGGGGACCAGGAGAGGGAGAAGCAGCTTCTTGCTGAGCAGGGAGACCAATCTGGGTCTTGATCCCAGAACCCCAGGATCATGACCTGAGCTGAAGGCAGATGCCTAAAGACTGAGCAGCCCAGATGACCCCAAATACTTCTCTCTTAAAGCCAAAAAACCAAGAAAAGAAAAGGAAGCACAGCAATAGTAGGGTTAACAAATCAGGATTCTAAGCAAGCCTATCTATAGCTATCTTTTGATTGAGTGACCTCTGAGTTCAAGGATCATAAATTACAGCACTGCCCAAGGGTAAATTAATTCTGGGGTTCAGTTGAATATAGTTTCAGACAGGTACTGGATTTCTTAGCAGGTCTATGCTTAAACATTCCTAAACCTTTTACAGATTGACTGATTTGTTATATATTCACTCAATAATAATAATGCCTCGTTTTTGTGGCAGGCACTATGCTAAGCACTGGAATTCTTTCTCAGGATTACCTTCCTAAACTCTTCATAGCATTAAAAGCCTTTCAAATTCTTCCCCAACATGCATATCTTCACTCCTATATTAATCCACCTTCTAAAATACAAAGACTTCTTCAGGTTCTTTGGGCATAAATGCTTTCAACTAAATAAGTAGGGACACAAAAGAATTCCATATTCATATTTTGAAAGGTTCAGCCTTAAAAGTGACTTTTATCATTTCTTGCACTTGGTTCATGGCTCCCTGCTGGGTATGGCCTCCATACAAACCTATTTAAGGACATGTATAGGAATGAATTATTATCCACATTATAATAAGCTTTAGCAGATTCTTTCTTTACAAAAGAGCTTATAACATTAGTGGGACTGGCTGCTGATTAAACTGGTTCAAATTGACCCAGCAGGGCTATTCAACTAAATGTGTGATGTTCTCCTTAAATACAAGCCCTGTCTGAAACTCAGCTGGCTTGATTCTTAACATTTGTACAGAAGGTAGAATGACTATAAAGGAGGAAAAGAAGCACTCTTAAATACTATTAGAATTAAGATTCAATAGCTATAGGAAAATGCATTTTCCTACAAAACTGTTAATCTTAGGGTCATGAAATAAGAACAGAGTCTAGCAAACATATTTTATTTCTTTTTAAATATTTGATTTTTAAGTAATCTCTACACCCAACATGGGGCTTGAACTTAAATCCCCAAGATCAAAAGTCCCATGTTCTACTGACTGAGCCAGCTAGGCATCTTGAGCAAACATATTTTCAAAAAACGACTTCTCAAAATATAAGTTAAACTCATACCCTGAACAGTATAATAACTAGGTAAAGAAATGAGGAATTCACACGTACACTTAAACACAATATTTTCTTAGCAAAGATACGTATTTGAGTGCATTCTGAGAGTTGCCAGACAAGACAACATCATTTTAATTTTGACAAGTATATAACAAGAATAAAGACACTTCCTTTGGTATTTTGAAATTGCGTTAACAGTTCCTATTCTCACTTCTTTATTTTTTAAAGATTTATTTATTTATTTGACAGAGAAAGAGCACAAGTAGGCAGAGTGGCAGAGGGAGAGAAGTGGGCTCACTGCTGAGCAAAGAGCCCAATGTGGGGCTCGATCTCACGTCCCTGGGACAATGACCTGAGCCGAAGGCAGACGCTTAAATGACTGAGACACTCAGGCGACAGCTATTCCCACTTCTTACACACACACACACACACGCACACGCACACGCACACAAAGACACACACAGACACACTTACAATGAGAGATTTAAAATACTAGGCTTAATAGTGACTGGTCACTGAATAAATAAGCACATTGTATGGCAAGTGATATTGCAATAAGCAACTGCAATGTTTTCAGTATATCTCATATACTGGAATGATTAGACTTAAAGAAAATACATTTCCCTTTACCATACATTGAAAAGCAACAACAGAAATTGGAAGTTGAAGAACAGTAAATACCACAAACTCTTGACTGATAAGTTTTTTGGAGAGGCAATCAATTACATGATGAAATACATGTGTGAAGTTTTGCATGTGCAAGTTTTGTCACAACCTGATTAAAGTGAAAACCTAGTTAAATTTATAACAATTATGTTTGACATGTTTAAAATTAAAGAGTTTGTTTAGAAACCTTGCTGAAGGGCATTGACTGGGCTGGCTCATTCAGAAGACCATGCGACTCTTGATCTCAGGGTCTTAAGTTCAAGCCCCACCTTGTGTGTTAGAGATTAAATAAATAAATATTTTTAAAAATAATTATCAATATATAATTAATGTAACAATTAATAACTGATAAATTAAAATAATTATATAAATGAAATATAAATAAATAAATAATTGATGTTATAAATAAATAAATAAACTTAAAAAAAAAACCTGGATGAAATGATTAAGGTAAAGTATACGTAGTGGTAATGGTGGTGGAGGGTGGGAGGAGGAAAAAATAAAATCAAGAAACTGGGGCTGGGAGGAGAGGCAGGTGGAGAGGGACTTTCCGAGAAAGTCCCCCTTTTTACAAGTTAGTATAATACAAGCTACAAAAATATTACAAGTTTACAATAAAAACAGAATAAGTGTTGGAAAGTTTGGTTCTTAAGGTGTACATAGTATAATACATGTTAATAAGAAAAATAGTAAATAATTGTTTTTAATCGGTTTAAGAGACAGAAAACCCTTCAGAGAAAAATAAGCACCTAAAAGTTTCAAGTAGTATCTTTATAGCAATTTATAGTTTAGAAAATGCTTTAATAACTATTATCTAATAATTATTATTGTAATTCAATCTTTCACAGCCTAGTACATCCTACACACTTAATGCTTTAAACGAAACAGAAGCAAATTTCAATTAATTAAAATAGTGTCTGTCATATAGTGTCAAGAATTTTTATTGCACAGGATTTCACTAAGTATCTGAAGTTAGAAGAACTATAGTGAAAGGGATGAATGTCTTTCTCACTTGGTTTTTGTCTTTGATCCTATAAATTTCCAGTGTGCATAATTATGTGGGATTTGGGTTAAGGGTGGGGCTAGAAGTCAGAATAAATGTGTGGCCAAGTACAGAGGTAAAAAGGAGAACCAAAAAGACAATAAACCCACCAAATCACTTGTGTTCTTCATTTTACATTTGCATTAATGAGTATGTGTCAGTCAGTTCTCGACTAAATTTTCTCTTTAAGCATGAGATGAATAAAGTGGCCTCAGAGGTATTAATAGATGGTGAGGGGAATACATTTTTTAACTATTTCCCAAATTGTATTTAAAGTACCCCTGAGATTATATTTTTTTTAAGGCAAAATCTTAAGAAATGTATCCCTGATGAAAATATAATTGTATTAAATTCCATTGTGTTGGGGAAAGGCTGGTTCTCTACCTTGGGATTTTCCTTCTGCTGCTTTTTCTGCCACATTGCTCTTGGTGTCTAAAGCAGAGCTGCCTGGTTCACTCTGTGAACTCTGAAAGGAGAAAACAATCATCAATTTCAAAATGAGTTACTTTTCCTCAAAGTTGGATCAACTCTCCCAGTTAAAGAACGCAGATAAGTGCCTTGTAGGAATTACCAAACATACCTGGTTCATTTTTCTAGAATTTAATGCTGTGTATTAGAAGCAAAGGAGTAATCACAGTCTTACTGCATCAACAAGATAAAATGCATTGGCTCAACATGTCATCCCAACTGCCTGTGGCTAACAAAGTAATATGCTAAGAATATTATTCCAGATGTACATTAATCCTCAAAGTATTGTGTAAGCTCCACAATACTTTCTAAAAACTAATTTGAGACCACCATACAGTGAAATTTTGAAAATGCTACTGTTTTACTATTAGAATCACTTTCTATGTTTGTGGGGGGAAAAAAAAGATTTTATCTTAACTGAAGAATTAAAGCTTAGTTTTATGGATAAATGATGGCAAAATAGCTTTTTTGTGCTCATGCTGATGTAGTTTTGTTTTCATGCTGACATAGTTTTAAAAGGATGATAATAGAATATTCTTAAGACTCATATTGGTAAACTTAATGGTGAATCATATTTCTAATTGCCTCTCCTTTTCTCTAGAATGTTCTTCCTCATTGAACTCTTGTAGTCAAATAAACACAAAGCTACTTAAGATATTAACATGGAAATTACAGTTTCAGAACAAATAGTGAAGTTACCCTAAAAGTGGGTGGTTATTGTACTCAGGATAATAGTTCTGTTTTAGAAAGCAACCTTTATTTACCTATAATTTATAATAGCTTTTCACAAATAATTTACCTGTCCATGGAAGCTTCCTGCAACTGACTCAAATGAGTCATTTTTTTTTTAGGATTTTATTTATTTATTTGACAGAGAGAGGGATCACAAGCAGGTAGAGAGGCAGGCAGAGAGAGAGAGGGAAGGAGGCTCCCTGCTGAGCAGAGAGCTCAATGTGGGACTCAATACCAGGACCCTGAGATCATGACCTGAGCCGAAGGCAGAGGCTTAACCCACTGAGCCACCCAGGCGCCCCTCAAATGAGTCATCTTAATGATTAACATGAGTTTGCTCTTTTCCATTTGCCATTTTATCTTTTTGAATACCCACACATTTTCTTTTCCTTCTTCATAAGAAAATTAATTTGTCCAGTTTACTCTTCAGTATTAACATCTGATTATTCATGAAAACTCTACCTCAGTAGGCTCTTTTACTTCAGTTGCTTCCTCTAACCCTTCTTTGTCTTCTTTTCCATTTTCCTGAAATGGAAACAGTGCCAGTAAGTTGTATCCAAAAGAAGCTAAAGATAAAACTAACAGCTTATACTCTAATATACCAAGATTTTTATGTAAAAAAAAAATTATGTAATGGGCAAGTATCATACCAAATAAAATCACACAAAGTAGTTGTATTAACAAATTCAAACAGACTTGTTATAAATGCCAAAACTAGAAGCATATTACTGTGACCCAACTATTATTTGCCCCCCTCACACCCCTTTTTCTTAAGTAGACTACATGCCCAGCATGGAGTCCAACCAGGGGCTTGAACTCACGACCCTGAGATCTAGACTGACCTGAGATGAAGAGTTCAGATGCCTAATAAACTGAGCCACCCTGGCACTCCTGACCCCCTTTTTTCCAGCAATTTTGTCACAACCTGATACAGAATACTTCAACTAAAAAGAGAAATAATTAAATGATAAAATATGATATTGCATCTCAATTTTCTCAAGAACGTTGATTCTCAAATCCTCTCATAGTTAAGTGGTTAGAAACCTACGTTTGCCACGTACCTGAGCAGGTTTGTGTTCCTCTTGAGATGCTGACTCACTCATCTGGGCCACTGAAAGTTATCATCAAAAAGTAGGGAAAAGTATTACCAGACCAATATTAATAACAAAAACGAAAGAAAGAAAATAGTAATAAACAACAAAAAGCACTAGAGAAGAACGAAATCACCCCCAACCCCCAATGCATCCCACCATTCTATTGAATGGTAAGTTCTCAACTGCTAAACTTTTCAAACTCTGCTACTGTTACTGCTGTTATTACTGGCCAAAACTAGATTAGTGCTAAGCTAGTGCTAGGGAGACAGAAAAACTCAACATTAATAATCACAACCATTATCATTTTAAAAAGAAACACACACACACACACCAGCAACAGTAATGCAAGTGAATTTTTTAAAACATTATCATCCTCATTAATTTTTGAAATAACAGTTTAGATGAGGTGGAATGAAACTTTGATGGCTACCCAATTCTCACTACAGAGCACTTCTTTTTTGAATGAGGAGTTCTGAGAAGAATGTGGTTTTATCCTATTTATTCATATTAAGGAGTTAAAGTGGATAATTATCAGATCTTTACTTCACTGAAAATGACTATAGATTCAGCCACAAATTATCAAAATCACTGCCGTGCCAAAAATCATTTGAGAATTTGTGTATATTTAGGCAAAGTGCTATGCAAAAAGTAAATTTTATATCCGTGGCCTATACCTCTAGGGCAGTTACAGTCTAGGGATTACTTAATTTGAAATGGTATCTTTATACAGTGCTAGAGTATTTGTATTTCTTTTTATCAACACAGCACATGTTCTAGTTGAATAAACCAAAATTACTGCCTTTGGAGACAACAGATTCCAACGTTAGAATAGCTGCCTTGAAGCCTTTTTTGAAGCAATTCATGAATAATAAATAATATAAAATAGATTCCTTTGGTAGGTCCCAATTGTACATGCTCACAGACTGCTTTCTTTGCTTATGGTGTCCATCTTTTGAAACTGCTAAGAAGCTCCCTTCCATTTCTCTTAAAATCCATTTTGTTTGGATGCACCCAGATAAATCCAATGCAATAAAGCTTTATTGGGGGCCTTCTTTATGCAGGCAGACATCAGGGTTGAAAAGATGAGTAAGACCTGTGCTTGGGGAGACAAGAAAACTTCCTTTGAAGAGATCCTAGTTTAGTGATGGAAAAAGGGATAAACAGAGGCAATTTAATCTGCAAAGTGCCAATGAAGCCATGTAAGATGCTAAGGAACACAGAGGGGTAAGCAATTACTTTTCCCAGGGAGGTCAAGGAACTTCACAGAAAGACAGATTTCTAAACTGGATCTTAACAGGCTAATAAGACATTTTTGTGTAAAGGAGCGGGGGAAGAGTATTTGAGGCAGAAGGAGCAATACACACTAGGGTATGCAAGTTCAAAAAGTGAAACACTGATCGAGCAGAGCGTACTTATATAAAAGAAAATGGCAGATATGGCTGAAAAGGTCACTTTTCCATCTGTAAAGTTTAATCATGCTGAGTCAAGGAGTTTGGACTTTACTCTGTGCTTTTTAAGCACAGTATAGATGTGATCAGGTTGGTGTCTTTAAAAAGTTACCTCCACCAGTAAAGACTAGAACTATGAAACACTGGGGAAAGAGAGCATGAAGGTAAATTTTGTACCTGAAATGTTGCATCTGCAGTAAATGGCCCTCACTCTAATCTAGGTTCTGCCAGACACTGCCAATACCCTAACCATACCCCTTCAGCTTCACTTTTCAGTATATGTGCATGGTTTCTGACCGCAAGTGCCTGGAATTCTGAGCATTTCCTGCCAGTCCAAATGTGGGGAAAGGCAAGAAGGGCTTGGGAGTTGGTATCTTACAGGAGAAGCCCTCAGTCAGTAATGGATAGGAAGTTGCATAGAGTCCCATAGGTGGAACATTTCTGTCTCCCAGACTTCCCCAATGGGATAGAGCCTCAATTGCCTACAGTGCAACCTGCCCAATAATACAGGCATCCTTCATTTTTCTGTATTACTTCCCTACTCCATTACCATTGTTTCCTGGAACCGCCTCCCAGATGAACTTGCACTCAACTCCTTGGATCAGGGTCTATTCTGTGGGAACCTAAAGTAAAACAGATATGATGATCATGACTGGGGGCAAAATTGGATCTACAAGACCAGTGCTCTAACCCCTGAGCTATGGAGCCTTCCCCTGCAAAATTGGATCTAAAGAGTGAAAGAGAAATAGTTGAGGTTCAAGGAGTGGGTTTTTTTCCCCATTATTTATAAGGATTAATGGATGATGATGCCATTTAATGAAATAAGGAAAAGTTTGCATTTGGAGGTGTTAACATGTTTAATATACCTATTCAGTAGTCTATAGACATTTCCAGTAAAAATCTTAATGACACTGAAATATATTATGGTGCATTGGTAGGAGGTTGTGCAGAATCAAGTCCTTTGGAAAATGACAGAAGCACTGTCCAGTCTGAACAGTACTAACTTACATTTTAATTACTCAAAGTGCATAGCATTCTACACACCTCACTCTCCCACCCATGAAATTCTAGAGTCATTCTACTTAGATTATCAGCTATGAGACAGAATTTTGTGAACCTGTTAAGAGACCTTTATATGCATTCCCAATAGATTTATAAATTGGTGAATTGCAGCATTTGGCATCTTGATTGGCAAGACTGTCAGTCATATATGACAGGGTAGCCAGTTAACCTTGAGGAAGAGGTTTCCCAGTGTAAGAGAGAAATCATGCACGATTCTGATTTGTCAGACTAATAGAAGATCAGAAATGTCATTTAGCTAGATTTCATGATTCTTAAACCCCTGAGTACTGACAGAAAGATGCATTTGCAGGAGGATGTTAGTGGAGTTCACCCAATAAGAATATCTTCTAGGAGAAGAAAAAAAAGATAAAGATAAACGCTTGCTGATGAATACTTAAAGGTAAGGCTAGGAAAGAAAAGCCAGGGTAAGAGAGCGATGACTGCTGAGAATGTCAGGAAATTCCTACAGCTTTTTACCTGCATGCTGCTGGCTTAACTCCAGTTATCAGCCTCTACAACTATGCATACGCCACAGCAAGCTACTGCAGCCCTACAGGTATATGCCAACAGCCAAGGCCTATAGAGCTATTGGTGGATCTAGATTGAACCCTAACCCCTGCCATTGGTCTGCACAGCTCCACTCACTTGCAGTTAACCTTACAGTTGTACACCTGTAAGACACCAGCTCCAACTCCCATCACTGGCCTCCCCTACCAAACATGTGCCTACAGCTAGCCCCTACAGTCACACATGTACACAGTGACAGCCAGAGCCATTGCAGCTGCCTGTTTGCCTGCAGTTGTCCCCGCCCCTGCTGAAGGCCCTAGACTTCACCAGTACACATCTGTTAGCAACTTGTCCCTGCAGCCAGCCTTCTCAATTGGCCCCATAGCCAACAGCATGCACACTGTCTGGCTATGGCCACTATCACTGTCTGGCATGGTCCCTAGCCAGTAGACTAGAGGTTCTCTTAAAGAATCCAACAGTCCTGGGATGCCATGGTGGTTCAGTTGGTTAAGGGTCTGATTCTTGATTTTGGCTCAGGTCATGACTTTGGTGTCCTGGGATCAAGCCCGTGTCTGGCTCCGTGCACAGTAAGGAGTCTGCTTTAGAATTCTTTCCCTTTCCCTCTGCCCCCCCACCCCCGCTCATGTGCACTTGCTCTCTCTCTAAAATAAAATAAAATAAATCCTAAAAAAAATAATCCAACAGTCCTTGCAGCCATTGTGCACTGCCTATAGCTGTCACTAAGGATCATGCAGTTGTTGATTTTATGGATCATAGCTTCCTGAGCCAATGAGACACCATGTCACCCTTCCCCATCTACAGGCACTACATACCTTCACACTTGGCATCCTGTAACACTAGACCAAGGGTCACAGCATGTTCCAGCATACCCCCAACTACAGTTGAAGGTCATTCCTTACCATTCTGTAGGTCTGGAAGAGCTGACTCTTCTTCAAATGCACAAACACCTACAAAAGTGACAGGGATCACAAAGAATCAAGGAAACATGACACCACTAAAGGAACATAGTAAACTTCCAGTAATAGACCCCAAAGAAGTAGAGATTCACAAATTACCTAACAAATAATTCAAAATAATTATTTTAAAGATGCTCAGAATGCTGCAAGAGAAAACAGATAAACAGTTTGATGAAATAAGGAAAATTTAAAAAAAAAAAAAGAATGAAATGATAAGTCCCACAAAGAGAAAAACACAAAAAGGATGCCAGAAATTTTAGAGCTGGAGAATACAAGGACTGAAACAAAGAATTTAATGAAGAGCTTCAATAGCAGACTAAACAAAGCAGAAGAATCAGTGAATCTGAACACAGATGATTTATTATTATTAATATTGAAGTATAGTTGATATACAATGTAGTGATTTGACAAGTCTATACACTATGCTGTGCTCACCACAGGTGTAGCTATCATCTGTCACCATACAATGCTATTATAATACCATTGATTATACTCCTTATGCTGTACTTTTATCCCTGTGACTTATTCATTCCATAGCTGGAAGCCTGTGTCTCCATCTCCCTTCACCCATTTTGCCCATCCCTTAATTCTCTCTCCTGTGAGAGAGAATTTTTGTTCTCTATATTTATGAGTTTGTTTTTGCTTTTTGTTTATTTGTTTTGTTTTGTTTTTAGTTTCTATATATAAGTAAAATCATATGGTATCTGTCTTTCTCTGACTTATCACATTTAGCATGCTCTCTGGGTCCATCTATCTTGTCACAAATGGCAAGATCTCATTGTTTTTTTATGGCTGAGTAATATTTCAGTGTGTGTGTGTGTGTGTGTGTGTGTGTGTGTGACATCTTCTTTACCCATTCATCTACTGATTGACACTTGGGTTACTTTCACATCCTTGTTATTGTAAATAATGCTGCAATAAACACACGGGTGTATATATCTTTTCCAATCAGCATTTTCATTTTGGGGGGTAAATACTCAGTGGGAACACAGATCATTTGAAATGATCCAATCAGAGAAAAGGAAAGGGAAAAAATGAAGGAGAATGAAGAAAGCCTATGGGATTGATGGGACACCATTAAGATAAACTATGTATTATGAGAGTCTAAGGAGAGGGAGAGAGGAACAGAAAGCTTGTTTTAAAAAGTTTATGTCTGAGAACTTCCCAAATCTGTGGAGGTATTTGCACATCCAAGTTCATGAAGTTCATAGGTCTGCAAACAAATTCAACTCAAAGACATCTTCCCCAGGACACATTGTAATAAAACTGTCAAAAACCAAAGACAAGGGCACCTGGGTGGCTCAGTGAGTTAGGCCTCTGCCTTCAGCTCAGGTGATGATCTCAGGGTCCTGGGATCGAGTACCACATCAGGTTCTCTGCTCGGTGAGGAGTCTGCTTCCCCCTCTCTCTCTGCCTGCTTCTCTGCCTACTTGTGATCTCCCTCTGTTTGTCAAATAAATAAATGAAATCTTATTTTTAAAAAAAAAGCCAAAAATAATGATAAATCTTGAAAGCGGCAATGGAAAAGAAGTATGTCACTTACAAGGGAATCCTATAAGACTATCAATGTATTTCTTACCAGAAACCTCACAGGCCAGGAGAAAGTAAGGGTGATATATTTAAAGTAATCTTATCTGGCAAAATTCTCCTCAGAAATGAAGGAGAGACAAAGTCTTTCCCAGACAAATAAAAGCTGCCTTACAAGAAATATGAAATTCTTCAAGTTGGCACAAAGGGACACCAATTTCTAACATTAAAATATAAAACATACTGATAAATATAACTATAATGTCAAATTCAGAATACTTCAATACTGTAATATGGTAGTGTATTAATCAGTTAATTCTAGTATTAAGATTAAAGGACAGAAGTATTAAAAATAACTATAGCTACAATATTTGCTAATGGATATACAGTATAAAAAGATGGAAATTTTGGTATCAAAAACAAAATGGGAGGGTAAAAAGATAGAGCTTTTGTATGTAGTTGAAATTAAATTGAAATCCACTTAAAATTATTATAATTGATATTTCATGGTAACCACAAAGTAAAAACCTACAATAGATGCACAAAAGATGCACAAAAGCATACCACTATGTAAAATCATCAATTCACAAGGGAAGTCAGTAAAAGAGGAAGAAAGAAAAAAGGAACTATGGAACAGTCAGAAAATCATTAAGATGATATTATTAAATTTTTCCCTATTGATAATCACTCCAAATGTATATGGATTAAATTCTCCACCAAAATGCATAGAGTGGGGGCACCTGGGAGGCTCAGTGGGTTAAAGCCTCTGCCTTCAGCTCAGGTCATGATCCCAGGTTCCTGGGATTAAGCCCTGCATTGGGCTCTCTGCTCTGCAGGGAGCCTGCTTCCCTTCCTCTCTCTCTGCCTGCCTCTCTGCCTACTTGTGATCTCTGTCTGTCAAATAAGTAAATAAAATCTTTAAAAAAATGCATAGAGTCGATGGATGAATGGATGAAAAACAAGACCCAACTATATGCTGCCTAAACAAGAGACTCATATCAGCTTTAAGGATGCAGATAGGCTCAAAGTGAAGGGATAGAAAAAGAGAGTACATGCAAGTGAAACAAAAAATAGAGCAGAGGTAGCTATACTTAAATCAGACTTTGAAATAGACTTTATGCCAAAAGCTGCAATAAGAGACAAAGAAAGTCATTGTACAATGATAAAGGAGTTAACTCATCAAGAATTATGGGTTGCAGAATTATAGTATTAACTGAATTCACATCCCAGCCAAGTTACTCATGTTAAAATTGGGGCACTGATTAGGAAGAAGGACCTCATTCCAAACTTCCAGCATTCAGTGGGACTAGGAGACTAATAATCTCAAACTTCTGAGTCACTCTGGGTCTCTCTTGCCAATGGAGGCAGTTTGTCCTCCTGTATTTTGGAGACTAGCCTTCACTAATTTGAAAACCTTGCAGTAATTTCTGGGGCAATTGCCTTACTAGGAGTTGCCCATTTTCCTCAAGACTCCTTGCAACCACCTCTTACTTCTAGGAGACTCATAACTAAAATCAGAGTCAAAATGCTCCAGCAGGGTGATTACAAAGAATGACCAGGAAAAATAGTTTTTATAGCAAAAGATTTTCACAATCTGCATATATAGAGGGATAAACCCAACGAATATGTGTTAGAGTATATCATAAGGGAGTTAAAGAAAGGAGCACAGAATATGGTGCTGAGTTGTTAGAATTTGTTAATATGGATACACTTGTCAGAAATTAAGGACTTCAGGTCATAGCTTCTATAGCTGGAAGTGATGTAAGAAAAAAATCTAAAGGCTTAGGGATATAGGAATGTTGGAGCAGATTTATTATGTATTGACCTGCACATCCACTCCCCTTCCCAGTACATCCTCTGAGAGGATCCTGGGGAGATCCCTTTACTAGAGCATTGAAAAGTATATTAACAATAGGAATACCTGCATCCTTGAAAAGTTCTATGGTTCTATAGAAAAAGTTCTATTCTTCTATAGGTTAGGCAGGTGGGTTTCAGAGTAGTAGAGGCCAAATATTGGTATTCAACCACCAAAGACAAAGTAGACACATTTACCATAAAAAGAAGTAGAAATAGAGTGGTACTCAGATTTTTTTTTTTTTTTTTTAACTCTCAGCAATCTTTGTGGCTAAATGATTATGGTGGGCCTAGGAATAAAATAGATGGTCAGTCTACTGAAATGGTTATATATATATATATATATATATATATATATATGACAAAAAAATCCATATATGGTGACTAAAGATATGGCTCTAGTCACCATCATGGAGAGTTTTGACCTCTCACCAGTTTCTAGGCCTAAGCCCCATAAGCCCCATAATGAAGGCAAAGCTGGATCTCCTTGAAGGAGGATTTTGCAGCACTGTCATCAGTATATACTGAAAATCCTCCCCATACAACCTGTGGCCAGCTCCTAAAATGACATATGCCAGGGGGAAAAATACCCTGGTATTACACGGATGTTAATTCCTGGGAACTCTAAGTGCCACCACAGTCCACCAGTTTAAGTACGGGCTTGTGGTAGAAGGTGAGAAATTTAGTCTTTTTTTTTTTTTTTAAATGTAACAGCTTAGGATCCTTTATTTACAGTTCTCAGTTTAGAGGCTTATGAGTGTAGAATGTAGAGGTTGCTACTAGCTCCAGGTCTAGGGACAGAAATTTCCAGTCTTCCACAGTTAAGGGGACCTGTTGAAGTGGAGGTTAGAGCCTTATACTCCATAGCCAGTGTTGTAGCTGACTTTAGTCTGGCAGGGGCTGTGGAGTCATGAATGGGTGGGGAGGTATAAGAGCCTGGCTGTGGTGTCCCTAGAGTTGGCCCATAAACAACTGGAATTGTCTGTGTCTTGTTTATGAAGGCATTGTATGCTAGAAGGACAAAGCTGTTGACAACAGCACCACAAAGAGGATAAGGAGGATGGCCTAGCCAGAGCCCAGGAATTTCTGGAGGACAACTGAATCTTCGCACTGATTTTGTTCCGTGCTGAAACCTGCATGGACATGGAAGACTTTACTTGCTGGGATGTCTAGCAAAGTATGGTACAGTATGAGGGTCTCATTAAGAAGTATTGCTGTAATGGCCAAGGCCTGACTTGGGGTGCAGGATCCCGTAAGATTAGCACTATTTCTTCCAGTGGCAATAAAAAGCCAGAACACAGTTGAATTGGTATACTGATGAGGTAGGTCTTCAGGTCATAACTGAGTGTTAATCTTGATGATGCACTGACCATCTGGTTTCCCTTGGGGAAAGAAATCTGAAGAGGTTTTTGCTTTTACAAAAAAAAGGCAAAAAGTAAAAATAGCATTCAGCATTTGTTTCACAGCAAGCTGTTATAGAGGCAGCATATACCCTAAGCTCCTTCCCCAGGAACCATATTCACTAGCTCAGCCTTCAGCAACTATAGCTTTGAATTGTGTCTGAGCATTTGTGCTTCATCTCGATGTATTTTGTGCATCCGTTAGCAAGATGTGTCCTAAGAAATCAGAAAAGCCTAAGAGATTTGATTTTTTGCATCCAGGAATGCTCAGAAAAATTTTCCATATAAATAAATGGTAATAGCATCTTTGCTTTACATCATTCTGGCTTACAGACAGTCTCACAGGAATGTCGTACTTTAGATAGTGGGGGAAACCTGTACTTTCTTCACTTGCCTTCCAGGATAACAATATCTGAGTTTTTCTCCCACCTCCCTAGTTTTTTGTTTCTCTTGTTGGTTACTCTTCTTTTCTCATTGTTTGTAATACTGGAGTGCTCCCAGAGCTTAGTCCTTGCACCTTTCCTTTATTTTTTTTGAAGTTCTTATTTTAATTCCAGTTAGTTAGCATTCAGTGTGATATGAATTTCCAGTGTACAATATAGTAATTCAATATAATTCCATACATCACCCCGCACTCATCACAAGTGCCCTCTTAATCCCCACCACATATTTAACTCATTCCCCACTGTCCCACCCCCTGAGAAATTGAGTCTTAATTTAAATTTGAGTCACAGTAGATAAAGTAAATCCATAGAACCACCCTACAGTGATTTCATCAGTTCCAGGATGTATAATTAAAATAGATACATGGTAACTGGCAGAATTTCCACATTGGCTTTCTGATCCTGAAATAAGGAGCCTTAGAGTATAACAGGCCAAGTTGTAGCCCTTGGGAACTCCCCTCTCCCACATACACATATATCAGGAGTAAACAAAAATTATTGTTTTCCTGGGGTGGCAGAATGGGCAATTACAGAGATTAGTAACACCAATAAAGATTTGAAAGAAGCAGGGAGTGATGAAACCTATCTCATGCCAGTTTAATTTGCCTGTTTCGATGGATTTTGGAGAATGACTGTAGAGTATTATAAATTTAATCAGGGATGTCTCCAGCTGCCTTCCATAGGTGATTTCTTTATTGGAGCAAATCAACAATCCCTGCCACCTGGTATGCAGTATTGCCCTAACAAATGCTTATTTCTCCATACAAGCTGGGAGAGAACACCAGCAGCTATTTGAATTTACTTGGCAGGCCAAAAATATAACTGCATTCTCTTGCCTCAGTGCTACATCAGTTCTCCTGCTCTCTACCATAATGTAGTCCACAGAGATATTAAGCATCATGACCTTCCAATCAGCACTGAGTTGGTCCAGCACATTGATGACATTACAGTCATTGGATCTGGAGGATAGGAAGTAGCAAGGTCTTTAACTGTCTTCATAAAGTATATGAAACTAATATAAAATATATGAAACATAAAATACACCAAACTAGGTGATAAAAGATAACCTCCATTTCTGGTATCAATTTCCATATCAGTCAAGTGCAAGTTACTACATTATTATCTCAGCTCTAAACTCACCCTTTTTGTATCCTTCTTTGATGCTGGAGCTGGGACTCTGAAAACCACATTTCTTTGCCTTGCCAGCTAGTTCTGTTAGGCTCTGCTAATTGGTGGCACTAGAGGGAGACCCCAAGACTGAAGAAGGATGAGAGAATTGCTTCTTCTTGTCCAACTCAAGACTGTTTCCTGGGGCACCTGCGTGGCTCAGTCGTTAAATATCTGCCTTAGGCTCAGATCATGATCTCAGGGTCCTAGGATAGAGCCTCGCATCAGAATCCCTGCTAGGTGGGAAGCCTATTTCTACTTCTCCCACTTCCCGTGTTTGTGTTCCCTCTCTCGCTGTCTCTCTCTGTCAAATAAATACATAAAATCTTAAAAAAAAAAAAAAAAAAAAGACTGCTCCCTGTGAACTTTTGGTTCCTGTATGCTTTACCTCTGCAATGCTTCTTTATCCTGGTAGCAGCATGTCCTTTCTATAGCAACAACTGAATCCAGTTTGTAGTCTTTCTACAGTTCTGCACATTTCATGGACTCAAAGACACCAACACCAGCCAGTGTTCCTTCCAGTCTGGGTCCTATGCAATCCCTCCTCTAAACTCAAAGACACCAATACCAGCTGAGCAGCATCTTCTCGGTGATCTGAGTTTCAGCTCTGTGGGGGTTACTCTGTTAAGTTTGTAAATTTTTTCCTTTTCTTCTTTTTTTCTTTCCCAGCTCTAGGTGCAGTAACAGTTGCTCCCGCTCTCATACCTCAGATGTCTCTTTTTAGCTTTGCAGTCATCTACTTAACTTTATATCTAATTAACAGTTCTTGTTAGAGTATGTATTCAAATAACTGGTGTGATTTCTATTTCCTATCTGGACACTGACTATTCAAGTTAATAAAAGATTGTTAAATTTTATTAAAAATTACAACCAAGTGAAGGTACTATATGACTCAACCATACTCCAGCTATTATATATGCTATCTGTACTAATTAATATATCCAAATCACTTTGTAATTAGTCATTTCAAATGTAAGGAATTGGATTATTAAAAACAGAAACTATGATTTCTCCCCCCCCCATTTTTTATAGGGGGAAAATATATTTTTATATTTTAGCTATATAAACCATAGTTTCAAGTGACACACTTCATTTCGTGTGTAATAAATGTAAATGAGTTACAAATGTGCTGCAAGATAGTTATCTATTCAGCCCTAAGTAGCCTGAAATGACTGGGTGGTTGGTGCCTCTATGTAATTCACCCCTTGCCAGAAGCAATTTGTTCTAAGGATTCTCAGAGAGTAGCCCAAAGTAGTCAGAGCCTGATGATCCACCCTAGTATCTCCCAAGGCCCCTAAGGAGGCAAGCGCTTTATTAAAGCAAGAATTCTTTAATAAAGAAGCAAAGCCAAGGAGTATTCTATTACCAGCACATCACTTTCCAAAGCCAGTTGCAGTGAGAATTGCTGCTTGTCATAAACATTGAGCCTTGGAGCAGTCTGCATGTTCTAGGTACTCAAGGGGCAGGACTCACAACCCAAGATATGGCCAGGAACGGCAGGGAGACCTGCTGGATACTTCTTATGGACTCAGCTCCCAATCTCTCTTTTCACATATATTGAATTCTCCCCTCTGTTTATGGCTGATGTGTCCTTTTAGTTACATCCAAGTTGGCTGCAGAATTTTCTTCGTAATAACATAGTCATACTCTGCAAATTAGAGCTTCATTATTATTCTGTAATATATACTTGATATGAAAATATACTTGGATATTCTAAATCTAGTCATGTAATAAGATATTGCCATATTACATTTGCCAGTGAGAAAAAGTAAGAGCTATTACAGTCAAATATAATTTATACTTGTAAGTTCTTAATTGTGAAAATTGTTTTAAATTTATCACCTAGTTGCTTGAATTATAGTCTCATCAATAATTATATTCTCATCAATAATGATCACTGTTAAATTGTCTTGTTCAGGAATTTCATGCAGTCATTTCAATCATAAAACTCTACATTTCATAGAAGACTGATTTAGTGGTGATGAACTCCTTTAATTTTGTTTTTTGGGGAAGCTCTTGACATCTTAAATTTTGAATGATGACTTGATATGTTAAAGGGAATTCCTTTTGTTTGTTTGTTTTGTGTTTAAAATGAATTCTTATTTGTCGGAGGCAGGCCCCTTGCCAGGGCGGCCTCCGCCATTAAAAGATGGCGCCTGGCTAGTTGCCAGGTTAGGATTGCCTCGTGAGACTAAGAGGAACGCCCAAAGAGGAAGTAAACAGCATTGGTTGCTAGCGAAGTTGTTCATTTAGGTGCACAGCCTGATTCGCTCCCTCCTGTACCCTGCTCATTGATTGGTCATGTAAGTGTATATAAGTGTGTAGACTTGTGGAAATAAAGAGAGAGAAGAGGGAAAAGATGCATCGAACCAGGGTTCTTGTCGTCCTTGCGGGGCGAGGGCCATATTATTTTTTATAGAGAACAAGAGAGTTGGGAAGGGCAGAGGGAGAGAGAGAATCCCAACCCAGGCTCCATACCTAGCTAGCAGCCCATTGTGGGATTTGGTCCTATAACCTGGAGACCAAGACCTGAGCCAAGAACATGAGTCGGACACTTAACCAATTGAGCCACCCAGGAGCCCCTCAAGGGAATTCTTTAAATGGAAAGAAAAGAACATAACTAGAAGAAAACTATGAAAAAATGTCACTGGTAAAACCAAATATATAGTTAAAGTAGATTAATCACTTATAAAGCCAGTAAGGAGGTTATAACACAAAAATAGTAAAAATCAATTATATCTATAAAAATTAGTCAAGGGATACACAATTAAAATGTAAACTATAATATCTCATATATAAAACAGAGATGGAGTAAAAATTTAGTGCCTTTAGAATGTGTTCTTCAGCACACATGTGAACTTAAGTGACCATCAACTTAATATAGACTGCCTGTATATATATATATACCTCATATATGAACCTCACAGTAGCCACAAATAAAAAACTTGAAATAGATACACACAAAAATAAATAAATAAATCCAAGAAGGCCATCAAGCCAGAAGAGAAGAGAACAAGACAAAAAGAAAGGAACAAAGAACTACAAAAACAACCACAAAACAACAAATTGCAATAAGCACATACCTATCAATAATCACTTTAAATGTTAATGCTCCAGTCAAAAGACATCAGGGGACTTAATGGATAAAAAAACAAAATGCATCTATATGCTGTTTATGAGACTCAATTCAGACTTAAAGACATATACAGACTGAAAGTCAAGGGATAAAAAATGATATTCCAGGGACGCCTGGGTGGCTCAGTTGGTTGGACGACTGCCTTCGGCTCAGGTCATGATCCTGGAGTCCCGGGATCGAGTCCCACATCGGGCTCCCAGCTCCACCGGGAGACTGCTTCTCTTTCTGACCTTCTCCTCGCTCATGATCTCTGTCACTGTCTCTCTCTCAAATAAATAAATAAAAAATCTTAAAAAAAAAAAATGATATTCCATGTAAATGGAAGTGGAAAAAAAAGCCAAGGAAGCAATACTTGTATAAGACAAAATAGACTTTAAAACAAGGACTGTAGGGGCGCCTGGGTGGCTCAGTGGGTTAAGCCGCTGCCTTTGGCTCAGGTCATGATCTCAGGGTCCTGGGATCGAGTCCCGCATCGGGCTCTCTGCTCAGCAGGGAGCCTGCTTCCTCCTCTCTCTCTGTCTCTCTGCCTGCCTCTCTGCCTACTTGTAATCTCTGTCTGTCAAATAAAGTAAATAAAATCTTTTAAAAAAACAAAAAAAACAAGGACTGTAACAAGAGAAAAAGGGCATTACATAATGATAAGGGGATCGCAACAACAAGTTTAACAAGTTTAACATTGTAAATATCTATGCACCCATAAAAAAAGCAAATATTAATAGATATGAAGGGAGAAATTGACAGTAGTACAATAACCGTAAGGGATTTAAATATGCCACCTACATCAACAAATATATCATCCAGATCCAAAAAATCAATAAGGAAGGAGTGGCTTTGAATAACCCATTAGACCAGATGGATTAACAGAGTAAATATAGAACATTCCATCCCATAATAGCAGAAGAGACATTTTTTTTCAAGTGCACATGGAATATTCTCCAGGATAGAGCACATGTTAGTCCACAAATCAAGTCTCAATAAATTTAAGACTGAAATCATATCAAACATCTTTTCTGACCATGAAAGTATGAAACTAGAAATAAATTATAAGAAAAAAATGGAAAAAACACAAAAATACTGAAGCTAAACAACACACTACTAAACAACCAATGGTCAACAAAGAAATCAAAAAGAACATGAAGACAGCCTTGCATATGCCCCCACCCTGGAGCTGCCCATGCCGCCAGTCATCAGCCCCACCATGTTCTTTAACATTGCCATGAATTCCAAGCCCTTAGGCCACACCTCTTTTGAGTTGTTTGCAGTCAAACTTTCAAAGATAATAGAGAACTTTCATGCTCTGAGCACTGGGGAGAAAGGATTTGGTAACAAAGTTTCCAGTTTTCACAGGATTATTCTGGGATTTATGTGCCAGGGTGATGACTTCACAGGCCATCATGGCACTGGTGGCAAGTCCATCTATGTGGAGAAATTTGATCATGAGAATTTCATCCTGAAGCACACAGGTCCTGGCATCTTGTCCGTGGCAAATACTGGCCCCAGTACAAATGGTGCCTAGTTTTTCATCTGCACTGCTAAGACTGAGAGACTGGATGACAAGCATGTGGTCTTTGGCAAGGTGAAAGAGGGCATAAATATCTTGGAAGCCATGGAGCACTTTGGGTCCAGGAATGGCAAAACCAGCAAAAAGATAATCATTGCTGACTATAGATAAATCTAATCAATTTGACTTGTGTTTTATCTTAACTACCAGACTATTCCTTCTGTTGATCAGAAAAGCATCCCTTCACCCCCATCTGCTTGAAATATCCTATACTCTTTGTGCTCTCACTGTAGTTCTATGAGTTTGATATTTTTCTTACTCCCCTCAAAGTCTAGCTGGTTTGCAGAGTTAAGTTTATGATTATGAAATAAAAACTGAACAACAACAAAAACATGTAGACAAATGAAAATGGAAGCAAAATGGTCCAAAATCTTTGGGACACAGCAGAAGCAGTCCTAAGAAGGAAGTTATTAGTGATACTGGTCCACCTCAAGACACAAGAAAAATCTCAAAACAATGATGTAAACTTACACCTACCAGAACTAGGAAAAAAATGACAAAGCAACCCCTAAGTTAGTAGAAGAAAGGAAATTATAAAGACCAGAGTGGAAATAAATGAAATAAAAACTAAAAAAAATCAATCAAAAGATCAATGAAACCAATGGCTGGTTCTTTGAAGAGATAAACAGAATTGATAAACTTATCCAGATTCATCAAGAAAAAAAGGGAGGACTCAAATAAATAAGATCATAAATGAAAGAGGAGAAATAACCAACATGACAGAAATACAAAGAATTATAAAAGAAAACTATGAAAAATTATATGCCAACAAATTAGACAACCTAGAAGAAATAGATAAATTCTCAAAACATACAGTCTTCCAAGTGGAATCAGCAAGAAATAGAAAATTTGAACAGACTGATTACTAGTAACGAAATTGAATAGGTCCTCAAAAAACTCCCAACAAACAAGAGCAGGACTGGATGGCTTCACTGATAAATTCTACCAAACATTTAAAGAAGAGTTAATACCTATTCCACTCAAACTATTCCAAAAATAGAAGAGGAAGGAAAACTTCCAAATTCATTCTATGAGGCCAGAATTACTCTGATACCAAAGCCTTGGACCCTGATCATGTATGACCAGAGCCCAAGGCAAATCGCTTAACCCACTGAGCCACCCAGGTGCCCCTAATTCCAAGTTCTTTCATAATCCTAATTTTGACCAGGATTTTATCACCTCAGATATGTCCAACAAAGATCTATTATATCTGCCTAATGAGACTTATCTTCATCACGCATCTACTTCTCTTACTATTAAGAGAAGCATGTGTCATGTCCTTTTAAGTCATTTTTATTCCCTTTTTGCTTGATGCTATTTTCTACACATAGAGTACACTCAAAGAAAGATGACCAAACTTGAAACAAACTAGAGAATAATAAAGTTATCTTAACTACATACAGGGCTTTATAGTTTATCTTGTACTTTACCATGCATTATCTCATTTGATCACAGGAATCCTGTGAGTTAGGGATCCATTGTAGAAACCAATGCTCAAAAAGTTTAACCCATTTGCCTAAAGCTTCACAGAACTGGAGTTAGAAGCCAGGTCTTCAGAGTCCTATAGCAGTGATCTTTTCCATTGTAAGATTAATGGAATTAAGTCATCTGTTAAAAGAATTTCTTAATATTCTGTTGGTACACAAAACTAGATAATCAGTGTAGCTATCCCTGATGCACTAAGAAAAGTAACATACTAGTACATTAGTAAGACCTGTTGATTTGAATAATACTTTTTCTAGAATACTTTGATTTCTTAACCACGTTTGTTTCATTTATCTTTCATTCAGCTTTCAGCCATGTATATTTCTTAGCTATGCATATAACTTCCTGTTTGGTCTTCTAAGCATTGGCTCAAAGTTCTTATTTCTGAACTTTGTCTTTTCTTTTCCTGTTTACTACGCAGCTCCGGAAAAGAAAGAAAAAACACAGATCGTTTAATCGGTGAACCATAAATCTTTGTTTAATTTTGTCTCGCAGGTACTCTTGACCACCACCAGGGGGCAAAAGCCTACCAGCCGGCTTCTCTGCGATTCATTCTACACAGGGCTGTACAGTACAGGGACCCTCAGTGTCTGATTCTTGATGGAACCTCCCTGCTAATTATTTCAACCGCAGGGCCCCAGGGAGAGAACAAAGGCTCAGCACAGAGGGCTCTAGTGGCATTTAACCATACAGCAGCCAGAAAGAGCTCATGACAGCCCTGTCAGTTGAAAGAAAGCAATGAGATCCAAGGGAGTTTGAGTAACAACAGGAGGAGGAGGCTTTAATAACTGCAAACTCCTTAATGTGTTTTCTACAGCTTTGAGATGCACGGTGGTATCTTCCAGAACATCCACTCCAATTGAGAAATAGCTTTGTCAACTCTTTCTCTGTGTAAATAATCAGTGGTATTTGCATAGTGAGATACCCCCCCCCATCCTTAATCTTGATTTTCCATTACTTTCTTGGTTTATAGTCTACTGACGGTTTATCTTTCAGAAAAGTATTCCTTTAAAATATTTAATAATCTACATTTCACATGTGTCTATGCAATCATGAAATCTAGAGCCGAAGGAGAAGAAAAATCTCAAGGAGCAAAACCAATTCAAGAGAATTTCTTCCCAGCGGGAAGCAAGTGGGAGGTAAACAGCAGGTT
Source organism: Mustela nivalis (assembly GCF_964662115.1). Classification (NCBI taxonomy): domain Eukaryota; kingdom Metazoa; phylum Chordata; class Mammalia; order Carnivora; family Mustelidae; genus Mustela; species Mustela nivalis. Next base: position 19,758,538 of record NC_139036.1, read on the forward strand.
TGACCCTTTTAACTCCGTGAGCCCAGCTTTCTCCGCCTCCGGGGCTGATGCAGCCTCTCTCCACCTTAGGAATAATGAATGAGTCCTTAGAGGCCCGGGTAATAGAGGAAGCGTGAGGGGTACCCTGAAGCTTGCCAGGGTATAAAATTAAAAACCTTTCTTTCTTTCTTTCTTTCATAAAGTCTCATCATAAAACATGGGCTCTGAGACATTGGGTGGTAAAGCTCAGAAAAAAAACCCCGAGAACCGGGTCAAAAGAGGATAAACTCGTCTCTGGTCGCACCAGGAGGGTCTCCAGTCCAGTACGTCTCACTCCGGCCCAGAGAAAGCCTTTGAAACCCGTCGGAGCCCTGTTCCACCAGACAATATGTTTGCCTCAGGATTTTCACCTCAGTTTCCTTTCACTAAAATCGGTTAAGCTGTGCGCCCCCACCTCATAAAATGGTCGTCTCTCAGTATTAGGGATTCCAGAGCTCTCCCCTCTCCCCGGCCCGGGGCCCCTCCCCCCAGCCTACCACCCTGCTTCTTGACGCGGGCAAACCGCGTGAATCCAGGGCAAAGAAGGAAACCCGGGAAGGGGCGGCGGCCGGAGACGCAAACACTCAGCCGGCTTCCGGCAACTCAAGGGTTACGGCGAGGCGGCGGCGCGCGCCGAGGGGAGAGGCGGTTGCTGACAGGTGGCGCCTGCGCACTGGGAGCGCTCATTGTGCCCCGCTGCTGCCGAACCGCCCGCCCGCCCGCCCGCCGCCCGTTCCGCGCGTCAGTAGGCGAGAGTCCGGTGTTGGGTGCGGAGCCTGCGGCCGTTCCTGCGGCCTCCTCCTCCTCCCCGTTCCCCTCACCCCCATCCCATACCCTATTCCCCATCCCGGCTCCGTCACCCTCCCGCCCCCCACACTCAGGACAAGAATGCCCTGCCCGGAACAACCTAGCAGCGCCTAGATGGCTTTGGTCACGGTCCAGCGGTCGCCTACCCCCAGCACCACCTCCAGCCCCTGCGCCTCGGTGAGTCCCACCCGGCGGCCGCTCCGCTCGCTTCTGTCACTGCGGCTCCGCTTTGCCTCAGCGGGTCCCGCCGAGCGCCACTGCGCACGCGCCGCGCCGCTTCCCAGGCCTTGGCACTCGGCTGCCGCGAAACCCCCACACACCCCATCTTAAAGACGAGCTACGGGAACTACGGGACGTTGGGGTTTGCCTCCATCACTGGGGGCACCTGGCTCTCCCAGGCCTCGCCTTGAACCCCCCCCCCCCCCCCCGCGGCATGCTTTCCTATGGCTTGAACACTTCCTTTCGGGAATGAGTCATTCTTGCTTTTCACCCTCCCCCTTCCTTGTACCCTCTGTTGCTCTGCTGCAGGGAGAGGACCATGGGACTCCTGCGTTGCCCCTTACACACACCACAGCCGTTTTCCCACATCCATCTCTTGGACCCGTTCGGTATTCGCACACTGCAGCCCCTTCTTCAGGCTCTCCGCGGTGTGTGCCTTCCCTCTAGTCACTTGCCGTCGTTCTTGTGCTCTGGTACTGTTCGGGCTTCAGTGGACTGCTGAGCTGGTAGTTACTCCTTGGTTTCTTCCCTCTTTCCCTCCCGCAGAGGGTGGCCTTGGTCTCTGCTTCTTGGAGCTCTTACCTTTTCTCTAAGAGGTTCTGAAGCATCTGACGCTGCTTGATGACCAGTACCAATTCATTTACATCTTACAGACATTAATGCTTTACGCTCGTTGCTCATGATCGTTCTTGTTCTTGAATCGTGTTTGTATGGTTCCTTACTTCAGACACCTATAACGGTGAAGCATGCTTCCAGAAGGAAAATACCCAGTAACCAGCGCTTTCCTGCTGGCCCCTTCTTTGACTTCCCTGCTAGCCCCACCCCCACTCCTTTACACCCCATTCTTTTAGGCTTTATTCTTGAATATATTTATTTTTAAAAAATATTAAAAATAAATACGTAAAACATTGCACCCGTGGGGCGAGGTGGGATCTTTTAAAAACATGCAGATGTTTTAGAAGGAAATAGAATGAAAATATGAACAATTGGAAAAACCGTCTTGAACTTCCTACAGAATTATAATTTTTAAAACTGTGTTGGTGGATTTAGTAGTTTCAGTTGCCAAAAGGTATTCGGTAAACACTGTAAACATCAGGTTCCGCTGTAAAACATCAGGTTATTCTTAGTATTTGTATGTCCACTGAGGCATGGGGTTTGCTATCTCGAAAATATGGTGGCTTGTGATTTCAACATAGTTTGATGAATTTCAAAATGTTGTCGTGTCCTGAGCTTTCTTCTGCATTTTGTGTGACCAAATTGACAATTATATCCTGATTATATTTCAGAAATTAACTTGTATTGTTCCAGAGAGCAGAACTATGATCTTTGGGTAAAAGTTCAGGGAGGCAGATTTCCAATGATTGTAAAGAAGAATTTTGTAACAGTGAAGTGGACTGCCTTGCAAAAAATAGTGAGTGTCCATTGCTTAAAGTATTCAAAGAAGAGCTTTTTGCCTGGAATTTAGTATAAGAAATTCCTTCAGTGGGGGACTTCTAAGGCTTTTTCCAACTCTTGAGATTTTGAGATTTGAGAATAGTTGCCCTTCAAAGCTGGTAAAATGTTTTAGGGTCTTCTGAAGACAAGTGTGATATGGATAGAAACTTAATAAACTAATTTTTACGTTGTATTTTATGCTAGTTCTTGGAAAGTTAACATTCCTTCAAACCACCTTACTTCTCTCTACTGATAAACCATTTGAGGATAGTTGTCACCAGACCTGATTTTGGCTGAGAATGCAACTATACTAAGTTTCTTGAGTTGAATGATTAGTATACAGTAAGACTGTATCTACTTGATATGACTTACTTAGCCAGACCTTAGTTATTAGAATATTGAGGTATGTTAATAGCCACTTTTGAGATAGGTAATTAAATTGATCATGTGGTAAGCTCAGTTGTTGAGCTAACTGACTGATATTTCTACAGCTACTTGCTGTAGTAGCCCGGTTATTTCAGTTGTTTATATGTGGCCCTGGGTATAAAGGAATCCTGGAACTGGTGTGTGTATGGGTGTGGGTGTGTGTGTTTGTATGACTGATGAGCCAGTTACCTTTCCCCTTAAGTTGTCTTCCTATTTCACTTCATCCAGAGCTATGTTCAACTGAGTTGTCTTGTGGTTCTTGTGTTCCAATATTTGTATGCTGTCTGACCTGCATATATTTGCTATTGTATCTCTTGTTGCATGAATAGGTTGAGTCGTTTGTTTTAAAGGTAAAAGAGAGAAAACAAACAAAAAAAAAGTCTAGAGGATCATGAAAGGAGAGATTTAATTTTGTGAGACTGGAAATTTAGATTTTTTAAATTAATAACTTTAAGCATTTTACTTTTTCACTATAGGTGTATAGGGCATTTTAATACTGTCAGCTCTTCAATATTCATTCACTGGGGATTAAACAAATCTATTGATCATCTACTGGTATGAGTGATTATTACAGATAGTAAGATGTATCAGACATCAATCCCATGTATCGATATCATGTAATCTTGGGAAGGGATGGGAAGAAGAACAAATGTGAGATGAGAGCGTAGAAAAAGAGACTGAGGGAAATGATACTGTATGTACATGAAAACTTAGTTTATTTGTAATGGCCATAAATATTGCTGAATTCAAATTAAGATAAATTCACTAATGGCAAGAGTAATAATAACAATATCTAACATTTATTTCTTGGGTTTTCGTCTGTGCTAGGTGTCATGCCAAATGCTTTACATGACATTTACTCCTCACATTATGTCCAAAGGAAATTGCTATTATCCCTGCCTTACAGATGAAGAAACTGAGGCAAAGAGCTATTAAGGAATGTGCCCAGTGTCAGCTGTTGAAAATGTGTTTAACTTTAGGATTTTCCATCTTTTCCATTGTGGTAATCAAAGAGAAGTACATATAGTAGGTGGACAAGATTCAAACTCAGCTTTGAAGTATGGGTACAATATTTATAGACTGGAGTAGGGCCTGAGAAATTAAGAGTATTTCAGGTGGAGAGAAGTTGTATTACCAAAACTTACAGGCCAGAAAGCACAAAGCATATCTGAAGGACTTAACTAATCCAGTTTGAGGAAGGATCTCTTTGGAAGAGTAGTAAGAGATAAAGGTGAAGAGGAAGCTGGGACTGCACAGGGACTGCTGAGTTTAGGAGTTCGAACTTGATAGGGAAGGTAATGGAGAGTCTCAAGAGGTTTTTGAGCAGATATTATCACAGTGGTGTTTTAAGAAAATTGATCTGGGAGCTATTGGCCATAGGGATTTGAGAGAGGTGGAGGGAGGCCATGAGTAGAGCCAGTTAGAGGCCATTATGGAAGCCCAGGTGTGAGATAATAAAGGCCTAAACTGGGGGTATGAAGTGGTAATGGAAAGAGGGAAAGATGTGAGGGATTATGGAGAAGAAACAAAGGACCTGAGAACTGATTGGATATAGGGGAAGAGAAATCAGAGATGCCAACTTTGGAAAGTATTGTTCTTCTAAGATAATAGAGGTTTCTTAGTTAATAGGCAATTTAAGAATTATCTTTTTCCTTCTTTATGAATTTTCTGAATGGATACCTGTGTTGATCCATGGTCATATAAACATACTGAAATAACAAGGAAATATTTTACTTTTCTGTAATGTTTTGTACTTTTCAGAGTGTTTTTTTTGTGTTTGTGTTCTTTTTTTTTTTTTTTAAAGATTTTATTTATTTATTTGACAGACAGAAATCACAAGTAGACAGAGAGGCAGGCAGAGAGAGAGGAAGGGAAGCAGGCTTCCTGCTGACCAGAGAGCCCGATGCGGGACTCGATCCCAGGACTCTGAGATCATGACCTGAGCCGAAGGCAGCGGCTTAACCCACTGAGCCACCCAGGCGCCCCATTGTGTTTGTGTTCTAATTTAACTCTAGGGCAGCCTCATGAGTTATACAGGACAGGTACCAAGGTTAAAAGACTTGCTGAAGGTCACAAAACTGGTTAGTGTAAGAACATACCCTAGAACTAAGTTCCTTGGCTCCTGGTCCATATCTCTTTCCATAATGTGAAACAGCATATGAGTTTCTGATCCTGAGAACTTGATTGCCCATATAGTAAAGGAACCAAGACATGAGATATAATCAAGAACTCATACTCTTTGAAGTTAATGTATATTGTAACCTGAACTAGAACAGAATCATCTAGATCTGTGCAGATCGTTTTTAGGTGATACCCTTATTTGAAGCCTGTTATCTCTCAGTTTATACATAATTCTTAAAACTTGGATATTTAATTTTTCTTACTCTAGGAAGATAATCAACAGCAAAATAGGAATGGGAAGTGTGGCAGGTGCTACTAAAGACAGGCTGCTTTCAATTCTGGGAAATGATAGCTGATGGTTTTATAGCAAGGGAGGAAGAAGAAGATTTATAAATAGCTGGCATAAGAAAAATTTAGCAGTTATGGTAACATACTACTTAATGTGAGGATCAATCTCTAAAACCCGGTGGTCCCTCAGAGCTACTATTATGTGGTCATAATGATCACCCTGAATAATCATAATATGGCTTCATCTTGTTTTGTCTTCTTTTTAAGCAGTCAGGATTGAGTGAATTGTATTTTAAGATAGAAATCCATCCAAGTTTCATGGAAGTTTTGAGGTTTATGGTGCACATTTTAATTAACTGGGGAAAGTCATTTCCATATATGATGCTGGATAAATAAGATACTATTGAATTATATGTATATTTTATATATATTCAAAGATGACCACACCTTTCTCTCAGAGAAAATAAAGCCATAGCAAATATGCAGTTGATTTGTCCGAAGTATAAATACTTAAAAGTGATGCTTTTTAATTTTTTGAAGACAGCTTTAGAACTTTCTTACACTACAGAAATAATACATGGTCATTGTAGGAAATTTTGGAAAATACGGAAAAGCACAGAAAGAGAATGAAAGATATATGCTCTACAATTGCATATATATTTTACATAGCTGAAATGCTGCTGTCTATATAATTTTGTATATTTGGTTCTTTTAAAGTTTACTACATATCATAAATATATATCTATGTGCCATAGCACTTAAATGGCTGCATAGAGCACTTATAACTCATCCCAACCATCCCATTATGGTTGAACATCTGTTTTTTTTCCAACTTTTTTTTTTTTTTTTTTTTTTTTTGCTGTTATAAATCACATTGCTGTGAACATCATTGGGCATAAATATTTGACTATATTTTGGAATATTTATTAAGATTTCAAGAAATATAATTACTGGATCACAGAGTATAAACAATTTTAAAACTCCTCTTGCATATTTATATTTTCTAGAAAGGTTGTTCCAGTTAACATTTATTTTAACCAGCATAGGGTAAAAATACTATTCTCTTGGCCTTATTAACACTGGATATCTTCATTTCATATTTAATCATTAGTAACTTTCAAGGATAAAGAATAGTACCTCATTGGTCTTATATAAACTTTATTACTAGATAAGTTGAACATTTTTTAGATGGTTAGATATTTCTGTTAACTTTTTAAAAGATAGCTTTATTGAGGTATAGTCTACAAAACCTAAAATAAACCCATTTTCATAATTTTATAATTTAGTGATTTTTAGTAAAACTCACAAAGTTGTGCACCCTTCACTATAGTTTTGTATTTCCGTTTTAGGTATTTGTTCATTCTTTTCAACTTGTGTATCCTCTTGATATATTATGATTATTGACTTATTTATTAGAACTAATTGCTTTTTAATTTTTTTATTGCCCTTAGAATAAAGTTTACACTCCAGAGTTTTGCTAACAAGACTTTTAGTGAGCAAACCTTGCTTTACCTCTTCATCCTCGTCTTTTCCCAAGTTCCTGCCTTGCACACTGCTCAGTCAAGCTGACATGCCATGCTTTCTTTGATCTCTAGGCTTTTGCACATGCTGTTCCCTTTACCTGGAACACTTTTTCTTCATCTCTTTACCTGACTAATTCCTGCTCATCCTTCAGGTCCCAGCTCTTCTTCTGGGAAGCTTCCCTGACTCTACTCTCAGACTATGGTAGGTGCTCTTTCTATGCGCACCATAGATCCCTGTACTTATCCGTTGTGGCTCTTATCTCCTTAGTGCCCTTGATTATTTGATTGCTTATCTCCCAAGCTAATCCTTAAACAAGGACTAGGTTTGTTTTCATAATTTTGTATCACCAAGGTCAATAATATTGGACATATGGATCAATGGATGATGAATCGATGAATATAGTATTATTTAGCAGACCTTTCCCTTTTGAGTTCTTCCATTGTTTTTAAACATTTTTGTTTCCAGAAGCCTGAAGATTATGAGTATTTTGTAGTACATACTGCTAAATTGTCCTCTAGAAAGATTGACTCAAACTTCGTTGACAAACTGTGCAATATACCAGAGGTCAGGTGGATAAAAATATCGGTTCCACTGCACCCTCATCAGCCCTGAGTATCATCATCATCATCTATTTTCTTTATTATAGTAAGAGCTATTGTTTATTGAACACTTACTATGTACCAGGCACTATGCTGAGTACTTTACATGCATTATGTTATTTAATTTTTACATCACTCCTTTGGTTTAGGTATTATTATTTTCTCTGTTCTACAAAAAAAATTGAGACCCAGGGATGCCTGGATGGCTGTCAGTTAAGCATTACCCCTCCTTGCTCAGTCTCTCTCTCTTACAAATAAATAAATAAATAAATAAATAAATAAATAAATAAAATCTTCAAAAAGAAAAGAAAAGAAAATTGAGGCTCAGAGAAGTAAAATGAGCTACCCAAGATTATAGGCCTGGTGTCTAACCCCAGAATCCTTTCTCTTAACCACTAGCACTTTATCATTTTAATTTACATTTTTTTCCAGAGGTTTTAACATTTTTCTCAAATATTTGCTGCTATATGTTTTATATTCCCTGTTTTGTAAATAATTCATGTGATTAACTCAACTTTCTCCATTGATAGCTATTTTTGCTGTATTGATTTGTAAATACTTTTTAAAATAATCTGTACACCCCATGTGGTGCTCAAACTCATGCTCCCAAGATCAAGAGTTACATGCTTTACTGACTGAGCCAGAGATTTATCATGACCTGATTTATCATGACCTGAGCCAGAACGAAGAGTCTGACGCTCAACTGATTGAGCCACCCAGGTTCCCCTTGTAAATATTTTTTATACACACTAAGAATATTAACCTTTTTCTGTTATGTTGGACATTTGCCTTGGTTTTTCAGTTGCCATCTTGTTTTATTTGGTTTGTTTTATTCATGGATATATAAACATTTAAAAGATTTTAATGCCATAAAAAAATTTAATACCATCAATCCAAAGCTGTGTGTGTATGTTTTCCATTGTTTTTCTACTTAGTTCAGTTTTCTATCAACAGAGATATATTCACCTATATTTTCTTAAGTTTTTTAATAGTTTATTTTTATATTTAACTTCAATCATCTGAAATTGATTTTACTACACAGTATGAGGTAAATATTAAACTTACTTTGTTCCAAAGAGTTAAAAACTTTTCTCAGTTTATTTTATGAAACAATCGCTTCTTTTTCTAATGGTGTGTGATTCTACCTGTGGGACATACTAAATTGGAGTCATAAGCTAAAATGTGTTCCACTCAAGATCCATTGCTAGTCCCACAGGAGTTTAGTTAGTTTAACACTTTATTACTTAGTATTTATTTAATTGCACAGACAGACAATAAACTTCAACTAACTTAGATTTTAAAATTTGACTCAAGAGCCCCTGGAAGTCCAGAGTAAGAGCAGTCCTTTGGTAATCAAAAGTTATCTTCAGGTCTCTTGTCATTTCTATCTGACTTTAAGTGAAAGGGAGCAGGGGTGCCTGCATGGCTCAGTGGGTTAAGCTATAGACTCTTGATTTCGGCTCAGGTCATGATCTCAGGATCCTGAGAAGAACCCCTCTCCCCCAAATCCGGCTCAGCTGGGAGTCTGAGATTCTCTCTCTCCTTCTCTCTCTGCCCCTACCCCCGTCAAATAAATAAATAAATCTTAAGAAAAAAGGAAAAGGAGCAGATTCTAGATTATGCCATGAAAAAGGCAATATGCAGGGTCCATGCTGCCTTCCTATATAGTACCATTAAATACTATTGCTGATATCAGCAACTTGAGGCTTTACTGTTTTCCATTAAATGTTTGCTGTTTTGCTGGCTACACAATTGCGAGGCCCATTGTAGGCATTCACATGTCCATGGTTTTCACTAATTTGTTCATTCATTCAACTATAGTTCAACTATAACTATAGTATTCATTCATTCATTCACTATATTCATTCAAATATAGTTCAACTATAACTATAGTAAGGAAACTCTTTCTAATTTTAAAAACCACACGTGATTATCTTTTTAAAGTGATTCTTTTAATTTATTTTTTAAAATTTAGAATTTTTTAAAAAAATTTATTGTTAGAGAGCGCGCACAAGCAGGCAGAGTGGCAGACAGAGGGAGAAGCAGGCTCCCTGCTGAGCAAGGAGCCTGATGTGGATTGGGATCATGACCCAAGCTGAAGGCAGCCGCTTAACAGACTGAGCCACCCAGGCACCCACCTGTCCCCGTGCGATTATTGATAAGACCCGTTATCCACTCTGAAATCTGCTAGACCTCAAGTGTACGTGGGAGAGACCCAAAAATTCTTGTTAATCAACAAATATTTAATGAGTGCTATTTTGTCAGGTAGCCCCATGCATTCTCTTCCTCTGGTTCTCAGCACTGAGTTCTTTTTAGATACTTTTACAAACTGCTCTGCATTTTCTCGCCCAGCTTGAGCAGCACAGCTGCTGTTCACAGTGCCCTTCCTTTTCCTATTTGTCAAGAGAAAGTCTGGTGAGGTGTTCTTGGCTCTGAACTGTAGTGAGAGGTCCCATGGTTCCCAAGATTGCCTGAAAAAATGGGAAATATTTCACTAATTGAGTGGGAGAGAATATGCTTGGAAACAAATGGTAGTATACTCTGTTCTAGCCTAGTTTTTATGGAGCTGTTTTATATAATTAAAAAAAAATAATTTAGTACCTTTTGTATCCTGTGCTATACCCAGTCCTGGATATATCTATTTATTCATTCATTCATGCCAGGATTGGGGATCCAGCAGCCAGTTAGTCCCTGGCCTCAGGAAGCTTTTAGAGTATAAGTGAAAAGATTGGTATTAAAAAAGTAGAGTACAGTGTAGTAGTCACAGATGATATAAACCTTGAAGAAGAGAGAGGAGGCCAGCAGGGATTTCTTAGTTAAGCCTTAAAGAGTGAGTGGGAGTTAGCCGGCAAACAGAGGGTTGTTTAGGGTGAGTAGCAGGAGGGAGGAAAGTATGCTTTTTTTTTTTTAAGATTTTATTTATTTACTTCAGAGAGAGAGGGAGTGCAGGAGCAGAAGGTGGGGGGTAGAGGGAGGGAGAAGCCAACTTCCTACTGAGCAGGGAGCTTAGTGCAGGGCAGGACTCCATACCAGGACCCTGCGATCATGACCTGAGCCATCATGACCTGAGCCGAAGGCAGGCACTTAACCCAGTGAACCACCCAGGCACCCAGGAAGGAAGCATTCTTAAGTATGAATTTAAAGCACAGGGATTAGAAATGACAGATGTACACTGAGAACCACAAGTAGTACAGTGCTGACGCCTTGTAAAGTACAGAAAATAGGGCTGGAGAAGTAAACATAATTTTTCTGAATTAAAACATCTGCAGTTACTTTTACCTTTCATGTAGTGTATATGTTCTTTTGGCTTTCCTTTAAGGTGAATTTGTTAAAATTTATGAGATAAACCTTAAAGCATAACTGCCCTAATAGCTACCTAATGTTTTAAGTATTTGCTGTGCTATAGACACTAAGTTCAGTGTTAAATGGGCAACACAACAACCATTTGAAGGAATGTTATTATTGTTCCTCTTTTACAGATGAAGAAACTGATTTTCAGAGAGCTGTCTAGATTCCCCTAGCTTGGAGTGGCAGAGCTGGTATTTAGGTTTTGATTGTCATACTCAAAGACCAATAACTCTAAGTTATCTTCTGGGTGTTAAGAGTTAGTCTCTCTGTCTGGGTGCTGTTTGATCCACCCCCCCCCCCCCCGCCTTTTTTTAAAACTCATTTTGTGTCATGTTTGCCCTGCTTTAGTTTGAATCACTATGATTTGTGTCATTTTGCTACGTGTGCCTTAGTAGTTCATAAACTCATCTGAGAACCTTCTCAAGCACTGTGGGATGATATCAGGCATTATCCTTGTCTTAGAATTTACAGGTATAGTGGGGGAAGATAGCTATAAACTAAGCATGTATAACCAATAAAAGTATTATAATGAGTACAATAGGAGTGGCAAAACCAAATTTGTGTAGGGAAGAAGGTGATCATTTCCAAAGGGGATAATGGATAGGAAATGTGGAACAGAGTAATTGGGAAAGATGGAGGAGCAAAAGATCTTTGCAACTAAAAAAATGAAAGTTATGTTATTTACTTCTAAATCTTAATCCCTTTTGGTCCCATTCATAATTAGAAGCCAACTTTTTTTTCCCTACAGGGTTATTATTGTAAGACATGGCTATGTAAGGCATGGTAGCCAGATACTCAAGCTTCTATCTTTGGAAAACTTGTGTTTGTAGTTGTTACCTTGCCCCTCACCTATTCTTCTTCTCCCTGCTCCATACCTTGCCCTAGTTAAGGAAAAAGAAAATCCAGCCTCTTCTTTACAATGCTTCAGACATATAAGGGAATGTATGAAATGATATTTATTAAAGTTTAAGGAAAGAAATCTTAATTACTGGAGCAGTGATTCTTCAATTATTGCTGCAGACATTTTTATAGAAACACCAACAACTTGGGAGAGCCTTCTCTTTGCAATTATGTTACTTAGCATATCTCAGGCAGAAATTAAAATATACCACATGTTAGCATCTCATAATGTATCTTAATCTATTAAGGAAGTTTATTGATTCTTTAGGGTTTGAGAAAGTGATTGTGGTTTCAAATAAAAATAGTATCTGCCAGTGATTCTAATATAGACCATATGGTGGGGAAGTCCTAGTAGTATTTTCATTTCTCTCTTCTTAGGCTTCAAATACCTATAGCAACATGAAGCAGTCCACTATAGTGGTTAAGAGTGTAGGGTCTGGAAAATAATCTTCCTGAATTTGAATCCTGGCTGTACAATGTGCTAGACTTAGACAAGTCATTTAACTGTTCTGTGCTTCAGTTTGCCCATCTGTAAAATAAGGATAATAGCAGTATTTCTTTCACAGAAATAAGCATTAAATGAAGAATGCCTTAGCATTCTTAGCCTATGTCTGGCACCAAATAAGAATGCACTCATGGAGTAATTGTTTTTATAATGATAGTGATTTAGGGTTGATATTTGTTTATTAAGCAAATTTTCATTAGAACACACATTTGGTGGGGAAGATACACGCTTTATGACAATATAACTTTAACAAATAGCCTACTTCATAGGCTATTTCATATTTCAAATAGCCTATTTCATAGGCTCTCCACATCTTTTCTCTTTCTTTTTAAAATTTTTTACTCAATAATAGCTTTTTTTTTTTTTAAAGATTTTATTTATTTATTTGACAGAGAGAAATCACAAGTAGATGGAGAGGCAGGCAGAGAGAGAGGGAAGCAGGCTCTCCGCTGAGCAGAGAGCCCGATGTGGGACTCGATCCCAGGACTCTGAGATCATGACCTGAGCCGAAGGCAGCGGCTTAACCCACTGAGCCACCCAGGCGCCCTCAATAATAGCTTTATTTTTTAAATCAAGGATTCCCAGTCTCCACTGCAAAGTATGTTGTGTATGATTTGTGATGACCCTTGAGCACCATGCAGAATGATTAATGCAACTGTAATCTTTAAAAATCTCCTTCCCTTGAGAGCTTATCAATTCACTAGGCTATGCTTAGTAGCATATTAATCTATTGAATGTTCTGCTATATGGTAGGACAGATAATTGCAAGTGGTCGTCTGAGTTTGTATAGTAAAATAATAGACTGAATGCATTGCTGTTTTTAGTGATTGAGAATATAAATCATGTGGCAAAGTAGAACAGAAATTTATAGATTTTTTTTAAAATATAGAGAATCTGAGGACATTGAATGTATTCATGGGTTTAAATATATCTTTGTACAAAGAAACAATAGGTGAGAAGAATGAGCTGTCTAATTCAGCTATACCAAACAGTTGGCAGTTGAAATTGAATGCAGCTTTTAGAAAATGCAATTCTAAACCAACTGAATGAAGTCACATATGATATAACAAGAGATCTTTGGTTCAGACTTGGCTACATTTTGATTATAGTTTTTATTATTAACTCTGTTTGAAAATACAAACAACCTATTTCTTCCTTGAGAGAGTACTGAAAAAAATTGTCCTAAATTTTTTATGAGCACATATTTTGATTCGTCTTCTTGATCTGTCATATACAAGCTGCAACTTTCTCTACTCTAAGCATTTTTATGCTGATTCTGTGGTTTTCAATTAAACTTCAAAGGAACTATACTGACTGTAAAGGAAGTCTGGTTAGGCAAGATGTGGCTGAAAAATCTAGGAATCTTCCACTTGCTTACAAAACATTTTTGCAAGATATAGAATCTTGAAAATTAAATATTCAGCTTTTAGGAGAAAGAAAATACTAGATCTCTGTTTAAGTAATGCTTTACAGAACTTTAACCCAGAAGATTTTTAAAATTAAAATAATTTTATTAAAACCACTAAGTCTTCTTGTGTTTTTGAAATTGTCTTATAGAAGGTGATAGTTGTTTCTATAGTTAAGACACAGGAAGATTTGGACGTCTGTGCTGCATGAACTTGTTCAGAATGCCAGTCAGCCAGCCGAAAGTTAGAAATGGAGATGTTGCTCACCACATTAGTCTTTGCTTTGTTTCCAGCTGTCATTTCAGGTGATTCAAGGCATTTAGAGGAAGACTGTGTTTTAACAGGTTCCAGACTTATTCTTTCTTTTTCTCAGTAGATTTTTTTTTTCCGTTTTATTGGATTGCACTCATTTGCAAACATTTATCAAGTCCCACTGTGCACAAGACTTTATATCATTTAGCTACTAGTATAGTCTACCCTTTTTAAAACAAGTTGCATTTTTCTTTTACAAGTTGCCTTATCTTGAACATGTGATTTAGAAAATAAGATGATTGAGGTCCTGTGTTTTATTCTTTCTTCATTCTTCTAATATACTGAAATATCCCATTTGATTTTGTACTTTTTTATTCTGTATTTTATTTGTGGCTTACATTTTTGAAATAACCATATAGTGATTCTCTAATTAGAAATAACTTCTGTAGGGGGCACCTGGGTGGCTCAGTGGGTTAAAGCCTCTTGCCTTTGGCTCAGGTCATGTTACCAGGATTCTGGGATTGAGCCCCACATCAGGGTCTCTGCTCAACAGGGAGCCTGCTTCCTCCCCTCTCTCTCCCTCTCTCTCTTCCTGCCTCTCTGCCTACTTGTGATGTCTATCTGTCAAATAAATATATAAAATCTTCAAAAAAAAAAACTTCTGTAGTAGTTGTGTGAACTCCAAAGTGAAAGCCTATATAGAATTAGATCATATGTGCTCCTAAATTCAAAGATGAAGGAAAAATTATTGAAATGAACAGTTGCTTTTTGAAAATATTTGAATACATAAAATGTTCTTGGAAAATATATGGGTCAATAGTAGCGAAAAATGCCTTGTAAGATAGTTATTTCTTAACCCTTCCCTAAAATTACTAAGTTCTCTTTCCTCATTTTGCTTTTTGCCTACTTTACTTGATTTATTACTGACTTTCTGAAATACCATTTTGGAAGTTGAGAGAAGAATTTCTTTAAGATTATTAGGTAATGTGACAGTGATATTGAAATAATGAGCCTTTTTTTTTTTTTAATGCTGCTAAATCTTTCTTGATTATATATTCCTCTGAAGAAAAACTATTTTATACACTGGCCCTCACTCAGTAAACTTTTCTTTTCTGCTAAATCTGGACCCAAAAGGACAGTTTCCCTCTCTGGCTAATTTAATAATGATTTTATGTTTTGCAAACTTTTTCTCAAGGAAGTAGGCTGCATTATGGCATAGTGACTAAATTGGTTTTAGGTTCTAGACAGATTCTGGAGTTAAAATCCCAGATTTTACGAAGTGTAAACTTCAGGCAAATCACCTAAGTTTCAGTTCCCTTATCTTACAGAATAATTTGTTGGCTTTTGTGAAATAACTAAATGACTACCTAGCACAGTATCTAGCACTATAGCATAGTGGATGTTCTGTAACTGCTGGTGATCACTGTTGTTAAGTAGATTTAATTCTTTGCTTTTTGCACAGTGTTACATACATACTTAATTTTAAAAGATTATGATGGGGGCCCATAGGTGGTGAGTTGGTTAAGCATCTGTCTCTTGATTTTGGCTGAGGTCATGATGTCAAGGTCTTGAGATCGAGCCGTGCATCCAGCTCCATGCTCAGCTGGGAGTCAGCTTGAGATTCTGTATCTCCCTCTGTCCCTCCCTCTGTGTGCACTCTCTCAAATAAATAAATCTTAAAAAAAAAAAAAGATTATGATAGTTTGGTTTCCAAAGTGTGTTTATTTTGGGTGATATATTTTCATCTTTACTCTGTTGTGTCCAGTATACACTACTCTGAGTTGTGTTACTTTATGAGAAGTTATATACCCTGAATTCAAATGGACACAATCATCTTTTAATGGTAATAATGTATAATGAAGTACATTTGAAGATAGTGAAAGCTGTAGTTTGTGGTTATCTATAATTACCATTAGAACTATTAAAATTCTT
Source organism: Mustela nivalis (assembly GCF_964662115.1). Lineage (NCBI taxonomy): Eukaryota > Metazoa > Chordata > Mammalia > Carnivora > Mustelidae > Mustela > Mustela nivalis. The sequence goes on from NC_139036.1 coordinate 19,774,317, forward strand.
TTCAGATAAAGATACAGTGAATTTTGCACTGAGGGTATGTCTAAATTTAATGCTTGGTGGGCACAAATTATTGATATTTAAGAATTCAGCCTTTGTTTATATTATTTTCCAAAGAATTGATAAGAAATAGTCTTTTGGCAGTTGAGATGTGTATCATTTCTGGAAACTGCTTCTAGTGAAAACTACATTGTTTAGGTCTCCTAAATGACAGCCATCTTGAAATGTCCCACATCATCATTCCCCCCTGTTACTTCTGAGACTTTTGTGAGATTCTGACTTAATTGCTTTGGATATTGGAACCCTAATGTTTTTTCCCAGTAATGTGCAGTAGTGATGCAAGCTTACCTTGCTATTAAGACTACAAAATCGGGGCGCCTGGGTGGCTCAGTGGGTTAAAGCCTCTGCCTTCGGCTCAGGTCATGATCCCAGGGTCCTGGGATCGAGCCCTTCATCGGGCTCTCTGCTCCGTGGGGAGCCTGCTTCCTCCTCCCTCTCTGCCTGCTTCTCTGTCTACTTGTGATTTCTCTCTGTCAAATAAATAAAATCTTAAAAAAAAAAAAAAGACTCCAAAATCACAACTCCGATTTCTTGTTCTAGGGATCTTGCTACTGCTATGTAAGAAATGCAGGAGGTTTCTTGGACTTTCGATTACTATCAAAATTTTAGGGTTTATTCATAAATAATCCTTCCTAGGGTTTCACAGAATTTCAGAACTGGAAAATTGACTACTCTAACTTCTTATTTTACTGTTAAATAGTTTCTAGAGTTTGACTTCAGGGATGAAGTTTAGAATAACTCATTTCTTGAACAGCTTCAGGAGAGTTTTTGCTATATTAAAAACCCTGTATTGTGTCTTTGGTAGTGATTGATTGGAGGTTTTTTAGGATGCTAGGCATTCAAGTGGCTACTTGGGTTCTAGGCTAGATATACATTGAAATGTAATGCAGAAGATCACGCATTTACATGTGGCAGTGGGATTAAGCAGATGAACAAAATTAGTGTAGCTGGCCACATGGGGCCTGTGGTAATGTAGAGACTGAGAACTCCATGGTTAGGGGCTGCCAGTTGTAACCAAATGAGAGTGTAGACCCAGTGTTTCCAGAAAAGTCTTCTAGTTCAGTTCAAGAGACACTAGTGATACAGATTGTTATATGAAATCTCCTGATTTTTATAAATGTTGGCAATTGAATTGGCTAGAAATTATTTTGGCTGCAAGTAACAGAAGACCAAGTTTGAGCCATAAGAATATTTTTGGTTTATCTAACAGAAGTCCAAGATACATGGTCCAGAACCAACTCAGTAGCTCAACAATATCATGAGGATCTAAGTCTTTTATAACTTTATGTTCTGCCATTAATAATGTAATGATTCCCATTTTTATGTTTGTCTCTCTATAAAAAAATGTCCGTTAGATCCAGCTAGTATATCCATGTTCAATGCAAGAAGAAGTAAAAGGTACAGTGCGAGGAATTAGCTGTACCTTTGATTGGGAGTACATAAGTTTTCCTGGAAACAAACCCCCCATTCCTAGAAGAATTCTCTTTTAGTCTCTGGCCAGACCTAGATTACCTGATTACCTCTTGGTGCCAGAGATCCGAGGAAGGCCAATATATGACTTTCCATCTTAATCATTGAGTGGCAACAAGGGAGAAAGATCTTTGTAATACCTATTGTCAGACTTTGTCTATCATAACAACTAATGAAGATTTAAAGGAATGTTTCTTGATGACTAAACAGAGCTTATATGTGGCCCAAATTTATTTTGTGGGCCACCAGTTTGTGAACACTTTATAACAGTATTTTTCCCCCATTTACTATGCATTTCTGGCTTCTAACAGTTATTTTATTAAGTTTCTAAGATAACCTGGTAGAAAAGAGACAATTTTTTTGTAATGTGGAAAGCATGTTGGACTTAAAATGAGAAAGCTCAAGTTTATGTTTTGGTATAAAGACTTACTCGTAGACTGATACTGGACCAGTTTGATTAAACTTTCTGAGCCTCTCATGCCCCATCTGGAAAATGGGCATATTGCAATATAGCATAGTAGTTGAATGCGGAAACTTTGGATTCAGAAAGACCCAAGTTGGAAACTTACCACTGCAAAGCAAGTTGCATGATCTCTCTACCTGTTAAGTCTTTTATAAAATAGGGTTAATAGTTGTACCTACTTCGTCTTTATGGACACCAAATGAGACAAAGTTTGGTCCTAACTTAGTAGGGTTCTAAGTTAGCATATAAGGCAAAAATTAAATTATAGTCAAAATTATCTCTGGAAAAAACTCTTAAATCACCCATGAAGGACAATATATATGGTTTGGGGCATCCAGTTTGTAACTGAGACTGTCTGAGGGGATGCAGTTTCTTCCACATCATACTCACTTTGTGACATATTGTTTGTGACACTTTGTTGAATATAATTGCAAGTAAAATCATGTGCACAATAACATAACTTACATTTTCATTCACATTTACTCTCTTCTAAACACATATAATCAAATTAGCATAAATAAAATGTACATTTGATGCAACTCCAGAGTTATTTATGGGATACTCATCATAGAACCTGACCCTTTTAAGCCTTCAATAAGTGGTAGCTGTTAATTTTACCATTGGTAGAGCATATGACGTGTGAGGATGAAGAGCTGAATTTGTCCAGGGCTCATCTAGGCTCCTGATGTGCAGCATGGACCAATGATAATTTTTTTTTCCTGTTACACCAGCTAAAACTTAGACAAAGGAGTAGTGTCACTGTTGAGGTTTTAAGCCAAAGATTATCAGCTGTATTTCAAGGGAAAACTCTAACATAACTGCCTCCAAATATAGGCCAAAATTAACATGACCTGAAAAAATATGTTAATTTCTTCTTCTATTGTTTAAATTTTGAAGTATATCATTTATACAGAACATTTTTAAAGAATATTTTGATTTTGCAGATGCCTGGGTGGCTCAATCGGTTAAGTGTCAAGTTCTAGATTTTGGCTCAGGTCATGATCTCAGGGTCCTGTGATTGAGCCCTTCTTTGGGCTCTGTGCTCTGCGGGGAGTCTGCTTGAGATTCTTTCCCTCTTTCTCTGCCTCCCCCTACTTGTGAATTCTCTCTCTCTCTCTCAAATCTTAAAAAAATATATATTTTTTTTTATTTGGGGGCACCTAGGTGGCTCAGTCAGTTAAGTATCTGACTCTTGGTTTTGGCTCGGACTGTGATCTCAGGATCCTGAGATTGAGCCTTTGTTGGGCTCCCCATTCAGTCAGGAATCGGCTTCCCCTCTCCCAGCTTTTGTGCACTCTCTTTCTCTCTCTCAAATAAATACATCTATTTTTTTTTCTTTGAAGAATATTTTTATTTTAATGCAAAATTTTTTTGCTTCCTTTCAAATTTATGATGTAAAGGTTTTCCAAAGACAAAGTGATATTAAGTGGAATGTAAAATGTTAGGAAACCCTAATGGTAAAATTCATCTAGGAATCGTTCTTTAAGATGCTAGCCATTTTCACTGACCCACAATTAGTTACTGGTGATATGCTTTATAGTGTTGACACATATGTCCAACAAGATCTTATATCACTGGCAAAAAGTACTTTTTCATACTTATATTTGTTGGTTAAAATACTTTGGGACTTAAGTTGCTTGGTCAAATATATTGAATCATATAGGGTAAGGTATGAATATAGTTTAAGAAATTGCCATATGGGAAGACAAACAAAATCCCCCCTTTCTCTGAAAGGAAGTATTTATTTTGCAGGTTACAGTGAGCAGCAATCCAACCTCTGAATGTTTTTTTTTTTGAGGATCCAAAATTATATAGTAAGAATAAGAGTGTTAGGGGCGCCTGGGTGGTGCAGTGGTTAGGCATCTGACTCTTGGCTTTGGTTCAGGCGGTGATCTCAGGGTCCATGCGGTTGGCTCGGAATCTGCTGGAGTGAATCTCCCTCTCCCTCTGCCTACCCCTCTCATGCTCTCTGTCCCTCAAATAAATAAATCTTAAAAAAAAAAAAAAAAGGAATGATAGACAGTAAAACTCTAAGAGCAATAATATGCTTTTTTTCAAGTGCTGTCAAGTGTTTTCTACTGAATGTAAAGTTGTCTAAACTTGTATCTTATCACTTGTTGCTTGGTATGGGTCTGTCTTGTTTTTAAACAAAGGAGGAAAATCTTGTTTTAAGGTGACTCATATAATGATGTAGTATGTTAGTAACAGGGTGGTGTTTCTTTGCTCAGTATGAGTGCTCGTAATAACAGATACTGGCAACTTTCCCATAGAATTTAATTTGTTTTTGGGAATTCTTAGGAATCTGTATACAGGGTCCAGGTTCTACAAATTCTTAATCGTAAGAATGGTTAGGTATCACTGCTATGTGATCATAGGAATTTAAAGTGTGACATTCATAATATATGAGCTATAATTAGCTTATGCCTTTAAAACTTTAAATATCTCTCAATCTTTTTATCTGTGGTCATTTTTCTCCTACTGTCCTTTGAGACCCATTCGTTTATGATTGGATGATTTATCCATTTATAGTTAATTAAATTCAGCTACCAATTCTTATTCTATTTTTTTTTTCAAGATTTTACTGTGGTTATGGAACTAGGTCTAATGGAAACTTGATTTTTATATCTTTGTAGTGGTAGAGACATTCCCATGATACCTGGAAATACTGTTTGCTAGTAAACAGGGAACAAGTATGGATAACTGGAAAGATATATAGACATTTATTTTCATAGTTACAGAGATTTAGAGATTTTTCTGATTTCCTGTAGGAAAAGTTATGTTGAAACTTAAACTCAAGCCATTATACAGTACAGAACAATATAGTTTTTAATAATAACCTAAAACTAAGAGAGGTTTGGAGAAACTCTTAATGAAAAACTTTGGGAAAGGATTGAAACATGATTAAGATTTTGGCAAGATTAATGCATTTTGACTGTGATTGATTGGCAGTCTTAGAGAGTTTTTAAAAGTAAGAAAATGTTTAAGAGCAGATGTTGATGAAAAATAGCAAATTTGGTTTTGGACCTCAGTTTTTTTCTCTATTTATTTGGAAGATTTCAATTAGTTAAGGAGTTCTAGGATACAGGGTAATAAGACTAGTTCTGTTGATAAACATAACAGAGCTTGTATATTTGAAGCACTGGTGTCTAGTCCCTAAAGAATGTTGACAACACACTTGTGTAAATGATACAATATTTACTTAGCATTTTTGGAGCTCCTTTTTTTGGCTTTGCTCTAAGTTCTTTTAAGTATCTCTAAGGGTAGCAATTTTTCCTTTGAAGGTAAATTTGATCTTTGGCAATAGCCAGAAAAATTTGTTTCCATATCTGACGATTGATTATTAATTAACCAAACCAAAACATCTTAATTGAGTGTCTTTTATATTTCTGGTCCTAGGGGTACAAGAATGTCTAAAATAATCTGTCCCTGCCTTCAGAACCATGGGACAATGTTTGGTGCATATCTTGGGGCATATAGCATATCTGTGCTTGTCTGACTTCTTTAAGGGTTTTGGCCAAGAGAAACCATGGTACCTAATTCAAAAAATTAATAATTTCAGTAAAAGAAAGAAAGGAAAAAGGGACGCCTGGGTGGCTCAGCCTCTTGGGCCTTTGACTTTTGATTTCTGCTCAGGTCACAATCTCAGAGTTGTGAAATTGAGCTGCTTCCCCTCACCCTCCCACCCCTATTGGGCTTGCATGGATCTCGACATGGATCCTGCTTAAGATTCTCGCTCTCTTCCTCTCCCCTTCCGTCTCTTCCTCTCTAATGAAAGAAAGGAAGGAAGGAAGACAAGAAGGAAATGAAAAATGGGCTTGTCCACAAGATAATAAGATAAATTTTTGTGAATCAGGAACTGGCTTAAGCATTGTTTCCAAGCAGATATTGCCAAAACGTGTCAAGCAGTGGGATATTGTAGGACTTCCTGAAATGACTGTTTGGAAATAACTTTCATTTAAAAATAGACATTCTGGTTTTCTTGGTTAAAAAAAGAGACTTTCATTAGTTTATTATTTTATTTTATTTTTAAAGATTTGTTTATTTATTTATTAGAGAGAGAGAGAGAGAGAACAAGTAGGCAGAGAGGCAGGCAGAGAGAGAGAGGGGGAAGCAGGTTCCCTGCTGAGCACAGAGCCTGATATGGGGCTCCATCCCAGGATCCTGGGGTCATGACCCGAGCCGAAGGCAGAGGCCTTAACCCACTGAGCCACCCAGGCGCCCCAGTTTATTATTTTATGTGTTTAAGTTGAATTCTTTTTATTTTTTACCTTGAGAGACAATTTCAAAAACTATTCACCATGTAAATTAATACAGATTTTTGTCTGTTGTTTCCAACCTCTCCTAGATGCCTCTACCATTTATTTTTTTTCTTCTTTTTCAATTTCTAGGCTAAAGAAGACAGTCTTCTTTTTCAGCAAATATGAGGGGGAGAGAGGGAGAATGAGGTATTAAAACTGAAAAATATTTTGAGCTGATCCATCTCAGAGATAGAGTAGTTAAAATTAGATACTTTTTTCCCCTAACAAAGTTAAATACATCCTTCAGAATGAAAAGAACAAATTATTGAGGTTGTTTTTAGGGAAACAGGAAGATGATAGATAAGGTGAGCTTATAGTTTATTATTCAACCAGGAAAATAATGAGAGTGAAAGGAGTGCTATAATCATTTTACTGTGTAATATATGTTAACTGGAATATGCAAATGAGGACATGTGGTGACCCTAATGATAGAACTAGAATTTACCTTGATATTATCGGGTGAGTTTTCACTGAAATCGTTTATTTGGAATTTGTTTCCATTATATTATTTTGAAACTACCTCACCCAAGTTAGTTCTTAGTTTTCTCTTAGAAATTTTGCATACATGCATATACATGGCACATATATATGGCATTATATTGGGATTATTGGTTTAAGGGTCAGCCTACCTCAGAGGTCAGAAGCTTTTCTTGCTCATTTTTGTGACCCCCTTAGTATATGGAATATAAAAATATATATGACAGTGAAGAAATGTTAATTTTATTTAATTATAGACTTCCTAATTACTAAAATAAGACTGTTCCAGGGCTGATAATTTTACCTAACCAGGTTGAATGTATTGCTTCTATTTTATAGTATTAAAGAGGTTGAGAATGAATATTTAAATTTATAGGCTGTGTTTTACATTTGTTATAGGGAAAATTTAAAGGCTGGGAATGAAATAACATATAATTAAGCTCATGAAAAAGACCATTTGGAACCAGCAGTAAAGTGGATAGGAGTGTGGTTGAACTGACTTTTTGAACAGAAGAATAGCATGTGCAAAGGCAAGACATTATCACCTTTTGTAGAAATAGAGGTGATTTGATTTGACTAGAGTGGAGAGTATGTCAGGTTGGAACATGGAGGGAGATGAGATATAAGATACCAGATCATAAGGAGCCTCACATGATGTGTTAGGAGATTGAATTTTACCCTGAAAATCATGAGGAAATACTGAAGAATTTTAAGCAATGGAGTAATGTGATCAGATTTTGCACTTTTTTTTTTTTTTAATTAATTTGACAGAGAGAAATCACAAGTAGATGGAGAGGCAGCCAGAGAGAGAGAGAGAGAGGGAAGCAGGCTCTCCGCTGAGCAGAGAGCCTGATGCAGGACTCGATCCCAGGACTCTGAGATCATGACTGAGCCGAAGGCAGCGGCTTAACCCACTGAGCCACCCAGGCGCCCAAGAGATTTTGCACTTTAGAAAGTTAGCTATCTGAAAGTGTATTGGAGGGAAGTCAGATATAATTAAAGTTGGTGGGCAGAGAGATGAATGTGAATGAGTATTGCTTCAGTATTGCAGGTTTGGGTAGCTGGTTGGAGAGTATTGTTCACCAAGCTAGAGAGTAGAGGGACCATTTAGATGGTAGGATTAGAGGTGAACATCTTGAATTGATGGTATATATGAAATAACCAAGGGAAATTCCTAAGGTAGATAGATATATTTGCTGCTCAGCAAGGAGCTCTAGAGCTGGAAACAGAGAAAATGATTGTGACCATTTATTGAACTTTTGTTTAAATGTGTAAACAAAACAGCGTGCCTGGGTGGCTCTGTGGGTTAAGCTTCTGCCTTCCACTCAGGTCATGATCTCAGGGTCCTGGAATTGAGCCCCAATCGGGCTCTCTGCTCAGCAGGAAGCCTGCTTCCCCCACCACCCCCACCACCGCCTGTCCCTCTGTCTACTTGTGATCTCTCTGTGTCAAATAAATAAATAAAATCTTTTTAAAAAAATAATAAATAAAAAATTAAAAAATATAAATGTGTAAATACTTTGAAATGTGTAAATAACTGTGGTAAATACTTGATGTATATTATGTCATTTAGTCCTTATGGAGAGTTATCATTATTCCCATTTTATAGATTAGGAAACCAAGATCCAAGGTTACGCAATAAGTGGCAGAGTCACTTGTTGACTCTAATGCCAGGTTAAAACCACGAGGATGTGACTGAGTGATTAGGATGAATTTATAAGGTGGAGATAAGTGGAGGACTGGGAGGTGACTAAGGCATGAAATGAGTGAAGCACTAAAAGTGGAGGACAGTGGAGGAAGAAAATCTTACTGATAAGACTGGAAAAGAACATCAAGAGTAATGTTACTCAAATATGTTCCTCAATTAATTTGTCATATAAGATGTTATATGGGAGGGAGGGAGTGCTCTAGAGTCAAGTAACTTTGGGAAACAGTGCAGAACTCCATCTTATAAGAGTTATAATGAACACCAGTATTGATAAGAGAAATCTGAGAAATCCTGTAGTTAGGAAATCTGTTTAATTTAATACCACATTTTCCAAACCCAATTGATCATGAGCCTCCTTCCCCCCACTTTTATTTGCATACATCCCATTTGCATCCCAAAACTGAAGAATTCAAGTTAGTGTGGCATCACAGATTGTAAGCAAGGAGGGAGTTTCAGGAAGGAAGTGGTCACTGTTGGATCATATGTCTAATAGAGGTCAACAGCGGAAAAAGAGTAGGCAGTCAGTTGACTTTGGGACATAGGGCCCTAGTGACCTATGTGAGAGCAGCTATAATGGAGTGGATGGTCAGAAGACCGTTGTGTTGCAGCAGGTTAGAAGAGAAATGAGTGGTGAGGAAGCAGAGGAAGCAAGCAGAGAATGTTCTTTCCGAAACCTTGTCTCTGAAGGAAAGGAGAGGAAAGTAACTAGAGGAGAGTGTGGGTGAAAGAAAGGCTCTTTTGTGTTTTTTTTGTCAGAGATTTGAGAATATTCCTCTGCTGAGGGGAAGGAGTCCTTCCGCAAGAAAAGGGTTCCAGGTATGGTAGGGAAGAGCAGATGATTCATGGAGCAAGATTACAGAGGAAATGGGAGGAGAGAAGTTCAGAGGACAGATGGAGAGATTAGCTTTGGAGAGGTGGAAGTATTACACTGAGTTCTCATACAGTAATGCCCTTAGGGGCTTCTTTTCCAAGTAGGAATGTGCCCTTGGTGTTTGTGTTCCTGTCTACTTTTTATAGCTTTAGTGACTCTTCTTCGTTATTGTCAGCTGTCACTTCCTACTGTCACTCTGCGTTCCTCTACAGTAGTTTTTACTTCCATTAGTTTGCCGCTTTATATCCTCTTTGAACTAGAAAACCAGAAAATCGGGCACCTGGGTGGCTCCACTGGCTAAGTGTCTGCCTTTGGCTCATGCCATGATCCCAGGGAGCCTGCTTCTCCATCTGCCTTTTTCCCACACCCCCCCACCATGAATAAGTAAATGAAATCTTAAAAAGAAGAAGAAAAACAGGAGATCAAGCTTTGCAGGGTTATATAAGAGTAAATAAACTGAAGGTCTAAAAATCATGCTACTCTCTTCCCCCAGGGGTTGTTATTTATAAACTTTGGGACATGTCTTTTTTTTAAGCGAGGTGTTAGGGTAGAATTGCTTTCAAATTTCAAATTTAACAGATAGATAGAAATACCAGATAAGAACTTCCAGTTTTTATTTAAATGTAATATATACTTACTATTGAAAATGTCTAGGGGTGCCTGGGTGGCTCAGCTGGTTAAGTGACTGCCTTTGGCTCGATTGTAATCCTGGAGTCCTAGAGATCAAGTCCCACATTAGGTTCTCTGCTTAGCAGGAAGTCGGCTTCTCCCTCTGACCCTCCCCTTCTTATGCTCTCTCTCATTCTCTCTCTCTCTCAAATAAATAAATAAATAAATCTTTAAAAAAAAAAAAAGAAAATGCGTAGTATCTCTTTATTTCTCTACTTTTAAAAATTTTAAAAGCCATTTTTCTTATTTGAAAAAGCTTCTTGTTGGTAGATATCTTCAAGCTATATATTGCTCATACAAAATCTCTTCAGTTTAAAGATTTTTTTTTAACTAGGATCTAGATAACTAATGAGATGAACAGGACAAAAAATATTGAATTATAACCATTAAAATGTGCAAGAGTAAATATTTTTCAGTTAATACTGCCTGGTATTTATGGTCTATTACTGAAGCCTTTTGATTTAAGTGGGTCACTATATAACAATGCAGTCCTGTTTTGCACTTTTATGGCTACTTATGGTTCTTTTGTCTACAGCTGGACATGCCTTTCATTCAAATGAGAAGTCTAGAAAATCTGTAGTTAACCTTTGTCACAAGTCATAGGTTTGGAGGCTATTTTTTTTTTCCTATAGCTAGGATACCTGTTCCACATTTTAGAATTTATGCAGAATTATAGATTAGATCAGCATAATGCAGGGAAGTGTTTATCTTAATGGGTTTTAGTACTGTGTGTTGTCAGCTCTTGGGTGATTCCGGTAGGCACTAACATATGAAAACTGCTGGTATGGGGGATCCATCGAACGATTAAGTCTGACCCAGCCTGGTTCTTAAATTGAATGTGGCCAAAGTATCCATGGTTAGAACCTGAATACTGTTATGCTGAAAATAAATAAATTGAAAAAATTAAAAAAAAAAAAGAACCTAAATCAGATGAGTACATGTCCATGTGTTTTTCGTAGGATGATCCTTTAAAGTTTTATTAAGACTTATGTGTTGAAATACAATTCACACTCTACAGTTAACACAGTTAAAGTATTCAGTGGTTTGTGGCATATTCATAGATATGTGCACCTATCACCACAGTTAATTTTTGAACAATTTTAACACCTCAGAAAGAAATCTTATACCCTTTAGTTGTCACCACATTCTATTTCCCCTCCCCCAACCTTAAGCAACTGCTAATCTACTTTCTGTCTCTATAGATTTCCCTATTCTGGACTTTCAAGTGTATGAAATCCCATGCTATGTTGGTTTCTCTGACTGGTTTCTTTCACTTAGCATAATATTTTCAAGATTCATCCATATTGTAGCAGGTATCAGTACTTCATTCCTTTTTATAGCAGAATAATATTTCATTGTATGGATATAACACATTTTATTTATCCTTTCTTCCACTGATGGGACATTTAGTTTGTTTCCATCTTTCAACTATTATGAATAATGCTGCTATAAACATTTATATTTTGGAGATATATTTTCATTTCTCTTAGGTATTTACTTAAGGAGTAGAATTGCTAGATAGCTCTGTTTAATTGAGGACCTGCCAGACAGCTTCCCAAAGTAGTTGCACCATCTTACATTCCTTGTAAAGGAACTTAAGTGTAGAGGGTTCTGATTACTGCATGTCCACATCAGTACTTGTTATCTGACTCTTTAATTATAGCCATCTTTTTGAATATGGAGTGTTATAGTGGGTTTGGTGTGCATTTTTCTGATGGCTAATGATATCGAAAATCTTTTCATGTGCTTCTTGGCCATTTGTATATCTTCTGGAGAAATGTCTTCAGTATTTGAAGATTGGGTTTTTTTTCATTTTGGACTTATAAGAGCTCTTTTTTTTTTTAAGATTTTATTTATTTATTTGAGAGAGAGACAGTGAGAGAGAGCATGAGCGAGGAGAAGGTCAGAGAGAGAAGCAGACTCCCTGTGGAGCTGGGAGCCCGATGTGGGACTCGATCCCGGGACTCCAGGATCATGACCTGAACCGAAGGCAGTCGTCCAACCAACTGAGCCACCCAGGCGTCCCTTATAAGAGCTCTTTATATATTCTGGACACAAATCCCTCATCAGATTCATGATGTGAAAATGTTTCCTCCCATTTTCTGGGTTACTTTTTCACTTTCTTTAGGGTATCCTTTGAAGCACAAAAATTTTTAATTTTGATGATATATAACTTCTTTATTCATTTGCATGTGGCTTTCCTTTTGTCTCAGCACCATTTCTTTGTTCTTGTTAAAAAACCAGACTCAGTTTTTATATAAAAAATACTTTTCAGGAAGCCTGGGTGGCTCAGTGGGTTAAGCCTCTGCCTTCGGCTCAGGTCATGGTCTCAGGGTCCTGGGATTGAGCCCCGCATCAGGCTCTCTGCTCAGCGGGGAGCCTGCTTCCCCCTCTCTCTCTGCCTGCCTCTCTGCCTACTTGTGATCTCACTCTCTCTCTCAAATAAATAAATAAAATCTTAAAAATAAAAACCTTTTCTTTCTTTTAAGTTAGAAGGATGGAAGTTACCTATGAAAGAGTATATATGAATTATTTCAATTTTCTTTCTTTGTAGTCACTTTCTCTACTATTTATGTGGTTAAGATTGTCGCTAAGACTATAGAGATATAAACTATTAAAATATTTGGTTTGTAAAAATTACCAGATTTTGATTTTGCATTCATATACCACCCCAGAGTGTTGCTTAATTTCTAAGTTGTCTCTCTCTTGGAACTGAATCTCATCTGATGTATAAAGCTCCAACTCTTATTTCTTGGATTTTGGAGGGAGAGGAATACACTTAATGTCTGGTTTTCTCCAGAGTCCTTTCTAATCATTCCATGGGACCATGATCACTTCCCACCCTTGAGCTTCAAGGAGGTAGGCTTTTCTTGCTGCTATCTATCAGTTTCCTTGGTGGAGTCATGTGCAATCTGTAATCACAGTTTTCTTCATTAACTTCACATATACTAGCCTATAAAGCTATTATGCATTTTGTAGGATTATCCTAATTTTGAAAATGAAAGATAAGGAAGGAAATGTTTTTTTCATGTTAAATCATAAAGCTGAAAAGACTTCTTTTACTATTTAGTAATAGAATCCTCTAACCTCCAGTATAGATGACCATTTATTTTAGTTTATTATTATTATTATTATTATTATTAAAATTCCATTAGCCAACATATAGTACTCTACATCTGAAACTAATGATGTTCTAATAATGATGTACCCAATTAGTTGTGGAGGTGGGTGGAGTGATTGGGTAACTGGGTGATGGGCATTAAGGAGGGCATGTAATGGGATGAGCACTGGGTGTTATAGACAACCATTTAAAAATAGGTCTTATTCCCTGTGCTATAATGACCAGAAAGTTTCTCCTCTCCAAAGATAAAGAATTAAGAACAGTGAACATTTACTGAGCACTTAATCTTTACCAGGCACTGAGCTCTTTATAGGTAAGTTGTCCTTAAAAAGAGCCTTCTGAGGATAGATACTGTTATCACACGTATTTTACAAATGAGGAAACTGAGGCACCCGTAACAGGTAGAATCCAAGCATTCTGACTTCAGAGCCTTAACAGCTGATGACAAAAGATTGGTCTCCCTTATCTTTCTTGTCTTAAACTCCAGTCTTGAATTCCATATCATTTTTGGTGGGCCTAGGAAAGAGGATCTAGGAAATACACCAGAAATGCCTTGTATTTGTTTTTCTAGTAAAGCTGAAGCTTATTCTCCATCATTCCTCATTAAACAGTCCCATAATGATAATATCCCAAATGTACAAAAGTCTCCATTCTTGTTCTAAGACTTTATGTTAGTAAATGTATTTTATGATTATAGTTTAATTTTATACTACTATTTAATTACTGATGGTGGGTATTACTTTAAATTATTATTGGAATATCCATAGGGATATTATCAAGTAAAACAAGTGGCCTCAAAGTAACACGAATTGTATGATGTGGAAGAAATAACATTGGCCTGATAGGAGAACCATTCATCTGGCTTTGCTACCATGTAACTCTGTGGCCCTGGCTAGTCTCTTCATCTTCCTGGCCCTAGTTTTCTCATCTGAGAAATAGAAGTTGAATGATTCCCTAAGGTCCTGTTCAGTTTTAGCATTCAGAGATACTATATACTCTTGGTAAAGTGTTTTCAGACCCATGGAATAGAAGTTGAAGGAGTACTATAATTGGGTTTTATTCCTTAGTTTTTATGGTAATTATAGGCAGTCATGCAGAATAGGTTGAGAGATAATTCTGTTAATTGACGTCTGGATCCATGGGGTAGAAACTCCTTCCCTGCACAGGAAGTGTGATTTATATGCTATGTCTTAGAAATGTAAGCATTTTTAGATGCTCTTAGTGTTTATAAAGGACCTGGCCAAAGATTGTTAAAGGCCTAAATATATTCTCTAATGAGTTAATACATTAGTGACTAAAATTAGAGTTTTTAAAAATAATTCTTAAAAAACGGACCTTTTCGTACAGTGGTAGGAATAGGAAGAGAGATTTGGGATGAAGGATAATTTAGGATCCAGATTAGTTTTGGCCTGGGAAATTGGCAGTGGCTTCTAAAATATGCTTCCTTGTTTATTCTTCAGTATACTATAATCAATAAACCCTTAATAATAACAGTAACTGCCATTCTTGCCTACTGTGCATGGCAGCATTGACAAGAAATCTGCAAGACCTATGTGAAACCTATTGAAGGATATAAAAGAAAACCCAAGTAGAGGTTTATTCATGTTCCTTAAAAAGAAGACGTAATATTACAAAGATGCTGTTTCTAACCAAATTAATTTATATCTTTTTTCAAATTTAATTTTATTTATTTATTTTTAAGTATGCTGTATGCCTTTCATGGGGCTTGAACTCATGACCCTGAGATCAAGAGTTGTATGCTCTACCTACCAGTTGGCTGCCTCTCATTTATATTCGGTGTGATCCCAGTCAGTATCCCAATAGGCTTTCTCTTGGAACTTGATAAGCTGATTCTAAAATTCACGTGGAAGAGAAAATGCTCAAGAATAGCATAATATTTTTTTTTTTTAAAGATTTTATTTATTTATTTGACAGAGAGAGATTACAAGTAGGCAGAGAGGCAGGCAGAGAGAGAGAGGAGGAAGCAGGCTCCCTGCTGAGCAGAGAGCCCGATGTGGGACTCGATCCCAGGACCCTGAGATCATGACCTGAGCCGAAGGCAGCAGCTTAACCCACTGAGCCACCCAGGTGCCCTAGCATAATATTTTTAAATAAAAGAGTGAGAGAAGATGTATGCTGGCAGATATCAAAATGTATTTTAAGCGATTACTAAAGCAGTATAGATTAATGGAACAGATACAGATCTGCATATATATTTGGATAGAAATGATGTTTCACATCAGTGGGGATAGGAAGAAGTACAACTGGAGTTGGTAATAAGCTTTCTAAAAGGTAAAAAAGTAGAGCCCCACATTACCCCAGTCTCAAAAATAAATTCCAGATGGATGATAGCCTAAACATTTTTTAAATATATAAAGTTAATAGAAGAAAGATAGAGGAAGGTATGTTTATGATGTTGAGAAAGGAAAGATGTTAAGATAAAAAACACATAAACCCTAAAAAAAAAAAAACTAATAAATTTGACTATATCAAAATGTAAATTTTAAAATAATGAAAGATAGCATAATTACATTAGAAAAAAGCAGTAATTGAGAAGTATTTGTACATATATAGCAGATGCTTTGTATTCGTGATATATAAAGAATTCCTACAAGTAATTTAAAAATCCTTATAGGAAAAATAATTTCATAGAAGAAATAAAAATGACCAATAAGAAAATACATTCAACTTCATTAGTAATCAGAGAAATTTTAAAATAAGATAAAATTTTCACTCTTGGCTTAGGAAAAATACTTAATGTAAAAACATCTAGAGTGATGAGGAAATAGGGAAAGACATTTTCGTAAACAGTTTGTGAACATTTAAATTGGTATAGGTACTTTGGAGGCCAATTTGGCAGTATCTGTTAAAATTTAAAATACCTGTAGCTCATGACTCAGCAGTCCCCTTTCTTGGAATCTAGTCTAGAAAAACTTCCTTAAATGTAACACAAGTGTCTGCCACAAGAATGATTGTTGTAGTGTTGTTGGTAACAACAAAACACAAAACAAAACCAAAAAACTTAAATATCCATTAATAGGCGAATGCTTAAGTAAACTCTTGAACACTATGAAGCACTTAAGAAGAATGGGATAAATCTACATGCATTCAGATATGCTGAATATGTAATGAAAAAAAAGTCCAATCTTATTCATTCTTTAGACGTTTAAGGTCAGATGATAAATCCTTGATTATTTCAAATTTGTTATATTCATTTGATGGTAATGATAGTAGGAGAAAGAAACATGGCATATCCAAATGGATTTACTGGGAAGGGGGGCCTGGGTGGCACAGTGGGTAAAGCCTCTGCCTTCAGCTCAGGTCATGATCCCAGGGTCCTGGGATCAAGCCCCACATCGGGCTCTCTGCTCCATGGGGAGCCTGCTTCCTCCTGTCTCTCTGCCTGCCGCTCTGCCTTCTTGTGATCTCTGTCAAATAAGTAAATAAATATATATATATATTTTAAATGGATTTACTGGGAAAAAGGCAGTGAGCTTTTTAAAGGATTCTGGCAAGTGGGCCAAATTGCTTTCTAGGAAGGTTGTTTTGTTTATATTTCTACCAGTGGTGGCAGTGAATATGCTCCAAACATCATTTTCCAAAAATTAAAAACTATATTTTCATTTTAGGAAAAGTTAAGAAAATTGGCATTGTATAGCTATTCAGGTGACAGGCAAAGTTGATAGCTGTGTATTAAGCTCTATATGTCCTGGAAGCCCCCAGCTACTGAGTTCTATAACCAAAGTTCATTCTACACATCTTAAGCCAATTATATAATCTGTTTCTAAGTGGAAATGTTTAATATTTTTTCCCATTGAAGCCTTTAAAAGTTTGAGTTCCTTTTTCAGTTTTTAGGGAATTTCAAGTTCTAATTTCATTTCCCTGGTATACTTTTCGTAACTATTTTGTTATTAACAAAGATATTGGGAAAATAAGAGCTGTAGATGGTTTATGATTTCCTAATTCCATTTAATATAAGGACTTTATTTCTCTTTTTCATTTTAAAACGATCCTACTATTTTTTGGTTGCCAATTGACAATAAACTTACTTTATAGCTATGATAACTAAGGTTTGGAAAATCTTTAGCACTTCGCATGTGTGGACATTTTGGCAGTGTATTATTTAATTCTAGTTTCTAGTTTTAAACTAAAAAAAGTGTTTCAGGCCACCTAGGTGGCTCATTTGGTTGGGCGTCCCACTCTTGATTTTGGCTGAGGTCATGATCTCAGGGTCACGAGATGAGGCCCACATCAAGCTCCACTCTCAGTTTGGAGCCAGCTTCAGATTCTCTCTTTCTCCGTCTGCCCTTCCCTGCTCTCATTTGCAGTCTCTGAATGAATGAATGAATGAATGAATTTAAAATTCAGAATAATAAAATACTGTGAAGGCTATGCCGAACACTTCTGTAGGCAGGATTCTTTCTGAGAGCCTCTCAGCTAAAGGAAAGAATGGTGGGCCCAGAAATGAAGTCCTAGGTCTGCCATTAAGTAGATGGGCAATCTTGAGCAGTTCATTACAACTCTCTCAACCTCACAACCAACCTGTGTAAGTTGAACTAAATCCATCTTAATGACCCTTCCAGTTTCTGAGAATTACTTTCTTTTATGTTAAGAAGCTTACAGTCTGGGGAGGAAAAAAAAGGAGCTTATAGTCTGGTGGTAGCAAACTAATTCACCTGAGTGTATTTTCTGTCTTACTATTTCACCTCCCAGGAATTTGTTGTGTCTTATCTCTCTCTAGGTTTGTAAGGTTAGGACTTAGATTGGAGGAAGCAAAGAATTCTGTGATACTTTGTGGAATTATCTTAGTTTTATTCATTAGATTAACCAGAGCAATTTTTGCTTATGCAGGACTTAATAAGGAGAAACTAGGAAAGAAACTAGGAAAGAAAATGTAATGTGTAAATTTATTTTCTGCCTTTTAAAATCCAGAAAAAGAAACTTCCTTTGAGAATATAACTCCTTTGTACATATTAATTACTTCTCACAAAATTCCACTCCAGAAGGAAGGTGATTCAAGCTCTATTTTACAGTTACAAGTGGGAAACTCTCAGCATTTATGAATTAAGTGGGCTGAGTTAATACCAGTATTATGGACTCCAGGATGAAGCCTGGATTCCATTTAACCCCTCTACAGTATTTAGCCTGCTGCCTCCACCCAGACAGAATGGACAAGCGCACTCTCCTCACATTTCCATATATATTTTTTTGTGTGTCCAGGTCTGGTTCCAGCAATTCTCCTCCACAAAGCCCTCCCCAGTCCTTGAGCAGAAAGTAACCTCTCCTTTTTGTACCTTCTAATTATTTGTTCCTTCTAGTACTAAACTGAAGGCTACTTAAGAGTGAAATCCATGTTCAATTCATCCTTATATACCATGCAGCAGAGTGTCCTTTGTTTTTTTAAAGATTTTATTTATTTATTTATTTGACAGACAGAGATCACGAGTAGGTAGAGAAACAGGCAGAGAAAGGAAGGGAAGCAGGCTCCCTTCTGAGCAGAGAGCCCGATGATGCAATGATGCGGGGCTCAATCCCAGGGTCCTGGGATCATGACCTGAGCCAAAGGCAGATTGAGCCACCCAGGCACCCCGCAGAGTGTCCTTCGTAACAAGCACTCAGTGATGTGTGATGGCCTGCTAGTCAGGTGGATATTGGACAGATGGATGGATAGATGAATGAATGACTAGCGGGCTTTTTATCCTAGCCATATGTGCATAAGTGTATTAGTTGTGGCTTTGTACTTGGTTTGCATTTTATTTTTTTATTTGAGTGTCTCAAGAACAAATTATATTGTAACATTAAGTTTTTGAAAATATCCGTCATTTTTTTAACATTCTATTCTCTAATATCTTTAGGTGTCAAAATTTGGAATATCCAACATTATATTTATGGCATTGCTTTTACCAGCTTTATTTTCATGGGCCTTGGTTGGGACTTGGAAACAATGCACCTTGTTTTGATAACTTTCTGATGAACCAGAGGCCTCAAATGGATGTCACATGCTGTTGGATCAGGTTATAACAAAGAAAATGACAGTTGATCCTCTTTGTTTCAAGTAGTGTCTCTCACTCTCCTTCTCTCTCTCTCTTTCTCATTAGGTTTAGTTTAATTCTGGAAGTATTTGTTTGCTTTAAGGGCAAGTTTTAATTTCCTTTCTAATATCCATTTAATTATAATAGCACATAGTAGATACTTGATTAATATTGACATAAATGAACAGTGGAAAGCATTGTAGCAAAGTGGGAGCAGCATGAACCTCTCAGTAAGAAAAGCCTATTTTGAAAATTGATCCTAACTCTTATATTCATCTTGGGTAAATTACTTGAGTCCTGTACTCTTATTTGTAATATGGAAATGATAATAATTATGGATTTTTAATACTCTTAGTTTTAAATATTCATCAGTGTGCATTCTGATTTATTTTTGTTTGGAAAGCATAGTCATCATATTTTAATTTTTAGACTTTTTTATTTAAACTAGATACTTATGAAAAAAAAAAGATACCCCACAGATTTGAAAAAATAAAATGTGTAGACATGAAGTTTAGGGGACATTCATGTACAATATGTATAGCTATGAAAAGTAATGCCAAATGTACACATTTCCTTTTCCATAGAAAATCTTAATTCCTATGATTAACATCAGAAAATCAGCCAGTCAGACATTTTCAATTGTTCACTTGCTGCTTTGCGCTTGTTTTTCTACCTAATCATAATTTATGTAACTCAGATCATTGAGATCATGAGTATCCTCACCATTAATTTGTTTGCTAGTTATAATCATACAATATACTTAGTAGGATACGGCTAGATTTTATCTCATCTTTTCTTGCCTATGCCTTCTCTGATCCTTATGGTTAGTAATTCATTTAATATGTAGTATCTACTATAGTAGAAATCTGGAAGAAATAATGAATGCTGAGTAAGGTAGTATGATGTATTGCAGCCCTGATTTTTTTATCTTTTCCTTGTTTCCATGTATTTCTCCAGCTCCTTTTAAAAAACCTCTACTTGTTTGTTTGTTCTAAAAATATGTATTGAGCATCTACTATATGTCACTTACTGTTGCTAGGGCAATAAATATGTATTGACGAATAAATAAAGCAGACATAGTTCCTTCTCTCATGAAGCTTTTTCTACATGGTAGTGAAGATAAAATTAAGCATGTACACAAATGTATAATTACAAATTGGTAATTCTATGACTGAAACAAATAGAAAGTAGTGCTTAGATTGGAGGTTAGGAAGGGCCTCCCTGAGGAAGTCAAACTTAGTGAGGTTGAAGAATGAGTAGAAGTCCATAGGAAAACAAGGAAGAGGGTAGTCTAAACAAAGAGAATGGTATGTTCAAAGGTTCTGAGGTAGAGAAAGTTTGACATATTTGAGAATCAGGAAGGCCAGTGTGGCTGGATCAACATATATTGGGGCAGAAAGAGGAAACTAGAGAAGTACGCAAGGGGCAGATTATGTAAGAGTTTATAGAACATAGAAATTTGGTGGTTGTTTTCTGTGTTTTTTTTTTTTTTTTCTTTTTTTCTGAGCAATATGGAGAAACTATTGAAAGGTTTTTATCAGGGTGGGACCATATTTCTGCTTTTAAAAAATGGGTTTGGGGGGCACCTGGGTGGCTCAGTGGGTTAAGCCTCTGCCTTCGGCTCAGGTCATGATCCTAGGGTCCTGGGATCAAGCCCCGCATTGGGTTCTCTGCTCCATGGGGAGCCTGCTTCCTCCTCTCTGCCTGCTTGTCATCTCTCTGTCAAATAAATAAAATCTTAAAAAAAAATGGTTTTGGTTCCTGTACAGAGTACAGATTGTAAGAGATAAGGTTGAAATAGATCAGCAGTTAGGGAAGCCCTGGCGGGTGAGACAAGCAGTGGATAGATTTGAGGTAGAACCTGCAGAGCTTCCTGATAGGTTGGCTAAAGAACTGAGGCAAAAGAATACATCAAACATGACTCCCATCTTTCTTTCTTTTTAAGATTTATTTATTTATTTGAGAGAGCTCGTGTGTATGAGTAGGAGGGGCAGAGGGAGAAAAAGCTCAAGCAGGCTCTGCCCTAAGCTTGGAGCCAGACGTGGGGCCCCATCTCACCACGCTGAGATCAAATTTCGACCTGAGCTGAAACCAAGAGTGGTTTAACTGACTGCGTCCCCCAAGTGCCCCCTAGCTTTCTGCTTGTAGCAGCTGAGGTGTATGTTTGCACCATTATCCAAGGTAAGGTATTCTAGTCCAGGGTGGATTTGGGAGAGGGAGTGGGAGTTGGACTGGGGAGTTTACAGATGACAGTGAGATCCCCAGTAGAGATAACAAATAATTGAATATAAGAGTCTGGACCTTGGAATAGAGGTTTAGAGCTAGAAATACGCATTTGGGAATCTTCAGTGAACAGTTGATATTTAGAGTCCTGTGACTAATGAGATCACTTGGTTGGGGAGAGTTATAGAAAAAGAAAAGAAAGCTCAAGACCAAGTCCTTTATTTTTTGAGAGTTTGCAACACTCTAGTTAACTTAATTTTCTGGCCAAGTTACATATTGTCTGACAGTGAAAATTCTGCATCTCTGTGTTCTCTTTTCATAATTCATGAAGCCAATGAATAAAACCCAACAATGAATTTTTTTTAGTTAAAAGTATTGATCTGAAAATTCTTTTTAACTAAGTATCTTTCTTTAGTATATTCATAAACTTTTCTGGAAAGCAGCCATTATTTTGAATACTTCTCTTTAGAGGGAGTATAGATGTGGAAAGTGGAAGAAACTGGGCCAAGTATGAAATCTCTGGAGAACTTTTCCTAGAAGCTTGTTTATAAATCAGTCCATTTGTGTTTTTGTTAATAACCTCTTATAAAACCAGAACATAAAGGGCATGGGATGGAGAGAATACTTGAGTTGGAGTTTCTAACTGTTTTAAATTTGCTCTATTTAAGTCACATGTCTTATACTAATTGTAGAAGTTGATTGATGTTTGCCTGGGTAGGTAATGATGAAAAAGCGCAGCTTTTCTTCTGGATATGTGACTTTGGTTCTTCTTTCTTTAAATATATTTCTTGGGATACCTGGGTGTGTCTGTCTCTGCCTTCAGCTCAGGTCATGAGCCCAGGCTCCTGGGATTGACTCCTGCATCGGGCTCCCTGCATCTCCATCTGCCCATCTCTCTCTCTCTCTGACAAATAAATAAAATCTTAGTAAATAAATAAATATATTTCTTATCTCTATGTGTTGGTTGCACATGTTTCTTCAGAGGTTTTTGAGCCAGTTACACATTTTAGACTGTTTAAAGATTATGTTAAAAGCCATTCTACTTTATTTCATTTCTCTTGGGTTTTTTTAGGTAGCCATTAGTAAGTATGGATATTTTGTTTTGCTTGCCTGTTGGCTTGCTTGCTTGTTTTTTTTTTTAACCCCATAGGTCTGAAACTCACCAAAATTATTGAAATTCTTTCAACATGAAGTATTTCAGAAACTTGTTACTTGCACTTTTCTATGCCAAAAAATGCCTTTTAAGCCACCAAGAATTTTTACATGCCACTGTAAGCCCTCCTGTGCTCCATTCACTCTGTTAAGAGAACACTAGCCCACCCCTCTTTTTTATCTGGTCCTGTACCCTCCTAACCTTGTGTAAATATCATTAAGCATTTTTTTGGGTAGGAGGGAGATTTAGCCTTTCTTTTTCCACGTAGGATCTAGGGATAAGAATGCACACTGATTTTTATTGTTGCTATTGTATTGCTTATTGGACGGGAGCCAAGACTTGGTGCTAATGTTATACTGTGTGGATACTAATAGTCACCAGTTCTAATTGTGAGTGTTAAAACAAACTTAAAGATATAACTCTCAGTTTTCAAGAATCAGAGCTGGAATTAGTCTAAAACCAACATTTACACAATTCAAAAGAAATAATTTTACCCTTCCATAACTTTAAAAACCCAAAGCAAGCATATCTAATAGACCACTGCTTTCCATCACTGTTTTTCTGTTTTAAAAAATGGTTTAGACTTATTAAAGGATTTGGCTGAAATAAGACTCCCTGTGTTTTACTAAGATATTCATTTTAATGTGTTATAATTTAGCTACTTACCTGTTGGACATTTGGGTTTCGTTATGTATAATTCTGTAGGGAATATTTTGTACATAAATCTTTATATACATCTCTGATTATCTCTTAACAATGAATTCTGGAATTTACTGAGTTCAAGATAATGAGCATTTTCAAAGTTTTTGATCCAGTGTCATATTATGTCATATTACTTCTCAGAAAAATTTTACCATTTTTCACTCCCAGCCATTGGTGTGCAAATTCCTTTTTTTCTTTTCTTTATTAGCTTTGGAAACATTTATAGTCTCTTGTCTTTGCCAGTCTGAAGGATGAAAATTGTATCCTTTTCTGTTTTACATTTTTTAAACTAATGGAGTAAGACATGTTTATTCTCTGATTTCTTTTTAAAAAATCAAATGAATCAGGACACAGTAGTATAACTAGAATAGTATATCTTTATTCCACACTGGTTTGAAAAAATTTTGCTTACAAAAGGCTGCAGGAGAGTATATTTTCAAATCTTATTATCTTGAGAGAATAGATGTATACTTTCAATTCTGCTAGAATATCTCAAGCTCTAACCAGTGTTCAGTAGAACATTAACATTCTGAATCTTGTATTCCAGAACATAAATTTGCCAGTTCTCTGAAAACACTGGAACACAAATGGAAAATTCAATAGCCCTACTTTAGTGACTTGCTTGTGATAGACCAATGGGCAAAATGCAGGCAAGACTGCCAGC
Source organism: Mustela nivalis (assembly GCF_964662115.1). Classification (NCBI taxonomy): domain Eukaryota; kingdom Metazoa; phylum Chordata; class Mammalia; order Carnivora; family Mustelidae; genus Mustela; species Mustela nivalis. The sequence goes on from NC_139036.1 coordinate 19,798,225, forward strand.
TGCTCTACATCTGCAAACATTTGTGCAGAACTAATTTTAATAACAGATGTTGGGAATATTAAAAAAAAAAAAAAAAAAGCAGCTCCCCTCTGAGAAAGTCAGACCTATCCCGTGACTTCTCAGATGCCCCATAACCCTGTTAGCCAGAGTTTCATTCCTAAAATTCCTTATTTTGCTTCCCTTCTTTCTCGTGTGAGAAGTTTTAGAAATGCTGAAGGGAATCTCACAACTTCAGAAAGTCTTGATACTGCTTTGGTTGTTGTCTGTTTTGTTGTCATGTTTAGAAGCCTGTATATAATTAGGGTTTACCCTTGGAAGATTCCGTTTTGACCTTTGGGGATGACCTTTTGTGTTGAGATAAAAGTTACAGGTAATGAAGAGAAACTTTCAGGGAAAACTATTATTTTTATCAAACGGACAGTGGTAATTCCAGTAGGAATTTGCTAAATCAGCGTCTGAATGATGGCTCATACAGATTTTGGGTTTATGATACCAGTATTCCATGTCATTAAGGGAGCCCATACAGGCCCAGATAGGTGCCTCTGTGACATGTCAGTATCCTCACTCAAACACTTAATCAAATTTTTTTTTCCTGTGGTTTGCTTATGCTGAAAGGCTAAGTAAATTTTTTTCATTGTTATTATTTGATTTTTAAGTTTTTTTTTTTTTAATTTTAATTCCTTAAATGAGGTTGTACACTCATAAGATTCAAAATTAGGAAAGTTGTAAAGAGCATGCAGTGGAAAAGTCTCCCTCTTCCTGTTTTCCAGCCATCCAATTCTCCATTTTCATACAATGAATTAACTGCTATTACTAGTTTTCTGTGACTCTTTTTAGACGTACTCTATGCATAGATAAGCAGTGTGTGTGTGTATGGCTCCTCTTTTACATTAATAATACTACATTACACGTAATATTTTTTTTTCCATTTAGTCTAGCTTAGAAATATTCCATATTAATACATGAAAACTCCCTTGTTTTTATCCTTCCTAGATAGGACTTCATTGCATAAATGTACTGTGATTAATTAACCAGTGTCTAAACTTTTGTTATTAGAATAAATGCGGCAATAAATAACATAAGAAAAATGTCATTTCACATAATTACAATAAATTTCTAGGATCATACTTTTGGGGCAAAGGGAAAGTAGTTTTAAATAAACATAAAGCTTGGATGTGACCCAGGGATTCACTCTTTTATTTTTTTCTTTAAGATTTTATTTATTTATTTATTTGAGAGGGAGAGAGAGAGAGAGAGAGAGCATGAGAGGAGGGAGAGTCAGAGAGAGAAGCAGATTCCCCACAGAGCAGGGAGCCCCATGTGGGGACTCGATCCTCGGACTCTAGGATCATGATCTGAGCCGAAGGCAGTCGCCCAACCAACTGAGCCACCCAGGCGCCCCCAGGGGTTCACTCTTAAAAACCAAACCTGAATAGAAATAGAGATCATATAGTTAGCTGACCAGAGAGAATTTTAAAACATTTTTCTTTCTGTGAGTAAAAATGGCAGTGAAAATGCTGAATGATTATTTTCAGTAATTGGTTTTCAGTGATGGGCAATAACTCTGATTTAGCATTTTAAATTATTTCCTTATTTCCATTGGTAGTTCAAGGCAATTACAGAATTCTAAGGAGGAGTTCATTTATTCAACTTGCTACCATCCTAAATACTACTCTGCATTTTTTAAAACATTAATGTTTGTCATTTTAAATAACTTCGTGATTTTCAACTCTCACAATGTACCAGGTTTAAACATTTATGGGGTTCCTATTCTATGTCCTTGTCCTCAAAGAGTTGACTAAATCAGTAGTTTACAATCTGGGCAAAAATTCAGAAAAGATTCTTTTCATCTTTTAATGTTATATAATCTGTGCTTTATTTCTTCATTTTTCCTTCAATACGGTATACCTAGCTGCATCTTTTCATGTGCTTGTTTGCTGACTATATCTTTTCTTGGTGAAGGGTCTGTTCAAATCTTTTGTCCATTTTTTATTTTTCTTACTTAGTTGCAAGAATTCTTTACATATTCTGAATACAAATACTTTGTCAGACATATTTCATAAATATTTCTTCCCAGTCTGTAGCTACTTTTTGTCTTTTTTTCTTAAGATTTTATTTATTTATTTATTTGAGAGAGAGCAAGAGCGAGGTGGGAAGAGAGAGAGAGCATGTGCATGCATAGAGGGAGAAGAAGCAGACTCCCTGATGAGCAGGGAGACCGACATGGGTCTTAATCCCAGGACCCTGAGATCATGATCCGAGCTAAAGGCAGATGCTAACTGACTGAGTCACCCAAGTCCCCTACTTTGTGTATTCTTTTTAAAAAGTTATTTATGTATTTATTTTTATTTGAGACAAAGATAGGGGGAGATAGTGCGTGAGCAAGGGGGAGAGGGAGAACCAGACTCTCCACTGAGCAGGAAGCCTGATGTGGGGCTTGATCCCAGGACCCTGGAATCATGACCTGAGTCGGAGGCAGTCACTAAACTGATTGAGCCATCCAGGTGCCCTACTTTTTGTATTCTTAAGTGAGTCTCTCAAAGAGTAAGTTTTTAATTTTGTTGAACTCTATCTTACAGGTTTTTTCTCTTATGGTTCATGCTTTTTTGTGCTATTAAAAAATCTTTGCTTAACCCATTGCCACGAAGATTTTCCTCTGTATTCTACAAGTTACATCAATTTTTTTAGTAACCATTTATAGTTGTCACAACTGGTCTTGGCAGTTGAGGAAACTAGGCTCAGTGAGGTTGAAACAATTCATCAAAGGCCAGTTAGCCTTTGTGTTTTGTGCCACTATGTTTCAATCCCAAATTAAGTGCTTTTCTCACTCTAGAGGTCTGTGCATATTTTGTCAGAGTATGTACATATAGGGGTGCCTGGGTGGCTCAGTGCGTTAAAGCATCTGCCGTCAGCTCAGGTCATGATCTCAGGATCCTGGGATCGAGCCCTGCATCGAGCCCTGCATCGGGCTCTCTGCTCAGCAGGAAGACTGCCTCCCCCTCTCTCTTTGCCTGCCTCTTTGCCTGCTTGCGATCTCTGTCAAGTAAGTAAGTAAAATCTTAAAAAAAAAAAAAAATGTACATATATAATAAGATGATAGGCCTCTGTTGATTTAATATATCCTGGGTGTGATCATTTAGTTTGTTGTTTCCCAAGGTCTTGCCTCTTATTTCCTGCTGGGATCTACCAGTTGTTGAGCATATCAATTAGAGGGTATGTGAAAGAGGAAGTAAATTTACTAACCAAATGTCATTTTTTTAGTGCCTTCATAAAAGATATTTTCTAATTACTTGGATTCAATCCAAATTTTTATTTATGGAACACAGTATTAATAATATAAGAATGCATATTGAATAGTCAGCCAACAAGTAGTTCTTGAGTGCCTATTGTAAGTGCCAGGCACTGTGTGTAATTGCTGGATATATAGTAATGAGTGAATTAGATACACTTGATCTTTTTCCTCTTGAAATTTGTGGTGTAGAGGAGTAGGTTTCAAGTTCTTGTGGTGGAGGTCCACATGTAAGAAATATGTTTTATATGATGATTGTTATGCTTGCATAGTTGCTTGTTTAGGTACATACATATCTAGAACAGAAGTTTCGTGAAACAGTTCTTCCTCTTCCTTTATGAAGTGTACTGATATTTTTCTTTCTATTCAGTTAAAAAAAAAAAAGCTATGTTGCTGCAAACCACTAGATATTTCACAAGCTGTTCATGGGTCTTAGCCTGCAGTTTGAAGAAATGAGTGGATGCTGGTTGATTACTGCATTTAGGGGAGACTTTGAAGCACTGTGCTTTGTTGCTGAGGGTCTTGTTGGGAGAACCTGAATATGGTGTCTGCTTTTTGAAATTCCCTGCTGCCCACTGGCCAAGCGGGACAGGGAATATAACTACACATTCCTCGCAAATACACCAAAACTTTCAAGATTTCAAAGGAAATTTTAAGATTCTGTAGTGCTATAAAGGAAGAACAATGTTTCTTTATTTATTCTCAAAATTAGGGTGCCTGGGTGGCTCAGTTGGTTAAGCAACTGCCCTTGGCTTAGGTCATGATCCCAAGGTGCTGCGATTGAGTCACATCGGGCTCCACCTGCTCAGCCAGGAGCCTGCCTCTCCTGCCTGCCACTCCCCTTGTGCTCGCGTGCTCTCTCTCTTTTTGTCAAATAAATAAATAAAATATTTTTAAAAACAAAACAAAATTATGAGGCCTATTATAGATTTAGAAGTAAATAGGAAATAACTAGCTAAGGACATTTGTCAAACACTAATGCTAAATAAAACATACACAGAAACCTGAAAAATTGTTTCAGTAAGAAGATTAGAAAGTATCTTCATTTGATTATTTGGGATTGAGGAAAGTGGGCATACTTAGTGGTATTACTTGACTAGGTGTCAATTATGAGCAGTCTTTGGAGAGAGGACTTTTATGTGGCTTAACTGCAAGTGATCTTTTTGTCAAAATATGAAACTGTTCCTTATCCTTCAAGCAAACAATTTAGAGCTTCAGAACACAAGAAGGGTCTACCCATTCATCTTAGTTTGCAATTAGTTGAACTAGGATTAATGAAGAAAAGACATTGCTTCAGAAATTGGAAACTAGACACTTTTCATCAGAGGAAGTTTTATTCTGTGGCCGTGTGTAGCTTGATTTCTACTCAGTGTGGGTCTTAAATGTTGGGTTTCAATAGTGGAGGTTTTTTTTTAAAATTTTTTTTTTTTTAGAGATTTTATTTATTTATTTGACAGAGAGAGATGACAAGCAGGTAGAGAGGCAGGCAGAGAGAGAGGAGGAAACAGGCTCCCCGCTGAGCAGAAAGCCCGATGTGGGGCTTGCAAGATCCCAGGACCCTGAGATCATGACCTGAGCCGAAGGCAGCAGCTTAACCCACTGAGCCACCCAGGTGCCCCAATAGTGGAGGTTTTCTAACTCCCAGTGGAATTGTGGCTATTACAGTAGGGTGATTTTTACTTTGAATCTTTCTAACCACCTTCCTTTGACAAATCTACATGAGCCAATGACAGTGATCTGAACTTATAGACAGTAGGTTCCAGATTTAAAGTGTCTGGAGGGTGCAGGGTTCTGTTGCACTTCCCGACAGGTTGGTCCCCTTCCTAATGGAATTATCTTGATGTGGCAAAGGGATGAGACTAAATTATTTGTTTGGTTTTTGTTTTGTTTTGTATTTCTGTGCATGGTGGTGGAGGGTGGGGGAGCACAGGGGAGAGGAGGAGAGAGAATTCTAAGCAGGCTCTATGCCTAGTGCAAACCCCATGCAGGGCTTGACCACATGACCCTCAGATCAGGATCTGAGCCAAAATCTAGAGTTGGATGCCTAACCAGCTGAGCCATCAGGTGTGCCCTACATTATTGTATTTTAAATGATAATTTCCTGAGATGCACATGGCCTAATTACCAACAAAGAATACCAATGTCGTTCTCATACCAATATTTGTTCTCCATCTAGACAGCGGGAATAGTGAGAATAACAGAATGAGCTAGTACAACTCCCAAGCAATGGATTTTCAGGTTTTGTTTTCTTCTTTTATCCCAGTTAGAAGAAACTAGTATATTTGGAAAGACTTTTCTTGCTTATGAGAAACAGAGACCATCCACTTCAGAGAATATGTTTACATGAGAAAGATCTAAGATTTATCTCCATATGTGATGAGCATTTTCTTTCAGAGAAATTATCCTCATGGAAGGGGATTTTCTGCTAGAACATACAATTTCTGACAGTTCTGCTCAGGCTCAGACAGCTTTGCCTCTCAGAAGCTGACTGATTTCTGTAGGACATGGCACTTGTCACTACTTCCTCAGGGCATTGCCTGGGCTGAAATGTATCTTTGTGCTGCCTCGTATGCAAGAAATCCATGTGTAAACTCCAGGTTTTTCTCTAGGGTCAGGACAGTAGCAACCATAAACTCCAGTGCTTTAGTGTCTAGCCCTGCTGCTTATGAAAACAGCCCTGATTTCTACTGGTCCTGTGTTTTAGGACGAGACTGACATGGATTTTGATTTCTGCAGAGGAACTTCCTGCATTTTGCTGTTCTAGAGAAAAAGCCACTATCAAAAGCAATTTATCGGGGCGCCTGGGTGGCTCAGTGGATTGAGCCGCTTCCTTCGGCTCAGGTCATGATCTCAGGGTCCTGGGATCGAGTCCCGCATCGGGCTCTCTGCCTGGCAGGGAGCCTGCTTCCCTCTCTCTCTCTCTCTGCCTGCCTCTCCATCTACTTGTGATTTCTCTCTGTCAAATAAATAAATAAAAATCTTTAAAAAAAAAAAAACAATTTATCATTCTCTGCAAGTTTTTTTTTGTTGTTTTTTTGGTTTTTTGTTTTGTTTTGTTTTTGTTTTTTTCAGAATAACTCCTCTCTGTGACAGTCATCAGTTTGTTCACAAGGGTCTCTGCTGACCCTGGCCTGACAGAGTGGCTCTTCCCTTGCAAGTTCCAGGACTCTGCATCCTCCTTGATCCTCTCTTCTTTTGGGTCTCTAGTATCCTCGCTCTTTTCAGTTGGGAATACCATTGACCCATGACCAATATTTGATGGGGATCCTTCTTAAAATTCTCTGGTGGAAATTGAATTTTATGTGTTTACCCTGTCTCCTACCAGCATGAATGTTTCCCCAAGGAGTTTAGCTATCTCACCATCATGTCAGCCCCTGAATTGTGGGTGACTGCGGAAAAGAAGTCAGACTTGGGTAGATTCTGTAATTGGACTTTTCTCACCTTTAACAGTTTTATGAATTAAAGGATTTTGAGGAGGAAGCCCTACCCCCACCAGACCCAAAACTGACTGATTTTTAGTACATGTTGAAAGTGGAATCAGGGAAGGAGATCTCCAGAGAGGTGTTCAGATGATATTCCCCTCAGATAGTTTTAACAGTTGGTATAACTATTTCTCCAGAGAATAGGGAGTGAATTTTCTGGAAAGATTATTCCTCAGGTTTACAACCTTTTAGCTCCTACTGGGCAGCTTCTCTCGTTATAGTCCGGGCAATTAAATCAGAAAGCAAAAATGACCTTTCTGCAGTATGAAGAGATCGTGTAGTCAAAATAGGAAATTAATTAAAAGTACAAAATCATCACTCACTTTATGCCCCACTCAGCTTGTTAGTCCTTAATTTTAAGTGTCTCCAGCCCTCCTTCCTAATCAACCTGAGCTGCTCCTGTAATAGTAGAGCTCAGTCTTTCAGTTCTCTTATTAAAGAAGGAATCAAGCTCTTTAACTACTGAGAAATAGGTCTAATCTGTGGTTCTAAGTAAAAACTTCTTTTCACAATCATCTGAAACCTGACTTTGGTAATGCCTCAGGACTCTATCTCAGTAACAGCAATCTTTCTGCACTTGTCTTTCTTTCCTGGCACACATACCCAGACAATTGTCCAAGAGAGGCTTTTCTCTTCTTTCTTACTCAGTGTCTTCTTGTCTTCAAATTCTTGTTTTCTGAATTCCTCCAGTTTCTCTAAATAGCCTTCTCTTTGCCCTTCAAACCTGCATTCCCTGAAGGAATAACAGAAGGAATAACAGCTTCAGTTCTTTGCACATTCTACAGAAGCATACAGTGGTCATATTACATGGTATACACATTAGTATCTCTAAATCCCAGTTCACTTCAGAGCCCAGATTCCAAACAAAGCTACACAAAAAACATTTTTTTAAAGGTGTTTGTGTGGCAGGGTTTGGAGCTGATTGGAGGCCACAGTTAGCTCTCATACATTAGTCTGAGAAAGGAAACTAGAAGAATTAGAAGTCTAAGATTTTAATGACCATAAAGATAACATGTAGATGATTTACTACATAAATGGGGGTCAACCAGAATTGTATGCTTTCAACAAACATTAAACTTTCTGTATCTCCTTGTTTAGCTAGCCTGCTGTCAGCTCTTAAAGTTGACAGAGCAGTTGTTTTTTTGTATTTTTTTTAACTCCTACATAGAACAGGAGGGAAGTAAGCATCTAACTTGTTAATAGCAGAAGCCTAACCCCAAATGGAAAATAATAGATTATTTGGTTTGCCTAAAATGAGACAAACAGATAATCTCTCTATGGATTGCTTATCAGTTTTGAGCCACTTAATTAGCAACTAGAGACAGAAATCCAAAGTTTTCTTTTGTATTTCAAGATTCCAGATCTAGAAGTTCTGAGTTGCTGCTGCTATTTTATTTTCTCTTTTTGGGAGAGTTCAGTGAGGGTTGAACACCTACCACTGGCTTCTTTGCTTCTTCATGTGTTTATGAACTTGCTTGTTACTTGTTTATTAATTTTTTTTTTCTTCTGTGGATGATTACTTTTCAGAATCCACATTAGTATCTTAGTTACCTATGTAGGCATTCATTAAATACAGGTAATGCCTCTTTATGTAAACTGAATAATCCATGTGTATGAATGACTACTTTTACATCTCACTGGCAATTCACCACTTTCCTTTTGTTGGTTTTGCTATAGAAAGCTAGTCAAGGACTGATATGATCTCACCATTCTGGTTCTAAAGCCATGATTTAAGTGTTATCTATAGATGCAAATACTTCAGACCAGTGTATCTCAAGCCTCAGTGTTTATCAGAATCACCTGTTGAGCTTGCTAAAAACACATTTCTGGGCCATACCCCCATCCCCAATTTTCTGATTTGGTAGATCCAGGGTGGAGCCTTAGTATTTGCATTGCTAGTAAGTTCCCAGATGATGCTGTTGCTGGTAGTATGGGGACCACATTTTTAAGAATCACTGCTTAGGGATTTTTCTCCTATTTCAGAAACATGCCTTTGTAGACAGATGGTTGTATCAAAAAAAGAGAAGGGGGGAAAAAAACCCAAACCTCAAGAAGATGACAGGGTTTGGTGGGCTTTTAAAAAAATGTATTCAAATGATCTCTGTGTGAGGGTGTGAATTTGCTATTACAAGTAATGTAGCATTTGTATAGGCTCTGAGATACTATCATAAGTGAATATTCAAAGAATTATGAAGTAAAATCTCCAAAGCGACAAATACTCTTATATCAAGTCATTATGTTGTATTCTTTAATACAATGGTATATATCAATTATATCTCAATAAAATTGGGGGAGAACTTCTAAATCTTATCACTGTTATTTGGGATGAAAGACTTAGAAGAGGAGGGGAGGTGAAAGAATAGGGATGTTGGTATCTAGGAGGTCTCAGTTAAAATCCTTGTTTTGCCACTTACAGTTAATGAATGATTTTACAGTGTGTAACTTCACTAGGTTGTTTTAGTATTAAATGAGATAACGTGTGAAATGCTCCGATTATTGTATTTGTCCATGGGTTATTTTCATAGAAGCTGGTCTCCTCTGTTGCTTTATACACTCAAGAATCTTTTCTAACTCCATGGGTGATAAGTTTTATCCAAAGTCATTATTAAATAATCAGATCCCAACATTTGCAGCCCTGTAGATGCTATAGAAATATAGACAAGATATGGACCCTGTTCTCTAACTATATAAAATCTACTTAGAGAGTAAGGGTCCTTTTCCTTTCCATTGAAAGTACCAAACTACTATGTTAAAAATGGGATAAACTGTCATCTTTTAAACATAAAAAGCCCAGATGTGGCCAACTGGGTGGCTCAGATGGTTGGACATCTGCCTTTTGCTCAGGTCATGATCTTGGGGTCCTGGGATCGAGTTCCGCATCGGGCTCCCTGCTGCTTGGTGGGCCTGCTTCTCCCTCTGCTTCTGCCTCTCTCTCTATTGCTCATGAATTTAAAAAAAAAAAAAAAAAGGAGCCCAGAGAGGTAAGGCAGTGGCTCAATGCAGTTCTCAAGATTCTGGATTCATCTTTTCTGCTCTGCCATACTTAGCATGTTGCTTTTTGTTTTTGAGCCTCTCCTCTCAAGGTCACAAAATGGCTGTCATAGCTGTAGACCTCATACCTTTGCACCACTATAGCCAAAGGCAGAGAAAGAGCAGGGGTTTTGTTGTTGTTTTTCTCAATTCCCCTTAATCAGGGCAGAAAATCTTTCCCTGGAGCAGACTTGCCCTTAGGTCCTGTTAACCAGGATTAGGATATATGACTGTGTGCTGGCCTGCAGGAAGGCTAAAAAGGCAGACATGTGGCTTTTCAGTTTCAGTGGTGGAACTGGTAGGTAGATGAGAGAGTTGAGAGATGACTGTTGGTAGGCAACAGGGAGAGTCTACCAAAGGGAGCTAAGACTATGATCCTTAAAGATTAGAGACAATTCTAGGCAATTTCTCATTAGGCAGAATTGTGTGCTCTAAGGCAAGCATTGGCAACCTTCTTCTGTTAAAAACCTGATAGTAAATATTTTAGGTTTTGCTGGCCACAAATCGTCTCTGTTACATCTTCTTTCTTTTAAAAAACAACCCTTTAAAAATGTGAAAATCATACTTAGCTTGCTGGCCATATGAAAAGAGGCCATATAGTTTGCCAGCCCTGCCAAGGCCATTAAGGCTCAGAGGAAAGGGAGATGCGTAAGGCTGAAGTCATCATTTTGAAGCTTCCTGAAATTCTGGAATTTGAGTGGTATTTGAAGGATGGATAAGATTTACACTGAGAAATCCTATTCCTTCTGAAAGGAAGCAGTGAGTGTAGAAACATGCCTGTGATGCTTACTATAAAATAACTACGTGGTACCTGCAGAGCGTGAAAAGCAACAATACCCCTGTAGGTGAGATGGGCTAAATTGCAAGCCAAAGTTAGAGAGTACTACGGTATGAGTACCTGGACCGAGTCAGCCACTGACAAGCCAGCTTTCTAAGTAGCTCTAAGAAATAAAGATGCCCTTTTGGCTTAAAGCCTCCATGCTGACTTGGAGCCTAAGGCAGACAGTGTCTCATGTAACAGTTGGCCCTTCAGTAGGAGCTGTTGCTACTGTGACTAATTCAAAGACAGACATCATGTGTTTGGAGAAGACTATTGGTCTGTTAACCAGAGCTATACACAAACATTATAACTCATCTTCAATTTATGTAATTGTTATTGACTATAGGGAAGAATTGCACCAACTAGTAGTAAGTTACTCATTCACTGAACATTTACTGAATGCTTAGTGTGTGCCAGGCCCTAGAGATACAACTTGAGAAACTCACAGTCTCGAGGGAGGGAAACGTATATAGAAATAATTACGATAGAGTGTGATAAGGGTTAGAAAATATACATACAAGGAACTGTGGATGCTGAGAAGAAGGAACCACCAATTCATCCTGATTAAAGCTTTCTAGGTGACTCAGTCTAATTATTGCTGTCCTTCAGTGGCTATCCTTATTGCTATCCTTAATACTGGCCTATTATCTTGTGGATCTGTACCATTTATGACAAAGAGTCTTGTGTGAGAAACTGTGGTTGAATCAAATCCAAATAATCATCCAGAAAAAGCAACTTCAAACATTGTACTGCTGCTACCAAGTTTTTAGGATCCTCTTTCTGTGGAAAGTATATAGCTTGTAGTGTTTGTGCTTCTCACTATATTGGTATGAATATTGGGATCTATAGAACAATTGTTTTCCCCAGTAAAATTTACAGAAAAGAAGATTCTGTGGTAGGCAGAATCATGTCCCATAGAGTCCTCATCTTAATCAGATATGAACCTGGAAATATATTATGTTACATGATAAGGGGGGGGGGATTAATGTTGCAGATGGAATTAAGGTTTCCAATTAGATAGCTTTAAAATAGGCAGATTATTCTGGATTGTTGGAATGGGTGACAGTGTAATTACCAGGGCTTTTGAAAGTAGAAGAGGGAGACAAAGAAGAGATTGGATTGATAAAATATGAGAAAGACTCAACCCATCTTTACTAACTTTAAAATGGAGGAAGGGAGTCACAAGCCAAGGAATGCAGGTGGTCTCTAGTTGCTGGAAAAGGCAGGGAAACAGATTCTCCCTATATTAGTTTGTCAGGGCTGCCAAAACAAGTACCATAGACTAGTGGCTTAAACCATAGAAGTTAATTTTCTCATAGTTCTGGAAGCTAGAAGTCAGAATTTAAGGTGTTAGCAGGGTTGACTTTTTTTTTTTTTTTTTTTTTCTGAGATCTCTCCTTGGCTTGTAGATGTCCGTCTTATCTCTGTCTTTACATGGTCTTTCCTCTCTGTGTGTCTGTGCCCTGATCTCCTCTTATAAGGATACCAGTCATATTGTATTAGGAATTAGGACCTACCCCAATAAACGTTATTTTATTTTTTTATTCTTTTTGTTAATTTATTTATTTTCAGAAAAAATATAAACGTTATTTTAATTTAATCTCCTCTCTGAAGACCATATCTCGAGATACATTCACATTATGAAATTCTAGGGATTAGTGTGGGGCGAAAGAGACTGTCAAACTCACCTAGATCCCCCAGAAAGAACACGGGTCTGCCACCACTTTGATTTTAGGACTCCTGACCTCTAGACTGACTATAAAGATAATAAATTTGTGTTAAGTCCTCAAGTTTGTGGTATTTTGTTACAGCAAGTTAGAAAATGAATACAATTACAAGTAATCTGAGTCTGCTAATAGGAGAGTGATTGGAATAACAGTAATCAAAAATATTAAAATAAATATCTATTGACCAATGAATAGATAAACAAAACATGGTGTGTATGTATACAATGGAATATTATTCAACCTTAAAAGGGAAAGAATTCTGACACATACTATGATATGTCTGAAACTTGAAGACATGCTAATTGAAATAAACCAGTCACAAAAAGACAAATACTGTGTAATATCACTTATATGAAGTATTTAGGGTAATCAAACTCATAAAATAGAAAACAGTTTTTTAATGGACATGGAGTTTTAGTTTTGCAAGATGAAAAAGTTCTGGTGATTGAACAACAATGTGAATATACTTAATACAAATGAACTCTATACTTGAAAATGGTTAAGGTGGTAAATTTTGTATTATATTATTTTAAAATACTGAAACAAAGATAGTTTTAAAAGGCAATGACAGAAAAATAAGTGTAGTGTGTGTTCATTGTATATATTGAGAGAAAGGATAGGTATATATCATTGTATATACATATAATATCTCTGAAAATATACCCAAGAAACTCACATAGTGATCATTTCTGGGAATGGGGTTGTGGAGAATCAGGAGGTGGGAGGGCAGGGATGGGAGGAAAACTTAAATACTCCTTGACACCTTCTGAATTTTGTTTGCCACATGCATATATTATGTATTGAAATCATGGTCAAGCTCATAGACACAGAGAACAGATTGGAGGCTGCCAGAGGTAGAGGAAAGCATGGGTAAAATGGGTAAAGGGAGTCAAAAAGCAAAAACTTCCAGTTGTAAAAGTAAGTCAGTCATGGGGATGTAATGGAAGGAAGGAAGGGAGGAAAAAGGGTTTTAAATGTGTAATTGGGGTTAGGGACTGCAGAGAAGGTTATTTCACTTAGGTCATCGTTAGGCTATGAAATCACTTTGTCAATCCAGGTACATGTAAGTGTCAGGATAAGTAAGACCTGCTTCTTGCCTTGGCCTTTAAGGGGTTAAAAGCTCTTAGTCCCAGAGTGTTCACTAGGCTTTAAGGTACACACATATTTTTTGGTTTAGTGCCTATTAGTTTATTGTCAAAATCTCTAGTTTTGTTTTGTTTTGTTTTAAGAACAGCTGAAGTGTGTTCACTTAGAACCCCCCCCCCCAAAAAAAAAGTTGGGAGAGAAAATATAAATGAAAAAATAGGGAGATGCAACATGGGGGAGTTTGAGGGGTAGGAAAAGAATAAATGAATCAAGATGGGATCAGGAGGGAGACAAACCGTAAGAGACTCTTAATGTCACAAAACAAATTGAGGGTAGTGGGGGGAAGAGGGGAGGGAGAGGGTGGTAGGGTTATGGACATTGGGGAGGGTATGTGATATGGTGAGTGCTGTGAATTGTGTAAACCTGGCGATTCACAGACCTGTACCCCTGGGGCTAATAACACATTATATGTTTATTTAAAAAATTTTAAAAATTAAAAAAAAAATAAAAGACATGTAACAGTGTTTTCTGCTTCTTAAAATCATATAAACTATAACAAGAATAAAAGACACTTTACAGTCAGTAGCAACAGGTTTTGACACTTGCAAGGTTATTTCTTAAGACTTCTACTTGCAAATTGTTAGGTAACTGCACAAGTTAGATTTTAACACTCTTCAAAACATCCTTCTTAGCACATGAGTCCTTGCATCATACATACCATATAAAGATTGCAACATTTTATTACTATAATTGTTGCTTAGAAGCTGTTCTGGATTGAGACTTCTTTTATATATGGATGTGTTTTCCTTAGCAGCAATCTTAGCCCCTGTTTTTCTCCAAGCAATACTTAGCCAAAGGAGCCTATTTCCACAGAGCTGTATCCTTATTTTTGTGGCTTTTGCATCCATAAAAAAACAAAAACAGTTCTGGACCTGTTCGGTTTTCTTACCCTTTTTGTTTAGAGTTTTACTGTAGCTAATTCAGCACCCAGAAAATTGCTTAATTCATATTATGGGTACGATAAATTTTAACAAATGACTCATCGTGAGCTCAATACTTCAGGGTTATATAGGGAATACAAAGTTGTCTCTAGAAGTGAAACACAATTTTATAGAAGCAAAATTTCCCTAGATAGCAGAAGTTTCTTTGAAAGAGAATTTAATGCAAATTTATAAGCCTTTTCCATCTAGTTGAGAGATTATTATTACTATCATATTACTAAGAACAGCAGCAGCAGCAGTAGTAACGTCAGTAGGCAAGTTATGCTAAGTGCTTTTCCCAGATTATCTCGAATGTAATCTTTCCATTGACCCTATTAGATAGATGCCATTATTATGCCTATATTTATGGGTCAGGAAATTCAGCTTAGAGAGATTAAGTAATATGTTCAATATCACATGGCTGGTAGGTGGCAGAACCAGGATATGAACTTAATTTAGTTAAGATTTGGACTTAGCACTTCTAAAGCAAAAATATGACTTTGACATTATCCTCTTCAAAATTCCTACTGAAATGGCTAAAGGGACATTTAAGAAGGGAGGAAGGAGGGAAAGAAGCAAAAGAAAAGAGAATTGGTATCTGCATTACAAAGTGGGATCCTCAGGCTAGAAGAAATACTGGGAGGTTTAGTTCAATATGAAATTCAGTTAAGGCCAAGTTGAGGTGAGGGCCTACCAACTTGAGTACTACGTATATATTAAAGCCCACCTAAGGAGTGAATGAAAGAAGCATCATATATTCCTACTTTACTAAAAACATTAATTTGATCAAATACTTTTTAGCATCCATTTAGATAATCTTAGAGTTTTTCTCATTTGACATAATGTGCTAAGTTGTATTAATAGAATTCCTACATATTCATTCATTCTTGGAATAAGTTCTTCATAGGTATAAGCAGGACAGTTCATGCCGCAGAACCCAGGAACAATTCAGGAACTGGAATTACCAAGTACCCCAGAAAGCAGAGAAAAGAACTTGAAATATCTTTTGTCTTCCTTTGGATTAGAATTTAATTTGGAACTAAATATGTTGTTTGCAAGTAAATACTTGTTCCATGAACCAATTATTTTTAATGCTATGAGCACACGTAAATTGATACCTTATATCTTAATGAATTAAATTGCAATTAATAAGTATGCAATAAAATCTTAAAATAACTTTAGGAGTGCAAGTCATTACAGGACCTCCTTTTTAGAAGCTATTTTAAAAGAACTCAGGTAAACATGCTGAAATATTTACTGGAATGAAAATTTTAAAATCTTAACTAGTATAATTTGGATTAGTTGTATACACTGTGGCAGTGACAAGCCACTTTTAATATGCTTAATATTACCTATGTTATCATCTGTTGTGATATGAAAATTTGGGAGAATTGAAAGCAGTTTTTATCTCTGCCTTATTAATTCCTTCAGATATTTAATTTATTTTTTTATTATGCCTTTAGCCTTTCTGATATGACTTTTAGAACTAAGTCTTCATTTATTTTGTATACTTTTGAATACTTTTTAAATTTTGAATACTTTTAAAAAACATAAATGAAAGTAAATGTTTTTTCCCAGGTATGTGTGTCTCAGTTGGCTAAGGGTCCCTTGATTTTGGCTCAGGTCATGATCACAGGGTCATGAAATTGCACACTGGGCTTCATGCTCAGTGGGGAGTCAGCTTGAGATTCTCTCCCATCCCCACACTAAAATAAATAAATCTTTTATTTTTTTTTAAGATTTTATTTATTTATGTCAGAGTGAGCACAGGAAGAGTGGCAGGCAGAAGCAGATGGAGAAGCAGATTCCCGCTGAGCAAGAAGCCTGATGTGTGGGACTCGATTCCAGAATGCTGGGATCATGACCTGAGCCTAAGGCAGCAGCTTAACCAACTGAGTCACCCAGGCGTCCCAAATAAATGTTTTTAAAAAGACGTTCTTATTTTCTCTCCCCTCCAAAATGCAAAGGTATAAGAAATAAAGAGATTTTGCATAATCAGGGTAGGAAAGGAGAAGGAAATAAACCAGGAGAAGGCAGTTTTCAAGAATAGTAACTCTGAGCTTTACTTTCATTTATTTGCACTCTAAAACTCTTAATCTCTGCAGGTATTCAATGGGTTGAGACATAGTTTCAGCTTTGGAAAATCAAAGTAGGAGTCAACTAGGATAGCCAGAGTAGATATATATGATTAAGTTTCAGCCAGTAGTAGTGAGAAGTTTTTTTGTCATTAAGAGCTTTATTGAGATATAATTCATAAAGAAAAAACTGCACATAGTTTATATATACAGTTTGATGAGTTTGGACATATGCACACACCTGTGAAACCATCATTATAACCATCACTAAACCTATGTTTAGTTCATTTTGAACCTCCAGAAATTTCCTTGTGCCTCTTTGCATTTTTGTTGTTGTTGTTGTCTATTTGTTTTGTGGTAAGAACATTTAACATGAGATCTGCCCTTCTAACAAATTTTAAATGCACAATAGAGTATTGTTAACAGTAGACACTGTGTGGCACAGCGGATCTCCATAACTTTTTCATCTTACAATACTGAAACTTTATATCCATTAAACAAAAATCTCCCTTAGTGGCCGCCCCTACCCCCGCCTGGACAACTACCTTTCTACTCTCTGCTACTGTGAGTTTGATTATTTTGGACACCTCAAATAAGTGGAATCATGTAGTATTCATCCTTCTGTGACTGGCTTATTTCACTTAGGACTTCCTTTTTCAGGCTGAATAATATTTCATTGTATTTATACATCACTTTTTCTTTAACCTTTGTTTGTTGTTGGACATCTGGGTTGATTCCATTATCTCGGCTCTTGTAAATAATGCTGCAACAAACATGAGAGGACAAACGTTTCTTCTAGATCCTGATTTCACTTCTTTTGGATTTATACCCAGAAGTGGGATTGCTGGATAATATGATAGTGAGAAGTTTTGATGACATAAACATCTACATCTTTATGCAGGGACAGCTCAGTTTCCAGCAGCTGTTACTCAAATAACAGACATTTGGATGGGACTTAATGGGTCAGAGTTAGAGCTTTTTTTCTTCTCTTTTGTGGTGGTTTTAGTCATAAGGGAAAAATACTCTTGTGTTACCAGCTAATTGTTTCACTTCTTTGTCTCCTTTTCCTTATCAGTCTTCTAGACAGATTTTGAAAAAGAGATTGGATAGTGGAAGAAAGGTTTTAAATTGTTTTCTGGCATCTATCAGGGGGACTTGGGCAGGGCATATCTTTTGGCTGTTCTTATAAACACTTGTTAGCAGAGGGCTAATGAGGCTAGTGGTTAGATACCCCAGTCGTGTCCTATGTTATATTCTAAAGCCTGACTCTAAACAATCAAATCAAATATGTACCTTTGGATCTGAGGATAAATGAGCGCAAACCTACCCCATTCTGAGAAGTATACAAAGTATACACTATAAAGGGTTAGTAGCACCATCTTTACAGAAAAGGGACACCCCATTGCCCAAATTGGAAATCATGGAAAATGCTTCAGCTAATCAAACATTTCTCAGTCAATTTTCCAGTCACCTAACCAATCAACTTGTTGGCTGTATTCTCTCCAACATAGCCGTCACTAATCGGAATTGCAACTTCTCACCTCTGAGCTAACATAACTCAGTGATTTTTGCTGGCTTTTCCCTCATGCGCATGGCCCCCGTTCATTTGGATCTCTGAAATGATGTTGTTTTATTACAGAGTTCTCATTTGGAAGACAGTGAATCAGCAGTGTTACTTTGCTGTGAATGTGAAGAATCAGATATCTTTAGTGGTTCCAATGTACGTAGGTATATGTTTTTATACAGCCTTTGGTGTTTCAAGTGAGCTTTTTGGGTAAATTTGGCTCTTAAATGCAACTGAGATAGTGCCTATTACTTCATCTATTTGGCATCACTCAGCCAAATACATAGTCTGTGAAAGCAAATATAAGTGACTTGGAACGAACGTCTTTATAAATAATATGACATATATGTATGCATAATAATCTCCACTCAAGAGGTACCTATGAAATAGAGAAATGTTGTCTCCTGGAACTTTAGAGTGCATTCTCCCTCAATAAAAAATGATTGTTTTGTGGGTTTTTACATTTTTTAATTGTCAGTAGTTTCCCTTTCCTCATAGCAACTGCTTGGTATTGCAGTTTATTTCCCATGTACATAGACCTAACACATCCTGGCAGTTGATATTTTAAGCTAAATAATGTTATAATTACTGGGTCATTTCAAATGTGGAGCTATCTAACTACTATGTTATAACTATGTTATAAATTTGTTTATTTTACCTGATCCCCAACATGATTTTTTAACTATTGCAAATTGCCCATGCAGTCAAGCTGAAGTCAGAGAAGGACTTAAACTGACTTTTTTTAAAAAAAGATTTTATTTATTTATTTATTTATTTAAGAGAGGCAGAGAGAGAGAGCATGAGGGGGGCAAACAGAGGGAGAGAGAGAAGCAGGCTTCCCTCTGAGCAGGTAGGTGAATGTGGGGTTCCCAGGACCCTGGGATCATGACCTGAGCTGAAGACAGACGCTTAACAAACTGAGCCACCCAGATGCCCTTAAATTGACTTTTAAAAATTTTAAATATCTTTTCCAACAGGATAACTGTGTTTGCTCTAGCCATGGCTAAAACTAGGTTCTGCAAACCTTGATGATAAAATCTGGATTCTATTTCGGGATGTTTACTGTACATAGTAGGCACTCTGTAAATATTGTAAAGTTTCACCAGTTGAAACTCTGTCTCTGTAAGTAAGCTGTGCCTCTTAAGTATATCACTATAGTACTGCCAACTCGTAAACTGTCTTCTTTACTTCACCTTCATTGCACAAAGAAAGTGATCACTGTTTCAGGACCTCATTCAACTATTACATTGACTTGCCTCGTTGCACTTCATTCAGCATTGTCCATGAATATGGAATGGCAGGAAGTTCATTATTGTGACTCACTCACTAATAGCTGGAGCCATGCTCCTTCCCTAGTGCTTGAAAACATTAACTGAGGAATTCACATGAACACTCATTTATTATCAACATTTTGCAGGTGACAGACTGAAGGTGAAAAGGTTAGATTCTTCCCGATATTGTGTGATAAGCAGGAGCAGCGCTGACGTCAGGTCTCTGCTGCCACCCATCAGTGATCTCATTATCAGCAGACAGCATCATCATTGATGAAATACATACAAAGCCTCTTTATATAGTTTCCTCGAGATTTATTATTTTGTTCAGTGTGCATTGGCATCTTCTGAATTAGACTGGCTTATTTTTTGACTGATTTTGTCCTAAAGGGGCCAGTGCATGACAATCTATATAAAGAATATTTTTACGAAGTTGTATACACGGGGAGAAAAGATGACTCTAGTTTTAATGGTTTCTGAGAAACAATTAGTAGGGTATATGCATTTGCAGATTATTCTGGATTGCTTTATTTTATTGCCAGAGCTTTTATTCATTTAAGTCAGATATGTTATCTTTTCTTCTTCATAAGACAAAAATGGTTACATGTACTGGCTGGCTTTTAAAAGTATTGGATTCTCCTCCTGTTTTGTTGCTTGAGGAGTACTTCCTATATGTTTTTTCCCCTTAGCTCCCCCATCCCCACCCTCACCTTAAAAGAGTTTGAAGAGCTCCTTCCCAGCAAGAAGGCTTAAACTTGAAAACAAAATTGTTTGGAGAGTAAACTAATAGAAATCCCAGTTTGAATTTTCTTCAAAGGAAGTGGTATGATAACTGTTTGAGGAAGGGATGGATCTTGATAACTATTTGATAATAGAAGTTCACTATTGTAAAAAAGAGTAGGACACAAAGTCAGTCACTGAAGAATTTTCTCTTCAATCTGAGGATAGAAAAATTATGAACTTTGGTTGGCTATATTTATTAATTCACTCATTCATTCATTCATTCATTCATTTGTTATCCAAGCATTGATTGATGGTCATGTACCAATTGCTGGTCCCAGGGCTATGGAAATTAGGTATAAAGTATAGAATCTACCCTAACAGCAAACTTTCAGCTATAGGATGAATGAAGTCTGAAGATATAACATAAAACATGGTGGCTATAGTTGATAACATTGCATTTTATAATTGATATTGCTAAAAAAAAGAACTTAAATGTTCTCATCCACAAAGAAGATAAATATGAGAAGTAATGAATATATTAGGTAACCACATGGGGGGAATGTTTTTATAATGTATATGTATGTCAAATCACCATGATGTACACTTAACAATTTCATTTGTCAGTTATACCTCAATAAAGCTGAATTTTCTGGTAATTTACCCTTAGGAGAATTGTATACTCTATGCTTAAACAAGTTCATTTTATGAATATTCATGGAGAGCCATGAAAAGGAGAGGAGAAAATAATTTATCTGCCGTACCTGGGGAGAAGAAAAGAAATATGTGGATGAGTGGAAGGAAACTTGGCTAGAGGCAAAGAAGGGGTAGCTCTCTCTGGAAGAGAGCTAACTCCCTTAGATCTCCTTGGGCTTTCTTGGAAGAGATGGGAGGAGTGTAGAAAGGCTTCTGCCTCTTCTCTGGTCCTCTTCATCTTCCATGGAAACCAGATAAAGGATAGAAGCAGTTTCTTGTTCCCTTTGCTGTGCACAGGGTTGTTGGATGCCTCCATAATGAGAAAAGGGACTGGTCTGCCCCAGAGTAGGATGACTGGCAAAGGTCGCAGAGGAAGAAGGTACTGGCCCTAGCTGCAGGAGTTTCACTTTGGCTTCAGATAGGAAAGAATGTAGGCAGTGACTAAAGCAGGTTGGGGTACTGGTAGCTGCAGTAGCCACTGGCAATCCTGAGCATCCTTTCCACTACCCATCCCCATACCTGTTGCTGTCCTGCCTTAAAGGAGAAAAAGCTCTGTGTGAGCTGGAATTCCAATTATCATGTTTGTGGGGGTTCAACTAGAAACAAGTGGATTCGTTACTATTGCAAGGTTATATCTTCCCCAGCCTAGAGGTCAGGAAATTCTTGTTACATTAGTTTATTTCCTGTAAATTAAGCAATTTCTTTCTCTCCTTTCCCTGCTTATCTGACCCCACTCCCACCCTACCAAACAGAAGGGACACATGTAGGTGGTCATACTATTTTTGTGGTCTGTTTCATTCCTTTGCTTGGATATTAAATCCTTGCAAGGAATGCATTTTTCTTCCATGCAATCAAAATATTTTGTTTGATTAGCCCAGTGAAAGGAAGGAGTGTTACCCTTTTGTTATTAAGAAAGAAAAAAAGAAAAGCCTACCCTTGAATCAAATATGGAGAAAGCAGACAGAAAGGAAAACCTAAAATGTAAGAATTATTTGATTTAGCATACTTTACATTTTTAATTTTTTTACTAATTTCATTTAGCCAGAAAATAGTACATCATTAGTTTTTGATGTAGGGTTCAGTGATTCATTAGTTGCGTATAACACCCAGTGCTCTTTACATTTTTTTAAAGATTTTTAAAATTTATCTGACAGATCAAAAGTAGGCAGAGCAGGGGTGGGGGGCGGGATGGGGGTGGGGGGTTGGTGAGCAGGCTCCCCGCCCAGCAGAGAGCCAGATGCGGGGCTCAATCCCAGGACCCCGAGACCATGACCTGAGCCAGAGGCAGAGGCTTTAACCCACTGAGCCACGCAGGCACCCCCTTTACATTTTTAACTAGATTCTTTTCTAGGGCAGGACTGGTATCTCAGAACATAGCAGTATCTATCCTTCTAGATGGTAACTTCTATGGAAGTTTTCAGGTGTAATTATTTTGCGGAGTGGGAGAATGGCTTTGGAGAGAGAATGTTTAACCTCACTTAGTTTAAGAGAAAGGATTTAAGAATTGTAAAAAGTTATTAGTGTTAAGATAAGCAAGCCCTAATTCAAAGCCTGCTTTTGAGTAGCCAGCCTATCTGTGGGTTCAAAATAGAGGGGACTTTAATCTTTAGAATTTTTCTGAAGCAGCTTGTTTTTCTTGTATATTTTAAGTCTTGGAATGTGGTATATGGGATGATCAAAACAATGATTTATTAGCTCAGAAAGTTAAGACTGTATTTATTTTTTTTAAAGATTTTTAAAATTTATTTGACAGAGATCACAAGTATGCAGAGAGGCAGGCAGAGAGAGAGGAGGAAACAGGCTCCGTGGCTGAGCAGAGAGCCCAATGTGGGGCTCGATCCCAGGACCCTGGGATCATGACCAGAGCCAAAGGCAGAGGCTTTAAACCACTGAGCCACCCAGGTGCCCCGTAAAACTATATTTAAAAGGGAAAACTGCTATTGTCGTTAAATCTACTTCTGTAAGACTCTGTAAGATTGTGAACAGACACACTGAACTGGGTGTTGATCAACCTACCGATACAATGATAACCAGAGTAGCAAGCAAGAAGGTGGTGATGGTATGGAGGCCGACAGTATGCGCATCTGGTCATTTCTGATTATTTGTATTTACCTTCTTTCATTCAGCTCTTAGCACTCTATTTATTTCCTTTTTTCAGGCTCATTTGCAGAGATATCATTTCACTGGACAACATACACAAATAAAAAGGGAAAAAATGAAAATTTGTTGCTAAGAAGATGTGAGTTTTATTATGCGTTCCAAATGACCAGTTAGCCAGCAGGAAACAGCTGTTCCACCAGAGCTGAGGATTTATTTGAATTCTTCTGCATCACTTCTGCTGCATAGCAGAGCAATTTCTGATTAGGGCACCTGGTCAGAGAGTGGGATAAAAGTGTTGCCAGTGGCAAAAACATAGTTATTTTTCCCTTGGAAGGAGTCTGATTTAAATGAATAAATTGTGTTTGGTTTGGTTTGGGGTTTTTTTGGGGGGGGGGGTGTTTTTTTGCAAGTAAAACTGCAGGTAAAATTTAAAACAGATTAGATATAGATGTATAGATTATAGATATTTCAGAGCTGACCAAAAGAAGGTAAACACTGCATTGGAGTATAAGATATTTCTATTTTTCATGAACTAAGTTTATAATGGATGAGTTTCTACAAAATATGAAATTACAAAGGACAATGTAGCAAGTGATCATGAAACAGCTTACAAGTATAGAATATAAAACTATAATGAAATATTTGCCAAAGGTGACCCACCTACAAAACAATTACATTAAAATGATGTACACATTCAAACAGATATCCACTACCACCTCACATGAATAGCTTAATTAATCATTAAAAAAAGAAAAAACTCACTGCTTTCTCTGAAAAAGGAGAGTCACACCATAAGCAGAAGAAATTCGAACAAGACTTCGCAAGAAATTATCATGGGTATGAGTAAATGAATGACTTGGAATGACCTCTATAATTGTGGTCACCATTACTGAAGAAATGACACAGAGATCTACCTCCTGTGATGTCAAACTTATTTTTCTTCGTTCCAGAGTAAGATATAATCAGAAAGCATAGCTTAACTGTTTTATCTTAGAATAACAACTGAAAAACAATTTTCAACTTTTCTTTTAAGAAATCTTACCCTCGGGGGCGCCTGGGTGGCTCAGTGGGTTAATGCCTCTGCCTTCTGCTCAGGTCATGATCCCAGGGTCCTGGAATGGAGCCCGGAATTGGGCTCTGCTCAGCAGGGAACCTGCTTCCTCTCTGCCTGCCTCTCTGCCTACTTGTGATCTCTGTCTGTCAAATAAATAAATAAAATCTTTAAAAATAAAAAATAAAAAAATCTTACCCTCTTGAAGCGACTTATGTGAAGAAAAATGAGATTTATAGTAATCTTGGGTCTACAAAGGCTATTTTACAAATTACCCTTATCATTTAACCCACAAGTTCTCATGGTGTCTGCACATTAGAATCACCTGGTGACCTTTTAAAATAATTTAATGAGAGTCTCACCCAGTCCAGTTAAACCAGGATCTCTGTGAGTGGGAGTTATTTTTTAAAGTGGTCTCAGGATTATTCTAATTGAGTGAGGGATTAAGAACGACTGTTTTAACTAGCTATGCTAATTTTTACACCACCTAAAGCAGAGCTCCAGTCTGCAATGTCTGTAATATGTTTCCTTGAAGAATGGACAAAATAAGACATCGACCAGAATCCTAAGAGTTGACTTTGCATTTGATAACTCAGTTACAATGCATTTAACTTTTTTTATTCAGTGAAATTCCTTGGCTAGGCTTATGTTAAAAGAGGAGCGAGATACTGAAATTTGATGATCCAAATCCTCAATGAACGTGTATCAATTAAGGACCAGGTTTTCCATGAAGTTACGAAGACTTATGCTTCCTGTGTCAGTAATGCTGGGAGCTAGCATAAACACAAAATATTAAAGATCACTTTTAGACTTTGTATATTGTGTTTTTTAAAGTAAAACATACATATAGAGAAGTGCATTTATCTTGCACTTTTATGTATATCTTAAAGAATTTTCACATACATCCAAAAACTGTGTAACCCATACCTAGATCAAGAAACATTACCACTCCCCTCCACCAATTCCCCCTTCTGCCAACACCCCTTTTCTCCCTTTTAATCACTATTCACCTTCCCAGCCATCATCACCCTCAACCCACAAGGTAACCACTATCATGAATTCTTGACCATATGATTTTGATGTGAGCATGCGCCTGTGCTCTTTAGATGACCCTCCTTGGCCCCCAGAATCAGGGCTCAGCATCATGTAATAAAGAGCTCAGGCTCAAGGTTCAGACAACCCGGGTCAGAGTCCCAGCTCCACTATTCCCTGGTTTTGTGACTTCACTTCTCTAAGCCTCACTTCCCAATCTGTAAAATGGGGATAATCATAATACCTGTCTCAGAGAGTTGTTAGAATTAAATGAGATGACTTATGTAAGGTACCTAGAGGGCCTGGCATATTTTCTGTGCTACATAGAGAGCAGGGGCAGATGTAGGATTTCCTGGTGTCACCAGCTCTTCCATAGAGCCAGGACAGTGCCACTGTTGTCCATGTTTATTGTCCAACTCTGTAGGGGAGGTGAAGGAAAAAATGGACATCTTATCCTTTATTTGCCTTGTGGCATGAGTAACTTGCGGCCACTTCTAAAATATACTCTTTAGGGGTGCCTGGGTGGCACACGTGGTTAATTAAGCCTGTGACTCTTGGTTTCAGTTCAGGACATGATCACAGGATCGTGAGATCAAACCCAGCGTTGGGCTCCATGCTCAGCATGGATTCTAATTAAGACTCTGCCTCTCCCCACTGCACACGCTCACATGTGTGCACACGCTCTCTCTCCGATAAATATTTTAAAAATAAATAAAATTTATTATTTAAATTTATAAAATGGTCAATGAAGGGCCAGAAATGTTTTCCTATACATTCTTGTATTCTCCACAGTGCCTAGCATAGGGATTTGCAAGTTGCAGATATTTAATGCCTTGGGTAGTGGAATCTAAAAATGATGCTTCAGCCACAGCATGCATTCCCCTGTGCTAGATTTATATTGGTTCAACTTCTGGTCCTTCTTTTGACCCGAGACATATTTTGGAGATACCTGGCACCAGGATACAGAATGTAGCAGTGAAACGATCGCAAGCACACACCAAGAGGTTGTTCTGATTTATAAATAAATCAGGAACCAAATAAAAGCTCCGACGAACTGAGTTATCCAGCTTTCATAATCTGAGGCAGGATCTGTTCAGGTGTACTTGTCCCTTATTTTGGTTTAGGAAAGCAAGAAAATAAGAAGATGGCATGACTTAAAGTTTTTTTAAATTAATAAAATTATACAAACTACAAACTTTTTTTTTTTTTAAGATTTTGTTTATTTATTTGATTGAGAGAGAGGACAAGTAGGCAGAGGAGCAGGCAGAGAGAGAGGGAGAAGCAGACTTCCCACTGAGCAGGGAGCCTGATGCGCGGGGTTCCATCCCAGGACCCTGGGATCATGACCCCAGCCGAAGGCAGATGCTTAATGACTGACCTACCCAGGCGCCCCCAGACTTCTTTTAGATTGTAGTTTGGAAATAATTTACCCTTTGAAAGGTGAGCAAGGCAATCTATTTAGCACTTAGTATTTGCCAGACATTGTAGGTGATTTTCATACAAGTTAGTGTTGGATCCAAGTCTTTGAGGTTAAATACTTTTAGTATTTCCCATTTAAAGCTGAAGAAACAGAGCCTTGCCAGAGGTATGTGACCATGCTGGTAGTGACAGCTGAGTCTGCCTGACACTCTGAGCTTTTATCCTTATGCTGTATTGCCTTTGTCCTTGAATGGAATTATTGTTATTCTGGTACTAGGAGGTTGGGGGCAAATGGAATAGTGGTTCTCAGCTTTGTTTTTGCAACCGAATAATCTGTGGAGCTTTTTGAACATAGACTCAAATCTCACCTTAGCAACTTTCTCATTCAGTGGGTCTTGGACATCTTTATTCTTTACAGAGGTCCATAGGTGGTACTTCATGCAGCCAATGTTGAGAATCATGGTTCTTAGAAATTCTGTAGGGAGGAATTACAAGATTACAGATCTGGGGGCATCTGAAGACTGAATTTAGGATATTGTAAAGACACACTGTTGACAGAAGTTTAGGGAAAGAGGAGGTAGCTTAGTAACAATCAAGTTATGTTTCAACAGGTTAGATAGTACGTATCACCAGCAATTGGATATATATCACTGGAGTATTTTATAGCCAGATTAATTCTTCATTCTGTCTATGAATTTCTGGAGTGCTGCCACTGTTGTACTCAAGCACAGTCCTTCTCAATCCTAATTTGCTTTCCCAAATATCTTCTTACTCGGTGGTTGGGGTGAAGTCC
This sequence comes from Mustela nivalis, assembly GCF_964662115.1. Taxonomy (NCBI): domain Eukaryota; kingdom Metazoa; phylum Chordata; class Mammalia; order Carnivora; family Mustelidae; genus Mustela; species Mustela nivalis. Next base: position 19,825,360 of record NC_139036.1, read on the forward strand.
TAGTGAATTTGCAATTTCAGACTATTAGGCAAGAACTGCTAACCCTGGAGAGAGCAGTGGGTGGCCCTGATTAAGACAAATGTCATGGGAGAGTTATAAATTTAACAAACTCTTAATCTTAATGGATCCTATCTTCTGAATTCCTCCTAATGCCTTTTGTTTGTTTTGTGTAATTTTATAGCATACTTTGGCAGTAGAGAAGGGTTAGTAACTTTTCCTTTCACTTTACAGTTAGGAAAATTGAGCTACAAAGGCCATGCTGAGAACTATAACTAAAATAATGGCTAACATTTGTTGAACCCTAACCATGTTCCTGATTCTGTAGGAAATGTTTCTACATGTATTATCTCATATTACATTTCTGATGTGAATAATGTTTTAGGGATAATGAAACTGAGCTCATTTATTCTAGTTATTTGAGTCTACTCTTTGGCAGGTACCGTGCTAGACAATGAGTATCCGGTGGTGAACAAGTCAAACCCCATCCTTAATGGAACTTACAGGGGGAACATACTTAATAAAAAATAAGTATTCAATTGCAAAATGTGACAGTGCAATGAAAAATACAAATGGGGAAATAATAACAAAGCAGAATAGCCATTTAGATAAAGGATGGTCAAGAAGGGCCTCTCTAGGGGCGCCTGGGTAGCTCAGTGGGTTAAAGCCTCTGCCTTCAGCTTGGGTCATGATCCCGGGGTCCTGGGATCAAGCCCCGCATTGGGCTCTCTGCTCAGCAAGGAGCCTGCTTCCTCCTCTCTCTCTGACTGCCTCTCTGCCTGCTTGTGATCTCTGTCTAACAAATAAATAAAATATTAAAAAAAAAAAAAAAAGAAGGGCCTCTCTAAGGGTGATATTTTAGTTCAGAATAGTTCAGGGATTTGCTTAGTGTCACACATCTATTAAGTAGTGAAGTTCAAGTTTGATTTCCAAAGCTCTGCTCACCAAGCTATACAGCCTGTCAGATACATGCTTGGAATCTACCCCAGGCTTGTGCCTCTCCTGTTTGGTTTGACAAGCTTTCCTATCATGGCACTGTACCAAATTTCCAGGAGCATCATAAAATTTATGATTATGAAATTATAATAATAATTCTTTCCTCCTAAAATGCACTAGAAGGCAGCAGGGAGAAGGGGTAGTAAAAATATTGCAAGCAGTATATGAATTTCAGCAAATGAGAGAGAGACATAGCCCCAAAGATCTGGAAATCTCTGCTATAACTGTACTAGGTACATTTGCATGAGGAAGTGCTCTCTTGGCATGCATGGGCTGGAACTGGAATTTCCACTTTGGATCAACATCTTATTTCCTGGCCTTATGTGAACTTAAAGAACTTGAAGGGCTGATCCAGGAGCCAGGCAGAAGACATCTAAACAAAGAATCTGACTGAGAAATGTTACATGGTGGCTAGAACCTCAAGATACTTGGGGAAAATGTTGGAAGGAAGGGACATTCTGCTCTTGGGAAGGGAAGGAATGAAGTAAACAGTGAAATACAGCCTTGAATTTAAATGCTGCTGTCTTCTTTTCACTCTACTGCGATGCTTAATTTGCCAAGTTACTTTCTCAGAATTTTCCAGCAGAGTCCTCTTAATTCCCCCTTTGCTCCAGAAGAATTTGTCCACTTACTCTTTTTCCTCCCAGGAAATAACTGATTCTTAAGCTTGTCAGATTCTGTAGAAGTGTGATGCAAATTCTTAAACCCTGGATTATGAGCCTAACTGTAGATTTGAATAGTGCTAGTATAAATTTATGTTTGGAAAAGATCTGTGCATGATATTCATGTATACATCTTAACTTGCTGATTATATTGGTGAAGATTATAAATCCTGGCCATCTAACAGTTCAGTCAAAAGTTATAATAATGTCCAAACTCTTTGACATAGAAATCTAATTCTTGAAAACTTCTTCTAAAGAAATTATTTTAAAAGAATAGTACTAGGGGCGCCTGGGTGGCTCAGTGGTTTGGGCTGCTGCCTTTGGCTCGGGTCATGATCTCAGGGTCCTGGGATCGAGCCCCGCATCGGGCTCCCTGCTCCGCAGGAAGCCTGCTTCCCTCTCTCTCTCTCTGCCTGCCTCTCTGCCTACTTGTGATCTCCGTCTTTCAAATAAATAAATAAAATCTTTAAAAAAAAAAAAAAAAGAATAGTACTAAAATTTTAGTGAATATATTTGATAATAGGAGAAAAGGAATGGTTAAGTAAACTATGGTTTAAACTATTAACTCTGAAGCCTTTAGACACAAAACCCAGAGACCATAAAAGAAAGCATTAATAAATTGAAATACATAAAGCCAAAAATTTTACTTTAAAAGATCCTATAAACAAAGTCATAAGACAACACATTGGAAAAAGCTTTTCAACACATGTGATAAAGAGCTAATTTCTATAATACATAATGTTCTCTACAGTGTTTTCTAAAGATCAGAAACCTAACAGAACAATGTGCAAAAGAAATTAACAGACTTTCACAGAAAGATATAGAAGTGGCTCTTTACCATTTGCAAAAACATTCCATAGTCCTCTTAACCAATACCATTATTTACCCATCAGATTGGCAAAGATTAAAAAAATGTGATCTTGTGTTGTACTGGAAGGGACAGAGGGGAAGCTGCAATGCTATATATTGTTGGTGGACTGTAAATTAGAATGACCTCCTTGGGGGATGTTTTGGAAATATCTTTCAAAATTCTGTTATGTCCATAGCATTTGCTCAAGAAATTTCATTAGGAATTTATCCTCCAGAAATTTTCCTATATATGTGAAATTTAATATATTCAAGGATATTCATTACAAAATCATTTGTAATAGTGAAAAATTCAGAATATCCTAGATGTCCCATCAGGGTGTTTCCATATGAATTACTGTGGAATCATCTCCTGTTGTTAAAATACCAAGCACATGACTCTTGATTTCTGCTCAGGTCATGATCTCAGGGTCGTGGGATCAAGTGAGGCTTCACGCTCAGTGGGGAGTCTCCTTAAGGATTCACTCTCTCTCCCTCCCCCATACCCCTCCCCATCTCTATCTCTCTTTCAAATAAATAAATCTAAAAAAAAAAAAAATGATGCAAATCAGTATGTGTGTATCATTTGTATGAAAAAAAGAATTAGAGGGAAAAGAATATATTTAGATCTTTAAATATGCTTTGATTGTATCTGGTAATATATATAAAAATTAGAAAGAGCAATTGTCTTTAGGGAGAAGCACTTGTTGGCTCAGGGAACAGATGTGAGATGGAGACTTATTTAATGTTTATCATACTGCCCTTTTTTGAATTGTGTACCATATGCATGTGTTACCTCCTTTAAAAAAAATACTAAAATAAGGCACCTGGGTGGCTCAATTGGTTAAGGGACTGCCTTCAGCTCAAGTCATGATCCTGGAGTCCCAGGATTGAGTCCCTCACTGGGCTCCCTGCCCAGCAGGGAGTCTGCTTCACCCTCTTAACCTTCCCCCTCTCATCCTTTCTCTATCTCATGTAAATAAATAAAATCTTTAAAAGATTAAAAATACAAAATAATTAAAAAGAGGGGTAGAACAGAATTTTATAGTCACCACTCATTCATTCCACAATTATCTTAAAAGAAAGAAGAGGGGGTGTGCCTGGGTGGCTCATTCATTAAGTGTTTGCCTTCAGCTCAGCTCATGATCCCAGGTTTCTGGGATCAAGCCCTGCATCAGGCTCCCTGCTCCTCAGGTAGCCTGCTTCTCCTTCTCCTACTCCCTCTGCTTGTGTTCTCTCTCTCACTGTATTTCTCTCTGTCAAGTAAATAAATAAAATCTTAAAAAAAAAAAAAGAAAGAAGGTACTTTCCTTAAATTGCCCACAGCTTAGAAAAGGAGACATATCTAAATAAGATTATTGGGGTGCCTGGGTGGCTCCATGGGTTAAAGCCTCTGTCTTCAGCTCAAGTCATGATTCCAGGGTCCTAGAAGCGAGCCCCTCATCTGGCTCTCTGCTCAGCAGGGAGCCTGCTTCCTCCTCTCTCTCTGCCTACTTGTGATCTCTGTCTGTCAAATAAATAAATAAATAATCTTAAATAAAAAAATAAAAAATTTAAATAAGATTATTAAAATGTAGTGTAAGTGGAATAATGGAGATGGGTGTGCTAGGTACAATGTGGCCCAAGGAGAGAGTAATTCTTTCCATTGCTTGATATGACAAGTTTAAAAATTCTTTCCTTTGCTTGATATGACAAGTTTAAAAATGAACAAAAATGAACAAAATTCAAAATTTGACTCAGTCGATGAATCATGTGACTTGATCTCAGGGTTATAAGTTCAAACCCCATGTTAGGGGTAGAGATTACTTAAAACAATCTTTTAAAATAAAAATTAACAAAATTTACATGTATACTCTGTAACTGTGCAAAAGCTGTATAAATAAATACCAAAAAGAGGAATTAAAACACACAGAAAAAGCCTTAAATATAAGGAGTTTCATTCAAATGGTTAGGAAATGGAGGGCTTTGGGAATATCACAGTTGTCTTATCCATATTTTAAAGACAGTGGGTTTTTTAAAATTTACTTTAGATTTTTAAAAGTCAAGTAATCCAGTACCTAGCTAAGCTAGGGTCTCTAGAGTCTTTTACTTGTAGTCTTAAAGATGAGAGGATAGGAAATACTCTGTTTGCCCTAAATTAATATGTGGGATAAAAAGACTCTTTATCATATGTACCTTTTACCTTTCTGCTCCATTTAAGCCTAATCTCCCCAGGCTAAATGTGAGGAGCCTTGGAACTGATTAGTGTACAGTTGATATCAGTGAAAGTGCTCAGTGATTTTCATGGGGGGTGGGGGTGTCTTTTCAACTTTTGGTACATAACTTTTTTTTTCTCCCTTCTCAAAGATCTTCTTTAACACTAACAGACCTCCACCAGGGCCATTTTTAGATGTCTTAAAAGTGAACTACAGAGCAGTCGGGACTATATTAAGCAATTCTGGAACTCAGAATTTATGGCCCTTCCTGTTATGAGCTACATATAATAAGGAAATACCAATTAAAAGCCACATAATCAAATATGATGTTGCTGTGTCATAATAATTTAAATTCTACCGTGTGAGTTAGGTCCAGGTCTTATGATCAGCTCCATCTCTCATTAAGTATATTTTAAAGCACTACTGCTTCATTTTCTTCTTCATTCATTTCCTTCTTCATTTCCACTGGTCTGGTTCTGTGGCTCTGCCTTGAACTATTTAAACTGGCTTAACCTGGATGGAATAGCGCTAGGCACAATACCAAAAGTGGAGCAGAACTGGCCTTGGTACTTCCTTCGCTAACTATAGTCACACTTCTTTGCCTGACCCCTGTACCTTAGGGCATGACCTTAGTTTCCATTTCTTGTGTATATGGTTACCTTTCTCCCATTATTCTTTCAGCCAATAAATATGTACAGAATACTTCCTATATGCTAGACAGTGTGCTGGTTGTGGGGCTATAGTGATGCTTAAGACAAACATGGTTCTTCCCTTTGAAACTTACATTCTAGTAGAAAAAGTGGCATTAAACAGCTAATTAGGCACTGAATTTTTAAATTATAATTGTGATGGATTCTGAAAAGAGGAAAATACACCATACTGTGAGACTCTAGCAGGCTGGGACCTGACCTCCTTAAGGGTTAGTGGTCAAAAGAGGGCTTCCTCGGGGAACTAGTGTTTTGAGTTGTGCTCTAAAAGATGAGTCAAAGTCAGAGAGTTGGGTGGGGAAGGAAGTACTTAACAGATGAGGAAACCTATGGCATATTTGAGTGACCAAAAGAAGGCCAGCAAAGTTGGAACACAGAAGATAAGGGAGGAAATAATACAAGATGATGCTAGTGAAGTCAGCAAAGGCCAGCTGGTAAAGACTCTTGTTAGCTAAGTTAAGGATCTCGGTATTTATTCCCTGGACAGTAGGAAGCCATTGGAAAGTTCAGCTGGGGAGTGAACCAGTTAACATTTTAAAAAGATCTGCCTGGCTGTACTCTTGAGAATGTACAGAAAAACAAAGTCCCAGCTGTCTATGGCTTTTTGTTTTTCTGTGATTTGATTTGATTAACTCGTCTGTTGGGGGATGGAACTCTTAATAAGAAGAAAGTTGATAAAAAGTCAGTATGGTGTAGTGGTGAAGAGTGTCTGACCCTGGATAAGTTGTTTTCCATCTCTAAGTCTCAATTTTCTTATCCGAAGAATGGAGATAATAAATAGTATACCTGCCTTGTGGGGTTATTGTAAAGATTAAATGAGATAATGTCTGCTAACACTTAGATTAAGGCCTGGCATATTGTAAACCTATAATAAATGTTAGCCACTGTTATAATTTAGCAGTCTCACAAAAAGGTTCATCTGTTCCTCTGAGAAACACCCACTCTTGGTGGTCCATGAAGTAGCTTTCCATCCAAAAGTCACATGTGGACTTGCCTATTCATCACCATTGGACTGTAGGAATCTGGCCTAGTCAACTGGTAAGGAAACATCATGCTTATGGTTTACTTTTACAAATGTCATTTGAAGATGATGGAAACGGAGGCTGAGGAATGGTTGTTTGCTTTAATCCTAGCTATGGTTTTGCTTTGAAGCTGGCTTTTCCACAAATACCAGTGATAGGGTCTGACACAGGAAACTCAACAGAATGTAGTTAGTTGCTTGGAAACATCTGTATTCTTTGTTTCTCACAATGCTAGGTAACCAGTATGTGTAATTAGACTGCTGAGCAAAGCTTCAGGTTGATCAAGGTTAATTGTTGACAGTATGTGAGATTGTTAATAATGTCTCCCCCAAAACTGCTTTTCCAAAATAGATTGTTCCAGCACCACAAAAGAATTAAATGCCATTGATTTCTTTATTCAGTGAGGTGTAATTTTGGCCTGGAAACTGGGATCTTCCAATTTAATATTTTCTAAGAAGTTAGTACACAGAAAATGTGTTTTCTCTTTCATTTTGAAGTTTGCCATTCTCACTGCCTGACTTTTGCTATATTTAGCCTGTTCTCTAAAATTATACATTTCTGCCTATGATCCATTTTGTGAAACTAGGGAGAGTGGCTAAAGCATGTCATTTTTCCTAAGAATCCTGGGGTGTTTGGGGTAGATGGGAATCTATTCTAAAAGTTTACAGTGAATCCAGACACTACCCAGAAAGTCTTTATTTTATGTCTAAATTTGCCTAAATTTGTAATATGTCTAAATAGCTTGAGAACATGGTAGGGCAAGATTTTTGAAGGGAGTTTTGTTGCCAAGTGCTACAAAAGAAAAAATTGAACATTTCTTATGCAGTCAATGAGAGTTCACTGCAATCAAGTTTACTTACTGAATTTGTCAAAGACTTCCTGTGGCGAGATGGTTCACAGATGGTGAATAATTCCATTTTAAAAATGAAAGTGAGCTTTGTTTCTTATTTCTTCTCTTGTCCAATGTGGTGGCTCTACCTGCATAGTTTTTTTTTTTTTTTTTCTTTTCCTGTTCCTCTGTTGAGTCATAAAGACAGACCCAAAAGCACCATCTATATCGTTCTGGCAGTGAAGAGGGTGTTGAGTGAGAAGGGACTGGCCAAAAACAGGGCTTTACCAGCTATTGCAGGAAGATAACCAGAGGTTTTACCATATGTAACTACCTTCTTTAAAATTATTAAACAATGCATTATATAGCATTACTGCTAAAACCTAAAACAGTGTGGGCTTATGTTGATTTAGAAAAATATTCATATACAGATGCTGTAACAATGTTGATTTTTTAAAATTTTCTCTTTCATTCTGTTTTTTGTTTTCCTTGTCCTTGTTTTGAGTTTGTCTGGCTCAACTTCAAGAAGCTACATTGAGGAATGTACCAAGTTGCAAATGTGTATTACCTGGAACTTCCTGGAAGCTGAGCATTTGATTTCTATAGAAATTTGCTTACCCAGCTTTAAGAAGAATAATAATGAGAAAACTAAGTTTATTTTATTTCTATTGACTATTACTTAAAATAACAAAAGGAACTTAATCCTCACACTTCTTCTTATCAACCACTTAGTAGTATATGCCACATATTGTTCTGGATACTCTAGATCTCTCTGTGAACCAAACCAAAAAGCACTGCCCTATAAAGCTTATAGTCTAATTCCTGACCATTTCCCCTTCTGCCTCTGCCAAGAGAAATGCTGAGCTCAAATCCTAGTACGACTAGGTTATCTGTCACCTTGGGAAGTCAGTTCCCTTCCTTCACCCTTTAACTTGTAAACGTAGTAATCATGTCATGTTATTCATTTGGGTATCTCAAAAATCATCCATTGCATTCGTTGAATAAGAGGAAATTTTCTTGTTAATTGCTTGGATTTACATACACTCGAAGAAGCCTTATGCAAAATAACCTAAAGAAATTTTGTCCCAGGATTTACCAGTATGTGTTTCCTGGTATGTTTTTGCAATGGATATGGCTTAACATCAGCAATAATTTATAGTATGAAAGCCAAGACCACATGAGTTTATAGAATTTAATCTCACGTATGTCATCACGGTTTAGGGGAATGATGAAGGAAATGAAATAACAGAGTTCTCTCACGAGATAGCTGCTGCTTATTTGATATGGTCTGCTTTTCTTTTGGGAGCTTGTTTATTCTACTCTGTATGATTCCATGGTGCTAACAACCCCCTTGGCCCTGCTTTTCTACCACTAGGACAGCCATATGTCCCTAGACCCATGTCAGTCTGGTCAAGGTACCCACTTTGCCTAGATTCCATGGTGGATCCAGAGTAGCATGTGAACCAAGCGGGGCCAATCAGGGTCATGTTAAGAGATAGATACAAATGCTTGCGGCAAAAGGATTAAGTTTTTTTTTCTGGACTCTCTGATTAAGAGGATGATAATATGCTTGGTGTGGTTGGTGGTCATCTTAACTACCACGTGGAGACAGTCTGCCTAAGATTAAGAAGGAAACAGAGTCCAAAAAGAGAGAGGGGAAGATAAAGACCTAATGACACCATTGCATTTCTGAATCTCCCACTCTCCTTAGATTTACCAGTTATGTGCACCACTACCTAACTACTACATTTTTCTTATCTACAATCTACAGATTGCTTATAACCAAAAGCATCTTGTATAATACAGTATCTTACCTATTATGATAGTCATTTGTGTTTGCTAATATTTCTGGTTCTCCTTATTCTAGATAATGGTGGGATTGATTATACTTCCCTTGGGAATTGGGAATGCTCACATAACTACTTTGGCAAACGAAATTTGTGACTTTTGCCACTTCTGAGTGGAAAGCTTTAAGTCTTAAGAGCTGATGCATGATTCTTTATATTCCATTCTCCCTGCCATAGTGACCAGTCATGTCCTTGGTGAGTGAAGATAACATGGAGTAAAATCTCCACTAATCTAAGATGAACATGTAGTATAAATGAGAAACTGTTACTATCTTAAGCCACTAAGACTTTGATGCTATGTGTTATTACAGCCCATTTGATTTGACATTTGTATGAAATACATTTTTCTATGTTAAAATTTTCTAAATATTTCAGGTGAAGAAATATTTTAGTACAACATCTAAAAACACTAATGTCCACAGAATGAGGTTATTAAAATATTTAGTATACATAGTTATTCTAGTTCGTTATTAACATTACAGGTTAGAAGTAAACAGCAGTGTTTCCTAGTTTACCATACAGGAGTTAAATCTGCTTTTAAGGCTGTGACCTCTGACCAAATTATAGTTGCCTTGTTTCATATTATATGGCAGGACAAAGTCTATAATGACAGATGTTTAAAACTCAGACACTATGTAAGCACTCTGGCCTTGCCCATGACAACTTCTCTTATGTGACCTGAACAGTAGGGTATATCCCTTAACCAGGCCTTGCTCTCTGAAAATAGGGAAACCAGACAAGTAGGAGGAAATGGTTTAAGGACAGATTGAACAAAAGCTTGATTTGCAGCCTTGTAGGATCAGTATGAAACCCTTGAAATTAACAGAGGCCTTGGTAATAACCATCAGGGAAGCTACAGTAGTTGCAAAATGTATAATGTAGGTAGCGATGAGCTCTGAATATGAACATTTTGAGTCATGCCTTTTTGATGCAATGCCTTTTGTTCATGCTACATAAAACATGCTGGTGGTGGGTATTAAGAAGGGAACATATTGCATGGAGCACTGGGTGTGGTGCATAAACAATGAATTTTGGAACACTAAAAAAAAAAAAAAAGCCCCAGTCCTAGACTTTAAAGGCAGTTGTATAAAATTTTTTCACCAAAATATTGGGGAATATTTTGCTATTAAGAAAAAAATTATATACACACACATGCACACATATTAATTTATTTATTGTAAACTTCAGTATCTGTGTTGGACTCTCCATCTTGTGTGAAGAATAAAATATTCTCACAGGCAGAGCACATTGAGTTATTTTTCTACCTGTAAAATGGAAATACATTTTTTTTTTCCCTTTCAGGGTATCTTGGTGGCTCAATGGTTAAGCGGCGAACACTTGATTTCTGCTCAGGTCATGATCCTAGAGTTGTGAGATCAAGCCCTGTGTCGGGCTCCCCGCTAGGCATGGTGCCTGCTTAAGACTGTCTCTTTCCCGGGCACCTGGGTGGCTCAGTGGGTTAAGCCGCTGCCTTCGGCTCAGGTCATGATCTCAGAGTCCTGGGATCGAGTCCCGCATCGGGCTCTCTGCTCAGCGGAGAGCCTGCTTCCCTCTCTCTCTGCCTGCCTCTCCATCTACTTGTGATTTCTCTCTGTCAAATAAATAAATAAAATCTTAAAAAAAAAATAAAAAATAAATAAATAAATAAATAAAAGACTGTCTCTTTCCCTCTTCCCCTGCTCTTCCCCCTCCAAAATAATAATAATAATAATAATAATAATAGGTTTTTTTTCCTTTTCTTACCTCTCCTTGATTGTGCACATGGGGAAATGTGGTAAATAATGGTATATGGTAAATAATGTATTTGAGGTAGCAGCATCTTTGAATTCAGAGGACAAGATGCATTGAATGAAAGGGCATTGGTGATTCTGGTTCTATCTGTGATCTTTCCATTTACTTAGCTACAAATTTGACCCAGGTTATTATTTAGCTCTTGTTTCCAGTTTCTTATCACCCTGAATTCCAAAGTTTATTGGGTATAACACATTTAGGTATTCTTGGGTTTTTATTGCCTTGGTCGACTAATTATTTGCTTTATGTCCTTATTGCTATGTAATAGACCAGAATGTTATCCTTCCATGGTTTTTTCATTTTTGTGAAGTCCATTTTATTCATTTTCCCTTTCCTTACCTAGAAGCTTTTTTTTCATAATTTGCTTTCATATTTTATTCAGTAAGTATTTAGAGTATGTATTAGGTCCTTTACTCTTAATTAATAAGGATAAGTTGTGAATATATATAATTATAATTGAAGAAAGAAGAAAAATGCAAGAAGAAAGAATAGGACTTTAGGAAAGGAGAGCTAATACCCAATCAAAGGAGATCAGAGACTTTAGGATTTTGTATGATTTTTCTTCCTAAAAAGCAGGAACGTAGTACTTGATGTAAGAAGGGCAAAGCAAAATGTGTTTTTGACTAAAGCATATTCCTAGGGTACATTGAAGTGGTTTGAATTCTGAATGGACTCTTTCAGACGCTTGTAGATGGTATAGGAGAAGAGAAAAATGAAAGTGCTTGGAGTTCTTATAGTTGATGGTTCCCCCAATAGCAGAGGCAGAAACTGCTGCATAGTCCAAGGACCAGTTGGAAGAGAGAGGGGGCAATGGGCTGAATTCAGTCTAATCTGAATTTCATATCTGTTGTAATTTTTAAAAAATTTTCTAGCTAGTTTTCCATAGGCTTCTTTATGATTTAAAATCCAAAGGCTACATTAATAGCCTGTGAGGTAGTCTTCATGACAGCACTCATACCAGAAATTCGATGGAAATGTTTTACTTAAATTTGTTATATTCTATAAATGAATGACGAGGAATGGAAGAAGCCTTGAGGAATAAGTGTTAGAAAGGAGTTAGGATTTTTACTGCAAACAGCATAAAAGCTGGGACCTACGATGTGCAGTCAGTATGTATGCATAATGAACACCATTAATATTATTTTGTTTCCCAACTACTTGTAGTTACAGTTTATTTTTCTTATTTGCTTCTGATTATTAGATTGATTATCAGACTGAAGCAGGGACTGTATCTGTTTTATCCCCAACATCTAGCCCTGTACTTGGAGACTAGAGTGACTTATGAGACAGTTCTTAAATAAAATGGGCATGTATGTCTGAAGCATCATGTCCTGTATTTCTGTGGTGGATTCATTTAGAAGACAAACCATAAGTGACTCTTAATCTCACAAAACAAACTGAGGGTTGCTGGGGGGAGGGGGTTTGGGAGAAGGGGGTGGGATTATGGACATTGGGGAGGGTATGTGCTTTGGTGAGTGCTGTGAAGTGTGTAAACCTGGTGATTCACAGACCTGTACCCCTGGGGATAAAAATATGTTTATAAAAAATAAAAAATTTAATAAAAAAAAAAAAAGAAGAATCTAAGAATGTCAAGAGTATATAGAAACAGATTTTGCTTTTCTCACACAAGCTTTTTGAAGTATGGGGAAAAAAGTTGAATATTTATAACCTTGGCCTCTCTACATTATAAGTGTAACTGTTATTGGCATTGGTATTTATTTTAATCAATATAAGGAAAAGAACCATAACTTTTGAATTAGTTTGCCTAACCAATCCCCTGATATGAAAATGTCATGGGACTAGTTCACATAAAATAGAATAGTTTAAGAAGTGGAAATATGTTTAATATTTTACTTATGTGAAATTGTGTTAAACCCTTGACTTATGCAGGCTAAGAAGTAACTATTTATGAGCCCACCATTGATTACTTATTAAGTTACCTATGCAGTGCAGTTGTTCTGCAGGCTGAGGATCAGATCTGAATATATTACATAGCTTTCATAATTGTCACAGGTAACTATTAATAACTGTTTACTTGCCATTAGATTGTGCATACTGAGTATTCAATTATGTGTCTCCTCAAAACTATGAAAATTGGAACACGTGGGTGGCTCAGTGCATTTAGCCTCTGCCTTTGGCTCAGGTCATGATCTCAGGGTCTTGGGATAGAGCCCCACATCGGGCTCTCTGCTTAACAGGGAGCCTGCTTCCCCCTCTCTCTGCCTACTTGTGATCTCTGTCTGTCAAATGAATAAATAAAATCTTTAAAAAATAAATTTTAAAAAATCTGTAAAATTGAAAATGATCACTTTATAAAAATTCAGTTTCATGGTGCACTCTGTGGAAGCACTTATTTGAGATTGGTGATGACTATGTACATGTGTTCATATCATATACATAGATAAAACTGTAAGCCACTATTGATTTTCTTCAAGACCTAGTTTTTCTTATGGTTGGTCTCTTAAATCTTGCAGAATATATAGCATGGACACTTTTTTTTTTTTAAGATTTATTTATTTTTTAGAGAGAGAGAGAGTGTGCACATGTGAATGGGGGATGAGGGCTGGGCAGAGGGAAAGCATTTTCAAGCAGACTTCCCACCAAATGTGGAGCCCAACTTAGGGCTCATCTCACAACCCATGAGCTCATGACCTGAGCTGAATGAAACTAGGAGTCTGATGTTCAACTGTTGAAGCCACCCAGGCACCCCAGCATGAATGCATTTCTGTCTGCCATCTCAATTTACTTTGATAGCTTGAGAATTTTTTTTTTAATCTGCAGTATACTTTATAGCTACTATTTTATTCCATATTTTATTGCATAGTTTTGGTTGACTCTAAGTTATATGAAATAGTAGCTTGCAATATTTCATCTTACCAGACCTTACTCAGTAGTCTTAGGTATCTTTTTCATGGGATGTTCAAGGCGTTGTTTATCAGGAAAGTTATGTTTCCAGGAAATTAGGGAAGTAATAAATATTTCTTGGTGGTTGCTTCAGAGTGTTTACTGACCAGGATACTCTCTGGGGACTGTCTTTTTAAAACTGCTTTTGCTTCCATGAGTTGTATTCTTATGGCATTGCTGGTGCTTTTTACTGGTTTCTTGAATTTTCAAATATAGCTAAATCCCTGTTGGGGCTGTACTTGTTTCTCAAGAAGAAATATATAATGACAGTGAGGATAGATGTTTTCAGTTAAGCTTTTTTCTACTAGAATCTGTAAATAAGGGAAGGAGCTTCCTATCCGGTATGCCCATCTTGCCTTTTATGGTTTGCCTTTTTAATCTCCTGTTTCCTCCCCACTTCTATTCAGTTCTGAGGGGAAAATCTAGATTGAAGAATACATTACTAATAGATAACAGGATAATTTGTTGATAATTTGTTGATGATTTGACTATATCATCACAGACTTCCTATAGTTATTTGTCTTCGATTGTCAGAATTCTATTGAGCCAAAACATCACTGATGAGGTTTATCCCTAACTCGCTGTAGATGGAAGAAGGAAAGGATTATATTGAAAAGTTGGTTATAGCTTAAGTTTCTTCAGTCTTAGACTGTTAACTGGTGAGGGGATGGTGGGAGAGATGCATCAATAATATTTTCCCAGAGTATATATGTATGTGTGTGTGTGTGTGTGTGTGTGTGTATATATATATATATACATATATATATTCTAAATATAAATATTTTCTAAAGTTATCTCAAGGTATAAAATTCAAGAACCAAAGAGAAAACTTTTTGAGGTTTATGCAAAATGAAAGGGAAAGATAAATAGCAGTCTTAGGGAAGTAAAAATGAGGCTAGAAGGGAAAATGGGGAGACATTTTTAATGAAATGAAAGACACATTTAATGAAAAACAATAGACACATAAGAATGAGTAACCAAGGGACGCCTGGATGGCTCAGTTGGTTAAGCAGCTGCCTTTGGTTCAGGTCATGATCCCAGTGTCGTGGGATCGAGTCCCACATTGGGCTCCTTGCTCGGCAGGGAGCCTGCTTCTCCCTCTGACTCTGCCTGCCACTCTGTCTGCCTGTGCTCACTCTCGCGCTCTCTCTCTCTCTCTGACAAATAAATTAATCTTTAAAAAAAAAAATCTTAAAAAAAAAAAAAAAGAATGAGTAACCAAGAAGCTTCTGAGGTGGGCTAGATAATCTAAAAATTGACAATACATGATTCTGATGTTTAACAAATTAGAGGGGAAATTCAGATGACTGAATAGTTCTCTCTCATAAGATTCTACCTTCCTCTTAAACAACGTTTTGTAATCATGCAGTTCTAGTTAGAGTTATATTAGTGAGGGAGGTGTTCTTATTATAGTCGAGTTGGTGGGTTGTCAAGGTTAATGGGGACTGTGAGTGTAATTAAAAGCTTCCTGCAGGGGCACCTGGGTGGCTCAGTGGGTTAAAGCCTCTGCCTTCAACTCAGGTCATGATCCCAGGGTCCTGGGATCACAGGCTCTCTTCCTCTTCTCTCTCTGCCTGCCTCTCTGCCTTCTTATGATCTGTCTGTCAAATAAATAAAATCTTTTTTTAAAAAATTAAAAATTAAAAAAAAAAGCTTCCTGCAATAACTTGCCAATTTTTTTTCCTCTGTCATTTATTTCCATTAATAAAATAAAGCCAGGGGTGTTTTAACTGCAGAAGACTATTAATAATTGGATTCCTTATGATATTCACTGTATTAGCAAAAATCACTAGGTAGGCCTCACTTATATTAGGAATTAGATCACATTCTGATTTATAACTTCATATTTTTTTCTTCACTTTAGTACCTCTGTTTCACTTCAAGTAAGCATGGAGGCTTTTGTTTAAGTACTCAGTCAGCTTTTTTACCACTTTCGTTTTTCAGTCTTTTGTTTTTGGACACCAAATAAAGTTAAGTGGCCTGCCCTGTAGTCTTAGAGGTCGAATCAGGAATTAGAATAAGGAGTCATTAGCATCTGATCTTCTCTTCATATTTATTAACTGACTATACTCCCCAGAATTTAATTTATATGTTAATTACTCAATATTAGGCACAAGCCTTATTTTATTTTTAAAGATTTATTTATTAGAGAGAGAGAGAGCACAAGCAGGGGGAGGGCAGGCAGAGGGAGAAGCAGGCTTCCTGCTGAGCAAGGAGCCCCACACAGGACTCCATCCCAAGACCCTGGGATCATGACCTGAGCCCAAGGCAGATGCTTAACCTACTGAGCCACCCAGATGTCCCACACAAGCTTTATTTTAAAGTTACACACAGCAAGGCGTGCCTGGCTGGCTCAGTTGGTGGAACATATGACTCTTAATCTCAAGGCTGTGAATTCAAATGCCACATTGGATGTAGGGCCTATGTAAAATACATACATGCATGTATGCACACATACATACATACACACATAAGTAAATAAAGTTGCACACAGCAGTCCTCTGTATCTTGAGCAGTCCTCTCAAATCTTTCCACCATAAGTTTCTCAACAGCAGAAGAGAGTGAATAGGAAATCTCTGACAGTCTGGGTATACAGAGTTTAAAGGAGTCTATTATATGTCCGAGATTTATTTGAATTTTCAGTTTACTTCAGATTTCTTGCTTATATATCTGTATCTCTGTTGCTACAAAAATGTTAATTACCATTGGGTTCCCTGGGTGGCTCAGTTGGTTAAGCATCGTACTCTTGATTTTGGCTCAGGTCATGATCTCAGGGTTGTGGGATTGAGCCCCACGGGTAGATTCTGCTCTGGGTGTAGAGCCTGATTAAGATTCTCTCTCTTCCCCCCCTGCCCCCACGCTTAAAAAGAAAAAAGATTTTAAAATATTACTTCCAATCAAGCAAAACTGATGCCCTGAGAATGTGATTTATATTCATCCTTTGATTTCAGTTAATTCCTACCACACTGAGGCATGACCCTGGAATACTTGTATCCCAGTTTAAAAAGCATGGCTCTAGAGAAAAAGAACATTGAACAGGAAGAGTTGTGAACTCGAGCTGAGTTCACATGACTATAGCAGGAGAAGCTGCTATTCAAAGAGGAAGAAAAGAGCATGTCTTTTACTCAGGTAGCCACCTGCCAATAGAGACTTTTACTGGTTGATCTTCCAACTTATTAATTATGTCTCTTTTAAAACATTGGTTTGATGATATGTGTAATCTTCCACCTAATATATCAGAAGACATCTAATTAAGAAAAGAAAAAGAATAAGAATCTGTACATTTCTCCCATGCCCTTACTCCACATTTTTAAAGTTTTTTTCTGATTATAATACATGATCATTGTAGAAAGTTTAGAAAATATAAATGATTTTAAAGAAGAAAGTTACCACATATAACGCACATCCCATTAGAAATCTGCTTTTTTTTTTTTTCCAGTAATTCTCACATGCTGATCATGTTCTCATTTTAAGTAAACAGTATAAATTTAGGTCTTAATAAAATTCTTTTGTTTGGTAATTTCTTAATTTACCCAACTTCTCCTGTCTTTGTACATTTAAGGTGGCTTACAACTTGTTTGCTATTATGAATACTCTGCATTTGGTATCCTTGTATAAATCTTTGGGGATATTTCTGTTTTATTTTTGTTTTTGGTAGAATACATTTCTAGACATGAAACTATAAGGTCAAAAATAGGAACAATTTTAAAGCTCTTGATACAAAGTGCAAAAAAAAACCCTGCCCATTTTCATGACCTCTTTATTAGTTTTATCTTAAATAATTTAGTAGAGAAAATACAGTACAGCATCTTTATTTGAATTTTTTTTTTTTAATTTCAAGCTAACCATATTTTTACTTCCTTTTCAGCCCATTTGTATCTCTTGTGAATTCTCTTTGCCCAATTTTCTGTGGGGATTTTTGCTCTTTTTTGTTGATTCTTTGGAATTCTTTGTTTTTTGAAACTATTAATCCATTTTTTAAATATACGGTGAAACTATTTTTCTCAGTTTGTTAAACTTTTTAAAAATTTTTATTACTTTCCTCTCTGTGAATATCCTTTTATATTTGAATATATGGCATGGTTTTAAAATGTGTGACCACATACTTAAGAACATACTCAACCATGTGAAGATACTAAAAAATAAATAGGTGAATTGTATGGTATGTGAATTATATTTCAATAAAGATTTACAACAACAACAAAAACATGACTATGTGCCAGGTATTTAGATATAAAGAAAAAACATGGTCCCTGTCTTAAAAAAGCTCACAGTTTAATGAGCCCTTTTATCCTTTTATTTTCTGTAAGGATTAGAGATAGGTATTACCACTCCCAGAAAATAAAATAAGTGGAATGCATTCTAAAAGAAGGGAATGATCATTAGGTCACTAATTCCTGTTATTGAGAACATTGCCCCATTCATTCTTGTTTCTATCAGAATTGTTATGCAAGCCTCTGAAATGATTGACCCTGTGAAAATATGCAACAGGTACTGCTATGAATATTCTTGTGCTAAGAATTTTTATTACATTATTGTATTCGAATTATGCATAGTAAATAATGTTTGGAGAGTGAATCTACAACATGGAAAATGGGACATCTTTGTTGAAGGATCTGTTCCACTGTACTTGAGTAGAAGTAAGCAAGGGACGAGGAGAATGAAGGGAATTATAGGCAGAGAGAACAGTATACAAAGTCTAACATATACAGTGGCCTGGCTTGTTGAAGATACTACCAGAATTTCATGATAGCAAAATTTACCTGCAGCTGAAATACCTAATATCTGAAACCAAATGTTATAATTTTCAAGACACTAACTGCTATCATTTTCCAAGGAAAAAGAAAATACTTGTGATACTAGCATTGATCAAGAGTGAAAGAAAACTACTTCCAGCTAATGACAAAGTCAACCTACTACTGCCCTTGAATCTTTAATGACAGACATTTTGCAAGAGATCAAAACAGAAGAAATGTTCAGGTACTTTGTAAAATCGAGTCTTAGCATCTAAAAAGTTTGATGGCATTCTCAACCCTTTTATTTGGAAGTTAATATTGATACTATGTTAGTGAGACCTGAGGACTCCCACCAACACCGCCATATGACAACCCTTCAGCCTAATAAGTCAAATGTACATATAAGAACCTCTGTCTTGTTAACTCACCTCACTCTGACTTTAAAGGGATGAGTCCTTAAGACCAAGCCCATCTTAAGTTGACCAAAAGGAGAACCTAGATTGAAATCATGGTCCAGCTGATATATACATTGTTAGTCATTGGATGAGTGGTGGTTAGGATGTGCCTGAGATGGGAGGGGAAGCTTGAGGTAAGCTAGCCAGTGATGAGTGCTGCTGTTGGCATCCCAGCTATGTTTGTGATGAATAAGCACATGTCCCTGACAGCTAAGCCAGGTTCCTAATGTATAACTTCTCTTGATCCATTTTGCAATTAAGAAGCATTTTATACCAAAGAAGGCTATTCTGTGAAAGATTCATATACTAGCTAAAGGTTCTGTTCAGGTTTGAAAGCACTAAAAATGGTCTTTAAACAACACAGGATGTTTTCTCAGTATTTTCTGTGGATGCAGTGTCTCTGGTTCAACTACAGAATAAACCTTGACTTGTCTGCCCTCTAGTGGAGATCTGTGGTTATACTGAGCAATGTCTTCTGGCTTTAGGAAGAGTAGTACCTCATTTCTCTTGATTGGCTTTGACCTCTACTTCCTTAAAGAATTTTTATTACCACCAAAGCAAAATATTTATAATTTTGTTCCACTTTCTAAAACGCTGATAAATACCTTCCATAGCGTCCCCATGGGATCAGGCCTAGATCTCTGCCTTTTGCAACTCCCATCAAGGCAAGCCCTGGGTTCCTACTCAGCTGGTCTGCTCACCACCACTCCCAATAGTGCTAAATGTAGTTCTGTTTTCCTTCCTTTTGCTCATGTCTCAAATGTCCTGTTCGTCTCTGTGCCTCTTCAGATCTTATGCTTCTGTCAAGATTGGACTCCTAGCTCAGTTCCCATGAACACTGTACCCACCATGAGATCTCTCTTCTGAAATTCTGAAATGTACTTCCTGTGCCATGCATTTACATTGTACTTGTTGTATACACTTATCAAATATAATAGCCAGATTAACTCCTTGACTGTGGTACTGTCTCACATTTCTTTTTGTCCCCTGTGGACTCTAGCAGCTTTTAGTGAATATGTTGATTATTTATTTGCCAAAGATATCCCATATCCTGACTCTGTCTTTTCCCCTGTTAATGACTGAATAGCTAATTGTCTAGATTTAATATGAGTACAAACAAAATGGCAGTGCATTTCCCACTAACCAAACTAGCCTTAGCAATACATCTGTGTCTTAAATATTCTAATTTCTTTTTGATCAGAGCCCTGACTGTATCAGGATTTGGTTTATCAACTCCTTGGTTTGAAAATGACTTTGGAAAACTTGAAAAAATTATGCTGTTAGCTCAGTAATATCTGGTAGACAATCAATGTTCATTACCCTTCTGCATGTGTTCTTTGGCTGGCTGGCTTGCTTGCTTTTTAAAGTATAGTTGGCATATTATATTGCTTTCTCCAGTTATATACATTCTCCAGTTATATACATTATGAAATGCTCACCAGATAACTGTAATTGCCATCTGTCACCATACGAAGTTACTACAATGTTATTTGTACTTTTCTTCCCCACTACTTATTTATTTTATAACTAGAAGTTTGTACTTCTTAATCCCCTTCACCTATTTCACCTATCACCCCAGCCCCTTCCCTCTGGCAACTTCTAGTTTTTTCTCTGTATTTATAAGTTTGTTTCTCTTTGTTGTTGTCGCTCATTTGTCTGTTTTGTTATCTTATTTGTCTGTTTTTTTATCTCTAGCTGACTTATTTTATTCAGCAAAATACCCTCTAGGTCCATCCCTGTTGTTGCAAATGGCAAGATCTCCTTTTTTTTTTTTTTTTAACAGCTCAGTAGTATTCCATTTGACATCTGTATCACATTTTCTATATCTGTTTGTCTACTGATAGACACTTAGGTTACTTACATATCTTGGCCATTATAAATAACACTGCAATAAACAGAAGTCTGTATTTATCTTTTCAAATTACCACTTTTATTTTCTTTGGAAAAATGCCCAGAAGTGGGATTACTGGATCATATAGGACTTCTATTTGTAGTTTTTTGAGGAACCTCAATACTGTTTTTTCAGAGTGGTTGCATTACTTGACATTCCTACCAACAGTGCACGAGGAGGATTCCCTTTTTCTACAAATTCTTGCTAACATTTACTTCTTATCTTTTTGATACTAGCCATTCTGACTGGTGTGGGGTTATGATCTCATTGTGGCTTTGATTTGCATTTCCCTGAAGATCAGTGATGTTGAGCAAGTTTTCATGTATCTGTTGGCCATTTGTAAATCTTTTTTGGAAAAATGTCTATTTAGGTCCTCTGCCCAGTTTTTAATTGTATTATTTTGGGGTGTTGAGTTCTGTGAGTTATTTATATATCTTGGATATTAACCTCTTATTGGTTATGTCATTTGCAAATATCTTCTTCCATTCGACAGGTTACCTTTTCATTTTGTTGATGATTTCCTTTGCTCTGCAATAGCTTTTTGTCTTATGTAGTCGCAATTGTGTATTTTTGTTTGTTTCCCTGGCCTTGGGTGACATATTCAGAAAAATATTGCTAAGGTTGATGTCCAAAAGATTACTACTCTCTGTTTTAAGAGTTTTATGGTTTCAGGTCTCACATTTAGGTCTTTAATCCATTTTGAATTTATTTTTCTGTATAGTGCAAGATAAGCCTGGTTTCAATTTTTTACATGTAGTTGTTCAGTTTTCCCAACGACATTTATTGAAGAAACTTCGATATTGTATTGTATATTGTTGCCTCCTTTGTTGTAAGAGCACACTGACATTTTAAGAGTAGGTTTATTTCTGGGCTCTCAGTTCTATTCCAGTGATCTATGTTTCTGTTTTTAATGCCACTGCCTTACTGCTTTGATTACTATAGATTTGTAGTATAGTTTGAACTCTGGGATTGTGATACCTCCAGCTTTGTTCTTCTTTCTCAAGTTTTCTTTGGCTTTTAGTCTTTTGTGGTCTTATCTCTGAATAGTGTTTCAGGTTGTAACTTTGGTTAATTGTATTCTAATTCTTTATATCCATAAACAATTCAAATGTGTAATATTAAGAGAAACTTTAATAATCAGATTTTACTTAGCCTCCCCCAGATCTTATCAGTGCCTTTTCTATTTTTAAATTCCTTGGGGAGGCATGGTAATTATATGTCACAGAGGACTGAAATTAAAACCAGAAGGCAGTCTAAGCAATTAAAATGTGGCTAGCAGGATGCACACACACAAATACACACACACACACAAGAGATGATATAGGTGAAAGGGGCATGCAGGCATTATTTCCAGGGTGAATCTAAGACAGAGCTAGGAGTTTTAAATCAAAGCTTATAAGCACAGAAAAGATTTGCTGTAGGTGAGATGATATTCAAAATATTTAGCAACTAGTATGGTACGTTTATAAACCAATCAGAATAGGCAGGAGGAAGACCTCGAATTCCTCTGCTGTGCCAGCCATCATCGAGTTTGTTATTGGATCTTGAAACATTCTGAGAGGCGGTGGTAGAAAGCAACTACTTATCATCTCATATAGAAGTGTTTCAACATTTAAACAATACAGTTGGGATGCCTGGGTGGCTCAGTTGGTTGGACGACTTCCTTCAGCTCAGGTCATGATCTCGAGTCCCGGGATCGAGTCCCACATCAGGCTCCCAGCTCCATGGGAAGTCTGCTTCTCCCTCTGACCTTCTCCTCGCTCATGCTCTCTCTCACTGTCTCTCTCTCAAATAAATAAATAAAATCTTAAAAAAAAAAATAATACAGTTGTACCGCTGTATCCTGGCTGAACATAAGACCATGTGTCCATATGGAGGGCTTAGGCTACAAAAGAAGGAAATGGACCAATGGTGGTGAGTGAGATGTGGATTTTCATTTGAGTAGGAGGGAACAGGATTTGGACAGGAAGAAAACTTAAAGACAAGGTCTTAGGATCAGGCCCCTATCAGTGCGCCCAGAGTATTCATTTGATAACAAGAGAAGCAGCTTGTACTAGCAGAAGATACATTTGACCTTATCAGACAGAATCTTGACTCTGCTGCTTACTCTTAGGTTACTTTGAACAAATTATCACACTTTCATGAGGTAGTTTCTTCAGCTGAAAAGTCTCTAATCACACCTGCATAGCATTTACCCCAGGGCGGCTCAAATGAGTAATAGTCATGAAAAAAACATTAAATTATGGAGACCCAAAAGATGGCAGAGAGGCATAGTCTTATTACCTTACGGTGGATGCTGCTCACTCTCCACCCCATTTTAAGAAATCATCTTGGACTGACAGACCAAGGGGATATGGCCAATAATTTAATGGAGATGAGGCATATATTGAAATTAACCTAAGGCTTATTGATATATTGAAATTAGCCTAAGGTTTATTCCTAATTCTGCCACTTACTAGGTTGTGATACCTAGTTATGATACCAAGGTTATGATACCTTTGACAATATTTATTAATGCATCTAATATCTCCTGAGCTTGACTGTCACTATAGAAACATAGTGTTCCCCTTATAGGCCTTACAGTTTAGGAAGAGGGACAACAGATGCTTTTGGAGAGCTGAGTTCCCATCATCACTGATCTCCCTGGTACCTAGCACTGTTACATTGAGGGAGTCGTAGTTATGTGTACCACAGGCATTTTAATGTTTTCCCAACATTTAAGATAAAGGTTTTCAAAATAAATAAATAAATAAATAAATATAGGGGCGCCTGGGTGGCTCAGTGGGTTAAGCCTCTGCCTTCGGCTCAGGTCATGATCTCATGGTCCTGGGATCGAGTCCCACATTGGGCTCTCTGCTTGGCAGGGAGCTTGCTTCCCCCTTTCTCTGTCTGCCTCTCTGCCTACTTGTGATCTCTCTGTCAAATAAATAAATAAAATCTTTTAAAAAATAAGAAAGAAAGATGCACTGTAACTCAAGTTTGGAGGGAGACAGACAGCCCATCAGGTGATTTAAAAAAATGTCATGAACTTCAGGCATTTGAAACCATCTTTCAAAACTGGGGAGGGATGTGGGAGGGGAGAGGGGCCTTCCATGTTCATAAAACCATGTGGACAAAGGAAGTTAATAGGTACTTTTGAAGTATAATGAATGAGTCCACTTGTATTGGAGAATATGGAAAGTGTAAAAATATCTTCAACAATAAGGTTTGGGAAGGCACTTAACACCTATCTAGTGCAGTGTTTTTCAAGGCTAGCAGTACTTACCTCTCACCAACCTACTCATCAGCGAATATCACTTGGGTGCTTATATTTTTCCAAACATCTTTTTCTTAGCAACCTATTTTTATGCTGAGGTAGTAGAGTCATAAGAATGCATTAATCTTTCAGTTTATACTTAATGGTTTCTGAATACCTAAGATTGAATGCACATTTACAATCTCATACCATATTGCTTATAAGTTGAATTTTTCTTGAGAGCATCAAGTACTGGGTACCTGAGTGGCTCAGTGGGTTAAGCCTCTGCCTTAGGCTCAGGTTGTGATCTCAGGGTCCTGGGATCAAGCCCCACATTGGGCTCTCTGCTTGGCAGGGAGCCTGCTTCCCCCGCTCCCTCTCTCTACCTGCCTCTCTGCCTACTTGTGATCTCTGTCAAATAAGTAAAATCTTTTTAAAAAAAGAGCATCAAGAACTAATTATTTAACAATAGGACTGTGCAATATAAAAAGAGCAACAAACATGTATTTAGTCATTTAATTAATTAGATCTCTTCCTTACACATTAGAAATGATTCTGTTCACTAAGAAGAAACTAAGAGCTATCTCTATACTTTTCTCCTGGTTTTTCTAATGTTCTGAGCAGGTTGACTATTTGGCTTTTTTTCTTTTTCTTGACAGTGTGTGAAGTTATTTGACAGGTAGTTTGTTATATCTGTCATATGAACTTGTTAGAATAGAATAGTAAGCATTCTACCATTAGCTACCATTTAAGTACCACTATTCAAGATAACTGCATGACTTATTGAATAAGCAGTGTTTTATTTTTGCTTTTGTGGCAATGAATTCGACTGGAAGAAACATAATTGAGCATTTTCTTCATTCCTTTTAAATCCATTTTACTCTAAATATATATATATTTATAGGCCATACACACACACACACACACACACACACACAAACACACACTACGTTGGTTTTTTTTCTTTTTCCAAGTAATAGCAGTGAAAAAAAAAATGGTTCATTACCCTTACTATTGTAATATTAATCTAAGAAAGGAAGACAAAGTTGAGGATCTTTTATTAGAAACACTACTCTGACTTGCTTTTTTTGTGAGTACAATTCCTTTGGCATTATTTTAAAGTGTAGAAGTCATAGAGGAAAGATGACAAAGGGTATTATTTTATTTTATTTTGTTTTATAAGCCATGAAAAAAAGAAATGGCTTTCTTTTGTGGCCACTTCCCTACCTGCTATCTTTGGATATAGGTATCTTAGTTTAGAGGAAGCTAGTTATAACAGAAAGATAGACCTGAATTCAAATCCTAACCATACCACCATTGTGTCCTTGAACAAGTCTAATTAAGGTGCATATGCCTCTGTAGATATAACTGATTGGCTGTCTGTGCCCACTAAGGAAACATCAAGGTTGTTTTTGCTTTTTACTTCTCCATATACTCTCATCACAATTCTCAAAGGTATAAAAATCCATGACACCTGGGTGTCTCAGTTGGTTAAGCATCAAACTCTTGATTTTGGCTCAGATGATGATCTCAGGGTTGTGGGATTGAGCCTCATGTCAGGCTCTATGCTCACCAGGGAGTCTGCTTTGGATTCTCTCTGTCCCTCTCCCTTTGCCCCCCCAACACATTTTCTCTCTATATCACTAAATTAATTAATTAATTAAAAAGAAAAGAAAAATCCACCAAAGAGCTGAAAATAATTTGAATTATCCCCCTTTTGGTCTGTTCCTTTTAGATACAAGGAGAAGGGCATGAAGTTAGTAATAGGCCATAAACATAAAAGGTTGCTCAACCTTATTAGTAATCAAGGCAAAGTAAATTGAGACCATTGCTAAAAATAAAAATATGATGATTCCAAATGTTGGCTAGAATTTAGATCAACTGAAAGAAACACTTTTTCCTGGTGGGCATATAAATCAGCACCGCCTCCTTGGAAAATAATTTGGCATTATCTTGTAAATGTTAAACTTTATTCGTGACCCTGCAGTTCCACTGCTTGGTATATATCCTGTGATGACACTCTTATAGATGTAGACCAAAAGATACATACAAGAATATTTATAGTGGTATGGTTGATATCACCAAAAATCAGGAACAATCTATATAAGTAGAATGAATAAACTTTTTTTTTTAAAAAAGATTTTATTTATTTATTTGACAGACAGAGATCACAAGTAGGCAGAGAGACAGGCAGAGAAAGAGGAAGAAGCAGGCTCCCTGCTGAGCAGAGAGCCCAATGCGGGGCTTGATCCCAGGACCCTGGGATCATGATCTGAGCTGAAGGCAGAGGCTTTAATGCACTGAGCCACCCAGGCACCCCAATAAACTTTGATATATTCATATAATGTAGTCTTTTACCTCATTAAATGGATGTGATATGATAAGTGGATGAATCTTGTTTGCGTAATACTTACTATTAAAAAAGCATATTGTGGGGCACCTGGGTGGCTCAGTGGGTTAAAGCCTCTGCCTTCAGCTCAGGTCATGATCCCAGGGACCTGGGATCAAGCTTCACATCGGGCTCTCTGCTCTGAGGAGAGCCTACTTCCCCCCTTCTCTCTTCCTGCCTCTCTGCCTACTTGTGATCTCTGTCAAATAAATAAAATCTTAAAAAAAAAAAAAAAAAGCATATTGGGAAGACTACATACATATGGTACAATTTTTAAAGCTCTTAAAACAATCAAAGCTGTTGGGTCCATGGTCAAAGGAGCAAGACTGATACAAAGCGAAGGTCAAGCAAAGCTTTATTTTGCACCAAGCATCGAGAATCAGACTGACCGGCCAGGGACGTCTCTTGCAAAGAGGCAATGACCCTCTGCCTTACAGACTAGCTTTTAAGGGCAAAGGCCATGTGGTTGGGCCTGGCCACGCACAGGTGGCCAATGAGATTGTAACACAGAGAAAGCTGCACAGCCCTGCTAGGTCACACGTAAGTGATGAATTGAATTACAGTTTACCCTATAGTAGATATTTGAACAAGCCTATCACCTTGGTCAGACTGGGCACCCAAAAAGCACCCAAAGGACGGGGCCCATACTCCTTGGTAGCTTGGAGACAGTATGCGCCCCCACTGATTGAATGCCTCCACCTGGCCTGACCCACCCTTGTATTTGCTTTGTTACCTGGGACTGGTTTCCGGGACTTGTTTTTAAGTAAGTTCCCTGAAGGGGGAGTGGGTGTGCAGGGTCAGGATGGAACTTCTCTGGCTAAATAGGCCCTTACAAAAACTAAATGATGTATTGTTTAAGAATATAGATGTAATTAAAAAGACAATGGAATTTAAAAATAATGAAAAGCGGTAGAACCAGTAAATAAAAATGAAATTCTAAAAAATATTCAAATAATACAAAAGAATACAGAAAAGGAGGAACGGGGAGTAAAAATAGAGGTGACAAAAAGAAAATAAATAGTGACATTATAGACCCAAATCTAACTGTTTCAAATTACATTAAATGTTTATGAACTAAACACTACAATTAAAAGGCAACAATTGTCACAGTAGATAAAGCAAGATGCAACTTTATTTTTTTAAAGATATATTTATTTATGTCAGAGAGAGAGAGAGAGCGTGGGAGAGTGGAGAGGCACAGAGGGAGAGAGAATCTCAAGGAGACTCTGCACTGAATACAGAACCCAGTGTAGGGCTGGATCTCACAATCCCAAGACCATGACCTGAGCTGAAACCGAGTCGGACACTCAACCAACTGTGCCACCCAGGCTCCCCAAGATACATCTATATTTTGTTTATAAGAGACAGTCTTTAACATATAAAGAGATTGAAAAATATGTCTTGTAAGCCGCATACGTGTCTGTAGTAACTATATTAATATCAGATAAAGTAGGTTTAAAGACAGAAAGTCTTACTAGAAGATAAAGCAATCTTGAAAAAGAATAATCAAGTTAGAGGATTTACAGTTCCTTCAAAACTTACTATAGGGTGCCTGGGTGGCTCAGTGGGTTAAGCCGCTGCCTTTGGCTCAGGTCATGATCTCAGGGTCCTGAGATGGAGGCCCGCGTCGGGCTCTCTGCTCAGCAGGGAGCCTGCTTCCTCCTCTCTCTCTGCCTGCTTGTGATCTCTCTCTGTCAAATAAATAAATAAAATCTTAAAAAAAAAAAAACTTACTATAAAGTACAGTAATCAAGATAGTGTAGTCCTGGCATAGAGACTGACAAATAGAACAATGGAACAGAATAAAGAACCCAGAAGTAGACCTCACCTATACAATCATTTGATTTTTTACAAAGGAGCCAAGTAACCCAATGGGGAAAAGAAAGTCTTCAACAAATGGTCCTTAAAACTAGACATCCACGTGGAAAAAAAACGAACCTCCTACTCACACCATACACAAATATTTTTTTAAGGATATATAAAACCATAAAGCTTTTATTTAAAAATATGGTAGAGGGGCACCTGGGTGGCTCAGTGAGTTGAGTCTCTGCCTTCAGCTGGGGTCATGATCTCAGGACCCTGGGATCGAGTCCCACACTGCTCTCTGCTCGGCGGGGAGTCTGCTTCCCCTCTCTCTCTGCCTGCCTCTGTGCCTACTTGTGATCTCTCTCTGTCAAATAAATAAATAAAATCTTCAAAAAAAAGTTTAACAAAAATATGGTAGAGTAGGGGTGCCTGGGTGGCTCAGTCAGTTGAGCACCTGACTCTTGGTTTTGGCTCAGGTCATGATCTCAGCATCTTGGGATTGAGCCCCAATTCTGGCTCAGTGCTTTCTAGGGATTATGCTTCTCTTCCTCTCTCTCTCTCTGCTCCTGCCCCCATTCATGCACGCGCTCTCACTCTCTTTCTGTATCTCAGATAAATAAAATCTTTAAAAGAAGAAGAAGAAGAAGAAAACACCTTGGACAACATTTTAAAAATACAGTATTTTTGTGACTAAAGGGTAAGCGAAAGTTTCTGAGGACATGGAAAACAATAACCATTGGAGAAGAAAATTGCTAATTAAACTGTTGATAAGTATAAAGTGTTACAAGTGCTTTGGAAAAAGGCCTGGCAATTTCCTATGAAACTTTTCATGCATCTATCCCATTACCCCAAAAGAAACAAAAACATTTCTACCAAAAACACACAAAAGAGGGCTCCTTGGTGGCTCAGTCAGTTAAGCCTCGAGCTTTTGGTTCTGGCTCAGGTCATTATGTTAGGTCCCGGTATCAAGACTCTGCATCAGACTCTGCTCTCAGCAGGGGGGTCTACTTGAGATTCTCTCCCTCTTCCTCCACCCCTCCCCCCTGCTCGTGTGCACTCTCTCCCTTTAAAATAAATAAATCTTTTTTTTTTAAATGAAGCATTGCCCATATAACAGCTTTATTCATAATAGACAAAAATTAAACACCCCAAGCCTGTGTATCAGTAGGAGATGAATAAACAAACTGTGGTGTATTCATACAATGGAATCCTCAGGAATAAAAAGGAATGAGCTCCTGTTAAATGCAACAACATGAGTGAATCTCAAAACATAATGCTGAGTAAAAGAAGCCTCGCACAAGAGTACATACTATATGATTCCATTTATATGAACAGTGGAATCATATGCTATGTGCTAACTTGGGGGAAAAAGTTGTGATAGAAACATCAGAACAATGGTTGCCTCTAGGGAGTGGGTGGTGCCAGATATTGACTGAGAAGAGGTACACGAAAAATTTCTGAAGTGATAGAAATGTTTTGCTTCTTGATAGAAGTTTTAGTTACACAGATATATACATTTTCAAAACTCACTGAATGGTGCACTTAAGATTTGTGCATTTCACTGTATGTAAATTTTACTATAAGAAGGAAAAACTGTAATACTGAATTCTAATTAATTATACACACTTAATGGCATGTGTACTGATGACTGTAATGTAGTTTAAATTTTTTTTTAAGATTTTATTTATTTGACAGAGAGATCACAAGTAGGCAGAGAGGCAGGCAGAGAGAGAGAGAGGAGGAAGTAGGCTCCCCACTGAGCGGAGATCCCGACGCGGGACTTGATCCCAGGACCCTGAGATCATGACCTGAGCCGAAGGCAGCGGCTTAACCCACAGAGCCACCCAGGCGCCCCTGTAACGTAGTTTAAAAAGCATCAAAAATATGATGGATTGATGGAAAAGCAAACAGATAAATTAATATGCAATACAGTAAGTATATAAATATTAATGGTAGAATACATATGGTGAATATACAGATTCACTATATGGTTTTTCAACCTTTTTATGTTTGAAATTTTTTTATAGTAGAGTGAGAACAAGAAAATTATAAACTTAAAATTCAAAATAGTAGTCACATCTTGGGAGAAGGATAAGAATGGGAGATGGGTAATAAGCACACAGATGCAAAGGTTTCAGTAGTAGTCTGGCTCTTTTTATTTTACATGTTTGTTTGTTTGTTTGTTTGTTTTATATTTTATTTATTTTAGAGCAAGAATGCGAGCAGGGTGAGGCACAGAGGGGGAAGGAGTATGAGGGGAAAAGAATCTCAAGCAGACTCCACGCTGAGCAGAGCCCAACACGGGGCTTGATCTTACAACCCTGAGATCATGACTGAGCCAAAGCCAAGAGTCAGATGCTTCACCAACTGAGCTACCCAGGTGCCCCAGTACTAGTCTAGCTTTTCAGTACTAATCTATCTGTTCAGTGTTCACAGATACTGTATTATTGTATTATTGTACCTCTTAACTTAAATTTATCTTAAATATAACCTTTATATAGTTTTTCATACAATTAAAAGATACTAGAATACATCAGAAGTTGAGTTCAATTAACCAGTGATAGCAATAATGAAGCACTACTTCTTAAATGACATTCGAAGCAATCATTTCTCTATATTATAGTTCCCCTGGGCCTCAAAATCTAACATTCACATTTGTTTATCTGAATCTGTTCATTTTCTTTCTTGCAAACTTTCCAGGTTCCCACTCTAGAGACAATCAGTTCTTTTCCTTTTAACACCTTTTTTTTCAATCTCTAAAGGGGGTACTTCTGAACCTAAAATCTCCCCTACAGGCAAATAGTGTAGCGCACTATGACATTCCACCTGTCTTCTCTCTGTGGGTAGAATCTTTGCTGCGTTCTTCCCTTTATGGAAAATAATAGGCATGTCTGAAATCAATAACAAAAATAAAAGGAGAATAAAAGTTGTAGAGTTTAAAGTCATAGTAGCTGACCAGGAATGGAGACAGAATGATATAGAGGTAAATGGTTTTGGTTCGATAAACTAAAAAATGTAGGTGGCTCAGTGGCAGATAGTACGCATACTGTTTGAAATTATTTTTGTCCTCCAGTTTTTATGTTCGCCCAACAGAGCAAAGTGACCAAAAGCAAATATAAAATATCAGGGAACAAACTTAAGGAAAAACTTAGCACCTTAGTATTATTAATTCTCACACCTTTTCTCACTTTTCCTTTATGTCAGTATTTTTGTGTACATGAAAATCTGTGTAATAACTTTTAAGACCTAACCTAGGACAGGAAGGAGTAAATGATAGGCTTCTTTCATGTGCTGGGAGGCAGTATTTTATCAGTTTTAATTCTAGCTTCACCATATGAGTTTCCCTGGGAAATTTACTTAGATCCTCTGTGAATTTCATCTGTAAAATCCATATTTCATTGAATCTAAATTGCCATGTTATAACACCCTAAATTATCTTATGTGCCACTAAGAAAAAAGAGATATTGCAATTAAACTATGATTCAGTGCTTTTTTTATTGATTGGAGATATTTATGCTTAGTTCTGTGTAAGTGTGTGTGAGAGAGAATCAGTGAGAAATACAGTACTATCAGCCTTCTGAATTATTTTTTAAGATTTTATTTATTTATCTGTTTATTTTAGAGAGCACACAAGAATGGGCAGAGGGAGGAAAGAGAGAATCCCAAGCAGACTGTGCACTAAGCTTGCAGCCCACTGGGCTGGGCTCAATCTCACGACCCCAAAATCATCACCCGAGCGGAAACCAAGAGTCAAATGCTTAACCAGCTCAGCCACCCAGGCATCCCTCAACCTTCTGAACTTATAAGTAATAAGTAGAACAATGTACTTGAAGTGTTGAGCAAGGAGCCTGGCACATTATAAACACTCAATAACTAGTAGCCTTTGTGTTGAGGACGATATTATTTGTGATTTGATCATGAGTGCTTTGTGAAGTGGTTCATTGTTTAGGTTCTTTGGGGACCAGAATTATTAATACAACATCTTGGTGAGATTTGTTGGTGGCAATCAGAATGCCCGCTCATTTTGAATCTGAAGTAGCATAACAGTGGCATAACATTTTTAGTTGGTTTTCAGAGGTAATTATTTTAACTATTAGCAGTTAGTTATCAATGAAATTTGTTGGCTATTGTTGAAGTTTCCTCCAGAAATAAATTCTACTGATACATATCAACCTTCCCTGTTGGTTGAAGTTGCTCTTTATAGAGAGAATTTGTTCAAGTGCACAAGATGAGGGGCGCCTATGTGACTCAGTCAGTTAAGCATCTGCCTTCGGCTCAGATCAGGATCCCAGGATCCTGGGATCAGAGCCCTTCATCAGGCTTCCTGCTCAGCAGGGAGTCTGCTTTTCTCTCTCCGTTCCCGTGCCCATGTTCCCTCTTGCTGTTTCTCTGTCAAATAAATAAAATCTTTTAAAAAGCTTAGTAAAATTGCTTTGTTGACACTATATGAGACCTCAGGTTTTAAATTATTATTTTTTTTTATCATTTTCCTTTCTATGCAGGAGGCAGACAGTGGGGAGGAGGAATGCCGGTCACAGCCCAGGAGGTATGTTTGTTCATTGTATTCTATAGCATTTCTGTAGTTAATGTTTTTTCTCTAATTCTTAGTCTTGTCAGATTAGCTTACCTTGGTTTTCCAGGAAGATTAATTGGTTTCTTAAAAAGGGGTTATTTTAAGAATCCAGTCACTGACTCAGATTTAAAATGGTTAATTGCATTATGTTGTACACATGACACAAAGATAATGTTGTATGTCAATTATTCGTCTATACATACATACATATAATGGTAGATTGCTTTAAGAAAGTGCAGGTATGCCAATACTGGCCCAATTTTTACTCAAATCTTGAGTAACTATCTTGATTAATAAAAAAGTAAATTTTCATTACCTTTTATGAAAATATCAACTGAACATTTCAGCCTTCAGTTTTGTACTTAGATTTGTCATTCATTTGGATAGATATTTAAATTCTTCTAGATTGGTCAATATTTTACTTCCTAAATACAAGGTATACCTTTTGTATTTAGGTGAGTGACTTACCCAATCCTTTATATACAAGGACTACTCACAGAGTGGTGGGCATATTGTTAAAAGGGTACCAATACTTGCTGCTGTTAAAAGAAAAAGATTATGAGAGATATTTAAGAAGTATATAAATATTTTTGTTATCTCATTTAAATGGCTTTATAAATCAACTCTTTTCCCCAAGAAACAGTTCTGGTAAGTTCAGGATGGTCATTTAAATGCTACCAAACTTGTATCCTCCAAACTCAATCACATGAGCCATTCTGTATGATGCAGAGGAAGTATACAGTAAGCATGCTCAAAGTGGAGAACCTGGCTAGAAGGAATGCTCCTTAATGATAACTTATCAGGTGTTTGTTGCTGTATACCACTCTTGCAAACTATACGTTTTTATAAAAATCATTCCTTTTCATCGTAACTGAGGCTCAATTTATTGACAGTATTTTTTCCTGTCTTCGTTAGCATGAAAATTTGACTTGAAACTTTATTTCTCACTATCTATTGGGGAAGATCTGAGAGTGAAGTGTCATCTTTTGCATAGGGCTAAGAGAAAGAAACCCAGAAAAAATTTTAGCCGAATGATTACCAGAGACATCATAACCTTATTCCCATTAGAATGAAAAGAGGATTCCAAAGGATTCTGAATTTTTTACTAGGCCAGATGTAAAGATCGTTGGGTTAATTTCAAGCTTTATGTATTGACTTGGCATCTACTGGGATAATTGTTGTTCCAAATATTACATAATGAGGCAATGCAGGTTTACTCTCATTAACAGTCCTGAATTGTCAAGCCATTAAGAACCATTAAGACCACTGTTTTTAAAATTGTTGACAGTAAATTATTAATATGAATAGCAGAGGGTTTTTGTAGGCTTCTTCTGTTTACAAGAAAAGGATCATTTATACAAAGAAGGAATGAAGAAAAACCTGTTAGCACCCTTTTTTAAAAATCAAACTTTACTTGCCTGTTGTAATTTCTTACATTCGATATGTTTCCCAGGCTATTTCTAAATCTAATTGCTTTAGTCTGACTCAAAGCAAAGAAACTTCTCTTAAGTCCAGTTGAATACCCCTTGTTGCTAGATGGTATGTAAGATGTTGATTTTTTGTGTGCTTGACTACTACAGATTATTCTGGCGTTCCCTATCACTTACCAAAGAATAAACCAGCACTGAGTTAGCATCATTTCACTGAGCATGCCTGAACTCATCTTTTCAGTTTGAGGGTTCAATTGTGGTTTGTAGTAGAGAATTGAGTAGAATAGAGTAAACAGCATATTATTAAAACTAATACCAATTCCACATAATAAAAAAGATATTTTATTAATTATCTCTTATTTTAACCAAATGCCATTTATTGGGAAAGTCTTAAAAGTAATCATTTAATATAATTAGCCCAAACTATGAAATCTTTAAAAACCGATGTTCAGGGGCGCCTGGGTGGCTCAGTGGGTTAAAGCCTCTGCCTTCAGCTCAGGTCATGATCTCAGAGTCCTGGGATCAAGCCCCACATCGGGCTCTCTGTTCAAGCAGGGAGCCTGCTTTCTCCTCTTTCTCTGCCTGCCTCTCTGCCTACTTGTGATCTCTGTCTGTCAAATAAATAAATAAATAATCTTTTTAATTTTTTTTTAAGATTTTATTTATTTATTTGACAGAGAGAGATCACAAGTAGGCAGAGAGGCAGGCAGAGAGAGAGAGGAGGAAGCAGGCTCCCCGCTGAGCAGAGAGCCCAATGCGGGACTCGATCCCAGGACCCTGAGATCATGACCTGAGCTGAAGGCAGCGGCTTAACCCACTGAGCCACCCAGCGCCCCTAATCTTAAAAAAAAAAAAAAAAAAAACGATGTTCACAGGCAACAACAAAAATAGATAAATTAGTCTACATGAAAATTTTTGTAAATCATATAGCTGATTAGGGGTCAATGTCCAGAATATATAAAGAACCCTTACAACTCAAGTACAATAGAAAAAGAACAACCTGTCTTATTCAGCTCAGACTTCTATAAAAAATACTCACAGACCGATTAGCTTGAACAACAGGTGTTTATTTCTTACAATTCTGGAGGCAGGGAAATCCAAGATCAATGTGCTGGCAGATTTGGTTCCTGGTCAGAGCTTTCTTCCTGGCTTTCAGAGAGCTGTGTTCTTGCTGTGGCCTCCTGTGGCTGTGTGAGAGAGGACGCGCTGGTTTCTTCCTTATACGTAGACATGAACCCTGTCATGGGAGCCTGTAACATCATCATGACATCATCTAACCCTTATTTCCTCCCCAAGGATCCCATCTCTAAATACCATCAGGGGTTAGGGCTTCAAGATATGGATTAGCGAGGTACACAAACATTCAGTTTATAACATTCCACCCTGTGCCTCCAACTCATATCCTTCTCACATAAAAAATCTATTCATTCCATCCCAGTAGCCCCAAAAGTCTTAACTCATTTGACCATGAAGTCCAAAGTCTCATCTAAATGTCTCATCGAAATCATGGGGCACCTGGGTGGCTCAGTCAGTTAAGCATGATCAGCTCAGATCATGATCCCAGGGTCCTGGGATTGAGCCCCATATCAGGCTTCCTGCTCAGTGGGGAGTCTGTTTCTCCCTCTCCCACTTCCCCTCCCCCTGCTTGTGCTCTCCCACCTCTCTCTCAAATAAATAAAATCTTTTTTAAAAATCTCATCTACATCAGATACAGGTGAGATTAGAGACAGAATTTCTCTCAAGCTATGAACCTCTGAAACCAGATAAGTTATGCACTTCAAGACACAGTGGTAAGATAAGCTTAGGAAAACATTCCCATTCCAAAAGGGAAATAAGAAAGAAAGAAGAGGTGACAGTTAATCCAAAACTTAGCAAGGCAAATTCCATTAGATCTTAAGGCTCAGTAATAATGCTCTTTGGTTTGATACTCTGCACTGGGGACCCACTGGGATGGTTGTCCTGCCACCACTGGATTGGTAGTGTCATCTCCGCACCTCAGCAAGGCAGCCCTGCACCTTTGGCTCCCTTGAAGTGCTACCCATCTGGCATTCTACAAGGGCCCATCTACCTGGTATTCTGTTGGGCAGCAGAACCAGTATAAAGGTAAACTTGCCCTCAGCCCTTGCACTCTGGGTCTATAGTTGGAGTAGCAGTCCTAATGATCTCTGAATCTCCTTTGGGGTCCTTCTTTCCTTTTCTTGAATGATAATGTATGTTCACAGCCTTCATTCTGTCTTGTTTTCTTTGGTTCCTCCAATTCCAGCTGGCAGTGTTTCTGCTAGTATAAATCCCATCTCTATTCCTAGCTTCTGTGGAGATGGCTGTAGAGAGGTCTATGGTTCACACCCACTTTAATCACCACACCCTTGGTGTTTTCTTCTGAACATGCTTTCTTATTTTTTACAATATAGACCCGAGAATTTTCCACATCTCTAAGTTCTGTTTCATTTTGCTTAACAGCTACTTCTTCAATTCATTTCTCTCTTCTCATGTTTTACTGTTTACAGTTGGAAGGAAGTAAGCTGTTCCTTCAATGCTTTGCTTAAAAATCTAAGTTCTATATCAAATTTCCTCACTCATAATTTATGCTTTTCACAAGACTAGAAATGAACCTAATTCAGCTAAGTTCTTTCCTACTTTATAACAACTATTGCCTTTTCTCCATTATCCAATAACATGTTTCTTATTTCTGAGACCTCAGTGGAATGGACTTTACTGTCCATATTTCTGTCAACATCCTGTTCATGATTATGGTGTATTCTTTAAGAAGATGGAGGGCCTTTTCTCTAGCCCTCCTCTTTTCTTTCTGAGCTCTCACCAGAATTGCCGATTAACACTCCCTTCATGACAGTCTTACCTTTTTCAAGCATGTACCTCAAAATTCTTCCAGCTTCTAGTCATTACCCAATTCCATAACCACTGCTACATTTTTAAGTATTCAATATAGCAACACCCCACTTCTCAGTACCAAAATCTACAGTTGAGTTTTCCAGAGAAAATAGGAAATATATAGATAGATTTAGTATAAGGAGTTGGTTCACCCAATTATGGAAGCTAGGAAGTCCCCAAGATCTACAAGTTGGAGACCCTGGAGAGGTGATGGTCTAACTTCCAGTCTGAGCCTGAGTCTGATCAGGAAAAGACTGATGTATTAGCTCAAAGACAGACAAAAGGAGCAAATTCTTCCTTGCTCAGCCTTTTGTTCTATTCAGGCCTTCACTGGAATGGTTAAGCCTACCCACATTGGGAAAGGCCATCTGTTTTACTCAGTCTACTGATTTAAATGTTAATCTCACCCAGAGACACCCCCAGAGTAATGTTTAACCAAATTTCTGGGCCCAGAAATCTGTGGCCCCATCAAGTTGACACATAAAATTAACCTTTGAACAACTCAATTTAAAAAAATGAGTGAAGTGCATTTCTCCAAGAAGGTACACAAATGACCAATAAATATATGAAAGGATGTTCAATATCACTAATTATTAGGGAAATGCAAATCAAAACTACAGTGGGATATATCACCACACTCATCAGGATGGCCACTGTCCAGAAAATAAGTATTGGTGAGGATGTGGAGAAAATGAAACCCTTATTCATTGTCGGTGAGAATGTAAAATGGTACAGTATAGCAGGTCCTCAAAAAACTAAAAATCTAATTACTATATGCTCCAGCAATTCCACTTCTGGCTATATACCCAAAAGAATCAAAAGCAGGATCTTGAGAAATTTGTACATGCATGTTCATAGCAACATTATTAACAATAACCAAAAGATGGAAGCAACCCAAGTGTCCACTGGCAAGTAAATGGATGAATAAATATGATATAGCCATATAATGGAATATAACTCAGCTTTAAAAAAGGAAGGAAATTATGACAAATGTTGCATGGATAAACCTTGAGGACATTATGCTAAGTGAAATAAGCCAGTCACCGAATAATACATATTGTATGTTTCCACTTACATGAGATACCTACTATAGTCAGAGTCTCAGAGACAGAAAATAGAATGTTGATTGCCAGGGCTGGGGGAAGAAGAGAGTGGAGTTATTGTTTAATGGATACAGAGTTAAAGTTTTGGAAGAGAAAAAAGTTCTAGAGATGGATGGTGGTGATAGTTTCTCAACAGTGGGAATGTACTTAATGTACACTTACAAATAGCTAAGATGGCAAATTTTATTTTACGTACATGTTACTCTAGTTAAAAAACGAGGTAGGGGCTCCTGGGTGGCTCAGTCGTTAGGCATCTGCCTTTGCCTTGGGTCATGATCCCGGGATTGAGCCCTGCATCAGGCTCCCTGGTCAGGGGGGAGTCTGCTTCTCCCTCTCCCACTCCCCCTGCTTACATTCCCCATCTCTCTCTCTCTCTCTCTCTCTCTCTGTGTCAAATAACAAAATCTTTAAAAAAAAATACAATGTATTCATGCTACACTGGCCCCTTTTTATGACAATTCTGGCAATACTTTGTCTTTCTCAAAAGATAATCATGAAAAGATAACATGATCACAGAGCTAAAAACCAGGTTGTATATTATTTTTGGTAAAAAAGATAAACAGATGACACTCAATGCCAGTCTTCCTTGTACATGTTTATGAAGGCACTGCTTTGCTGATTGTGTGTTGACCCACTTTGCTTAATTGGGAACAAGCAGGAAGGTGAGTATAAAACTAAACCATACAGCAACCAATAATCAACAATTTGACCTATAAATGGCTCTCTCATATGAGTTAACTAATAAAATTATGAGACCATAAATAAAAATGAACAAAAGAAATATCACTGAAATCTTTGAAATCCCAAAACATCTTTTCTAAGGTGAGTAGTTGTGGACTTTAGATCTAAATTTAGAAAATAAGTATTTTAATTATAGTAGAGCTCTTCCATTCCTGTGTGTACCAACTTAAGCTAAAAATTGTATAAAGTAAAGAGTAAAGAAATGACCTTTAGGAAATTATTTGTAAGGTCAGAAATTTATAGTATTGTACAATAATATGGCTTCAGAGATCCAGAAATTGTGCTATTTTTTAAAAAGGCAAATTAATATTTAAGCCATTCAGGATAGTTTTTATATTTTCCCCAGCCAATTCAAGGAATACATATAATATTTGTTACCAATTTGTGTTTATTTGTTAAAAAATTTTTTTTCTTTTTTTTCCCCAAGAATTCTGTTTTATTGACTTCAGAAGTGTAAACACCGTGAGTGAATTCTACAGGTTGACTTTAAGGGAATAGAATGGTGGTCTATAAAGAAGGTGACTTTTTAAATTTTATTGTAGTTGACATACAATATTATATTACTTTCAGCTGTACAACATTGTAATATATATATTACAAAGTAATGTACTATCTGTCACCATACAAGTTGTTACAGTATTATTATCTTTTCCCTGTACTGTCTGTACATTGCATCCTGTGACTTACTTATTTTATAACTGGAAGTCTGTTTCCCTTATTTCAACCATCCCTGCAGTCCCTCCCCTTTGGCAACCAATAGATTGTTCCCTGTATCTATGAGTCTGTTTCTCTTTTGTTGTTTGGTCATTTTGTTTTTTAGATTCCACATATAAGTGAAATCATACAGTATTTATCTTGCTCCAGCTTATATCACTCAGTATAATTCTCCCTGGGTTCATCCATGACACGGAAAGCAAGATTTCATTCTTCTTTATGGCTGAGTAATAGTTTACATATTCCACTGTGTGTATCTGTGTGTGTATATACATATATCCGTGCATACTTATATGTAGACTTATATCTTTACCCAGTCATCTGTTGTTGGACACTTAGTTTCCTTCCATATCTTGGCTATTTTGAATAATGCTGCAGTAAACATAGGGATGTATGTATCTTTTTGAATTCATGTTTTTGTATTTTTTCAGATAAATACCCAGAAGTGGAATTGCTGGACCATTGGTAGTTCTATTTTCAATTTTTTGAGGAACCTCTGTACTATTTTCCATAGTGGCTATACTGCTTTGCATTCCCACCAACACTGCACAAGTCCCTTTTCTGCACATCTTTACTAATACCTGTTATTCCTTGTCTTTGGATACTAGCCATTCTGACAGGTGTGAGGTGATACCTCATTGTGATTTTGATTTGCATTTCCCTGATGATGAGTGATGTTGAGTATCTTTTCATACATTTGTTGTTTGTTAGCCATCTATGTGTCTTCTTTGGAAAAATGTCTATTCAGGTCCTTTGCCCATTTTTAAATTGAATTGGTTTTTTTTTTTTTTTAATGTATATTGGATATTAACCCCTTATTGGTTATGTCATTTGCAAATATCTTCTCCCATTCAGTAAGTTGCCTTTTATTTTGTTAATGTTTCCTTCCCTGTGCAAAAACTTTTTGGTTTGATACAGTCTCGTTTGTTTATTTTTGCTTTTGTTGCCCCATCTAAGGAGACAGATCTGAAAAAATGTTGCTGACACCAGTGTTCAAGAGCTTACTACCTATGTTTTCTTCGAGGAGTTTTAAGTTTTCAGGTCTCACATTTAGGTGTTCAATCCATTTTGAGTGTATTTTTGTATATGGTGTAAAAATTGGTCCAATTTCATTCTTTCATCCAGTTTCCCCAATACTATTTATTAAAGAGACTGCCCTTTTTTCAATTGCATATTAATGCCTCCTTTGTCAAAATTAATTGTATAATTGTGGGTTTATTTCTGGGCTCTATACTATTCCATTGAACTGTGTCTGTTTTTATGTTGGTATCATTACTGTTTTGGTTACTGTTTTGGTTACCTTTGTAGTATAGTTTGAAATTAGGGAGTGTTCTACCTCAGCTTTGTTCTTTCTCAAGATTGCTTTGGCTATTCAGAGCCTTTTGTGGTTCCATACAAATTTTAGGATTACTTGTTCTAGTTCTGTGAAAATTTCCTGTTGGTATTTTGATAGAAATTATGTTGAATCTGTAGATTGCTTTGAGTGGTATGGACATCTTAATCTTAATTCTTCCAGTCCATGAGCATAGTTTATTTTTCCACTTATTTGTGTCAACTTTAATTTCTTTCTTCAATATTTTTGAGAGTATAGGTCTTTTACCTCCTTGGCTACATATATTCCTAGATATCTTATTCTTATTAATATGATTGTAAATGGGATTGTTTTCTTAATTTCACTTTCTGATAGTTCATTATTAGTGTATCGAAATGGAACAGATTTATGTATACCAAATTCATATCTGGCAATTTATTGAATTAATTTGTTCTAATAAATTTTATTGGAGTCTTTAGGGTTTTCTCTAAATAGTACCATTTAAATTGCAAATAGTGACAGTTTTACCTCTTCCTTTCCAATTTGGATGTCTTTTGTTCCTTTTTCTTGTCTGATCACTGTGTCTAATACTGTGTTGAATCATAGAGGCAAGAGTGGGCATTCTTGTCTTATTCCTGATCTTAGAGGAAAAGCTTCCCACTTTTCACCATTGGATATGATGGTAGCTGTGGGTTTGTCATATGTGGCCTTTATTGTGTTGAAGTATGTTTCCTCTATACCCACTTTGTTAAGAGTTTTATCTTAACAAATAGATATTAAATTTAAATAGATATTGAAATTTATCAAATGCTTTTTTGGCATTTATTAACATGATTATCTGATTTATATCCTCCTTTTTGTTAATGTGGTGTATCATATTGATTGATATGTGAATTTTTTTTAAAGATTTTATTTATTCATCTGACAGAGAGAGATCACAAGTAGGCAGAGAGGCAGGCGGTGAGAGACGAAGGGAAGCAGGCTCCCTGCTGAGCAGAGAGCCCGATGTGGGACTCCATCCCACCACCCTGGGATCATGACCTGAGCTGAAGGCAGAGATTTTAACCCACTGAACCACCAAGGCATCCCTGATTTGTGGATATTATGCCATCATAATAAATGCCATCAGAATAAATCCCACTTGGTTATGGCATATGATTTTTTTAACGTATTGTTGAATTCAATTTGCTAATATTTTGTTGGGGATTTTTGCATCTGTATTCATCAGGGTTATTGGCTTGTAATTTTCTTTTTTTGTGGTGTCTTTGGATTTTGCTATTAGGGTAATGCTGGTCTTATAGAATGATTTTGGAAGCATTCCTTCCTCTTTAGTTTTTGAACTAGTTTGAGAAGGGTAGGTGTTAACTCTTCCATAAATGTTTGGTAGAATTCACCTGTAAAGTTGTCTGGTGCTGGACTTTTGATTATTGGGAATTCTTTAATTACAGGTTCAATTTCATTACTAGTAATTAGTCTATTCAGATTTTCTATTTTTCTTGATTCAGTCTTGAAAGATTGTTTCTAGGGATTTATCTATTTTTCTAGTTGTCCCATTTATTGTCATATAATTATTTGTACTAGTCTCTTATGATTCTTTGTATTTCTGTGGTATCGGTTGTAACTTCTCTTTCATTTCTGATTTTATTTATTTGGGTCCTCTCTTTTTTCTTGATGAGTCTGAATAAAAGTTCTTCAGTTTTGTTTCTTTTTTCAAAGAATTACCTCCTACTAATATTGATGTTTTCTATTTTTTACTTTAGTCTCTATGTCATTTATTTTCACTCTGATCTTTATTATTTCCTTCCTTAAACTAACTTTGGGCTTTGGTCTTTCTCTAGTCCTTAAGGTATGATGTTACATTGCTGTCTTGAGATTTTTTTGTTTCTTAAGGTGAACCTATATCACTCTCGCCCTCCTTTTGAGAACTACCTTTGCTTTGTTCCATAGATTTTTGGACTGTTGTGGTTTTTTTGAAAGATTTTATTTTATTTATTTGACAGAGAGACATAGAGAGGGAACACAATCAAGGGGAGTGGGAGAAAGAGAAGTAGGTTTCCTGCTGAGCAGGGACCCTGGGACCGTGACCTGAGCTAAAGACAGCTGAGCCACCCAGGTGCCCCTGGACTGTTGTGATTTTATTTTTCATTTGTCTCTAAGTATTTTTTTTTTCCTCTTGATTTCTTCATTGATCCATTGGGTGTTTAATAGAATGTTGTTCAGCCTTTATGTGTTTTACGTTTTTCCCAGTTTTCTTCTTGCA
This sequence comes from Mustela nivalis, assembly GCF_964662115.1. Classification (NCBI taxonomy): domain Eukaryota; kingdom Metazoa; phylum Chordata; class Mammalia; order Carnivora; family Mustelidae; genus Mustela; species Mustela nivalis. The sequence goes on from NC_139036.1 coordinate 19,868,690, forward strand.
ATTGATTTCTAGTGTCATAGTGCTGTGGTTGGAAAAGATGTGTGATATGATTTCAGTCTTCTTGAATTCACTGAGACTTGTTTTGTGACCTAAGGTGATTTATTCTGGAGCATATTCCATGTGAACTTGAAAAAAAAAATCTATTCTGTTTTAGATGGAATATTCTGCAGATATTTATGAATTTCATCTGGTCTAATGTGTGATTTAAGGCCAATGTTCTTGTTGATTTTCTGCCTGGGTGATCTAGCCATTGATGAAAGTAAGGTGTTAAAGTCCCCAACTACTATAGTATTACTATCATTTTCTTCTTTTATGTCTGTTAATATTTGCTTTATTTATTTAGGTGCTCCTATGTTGGGTGTCCTTTTCCATTGGGAATTGGTGACTTTCTTTAGTGTTATGTTTTCCTTTCTCTTCATTTTTTTTTTTGTATTTGGTCTGTGGTTACCATGAGATTCATATGTAACATCCTACATATATAGCAGCCTATTTTAAGTCAATGATTGCTTCAATTCAAACACATTCTAAAAGCACTACATTGTTACTTCTTCCCCATGTTTTATGTTTTTTTAATAGAATTTTTTTTTTTTAGTAAAGTTTTTTTTCTTTTTCTTTTTTTTTTTTTTAAGATTTTACTTATTTGACAGTTTGACAGACAGAGACACAGGAAGAGAGGGAACATAAGCAGGGTAGTGGGAGAGGGAGAAGAATGCTGACCCCTAAGTAGGGAGCCTGAGGAAGGACTGATCCCAGGACCCTGGGATCATGACCTGAGCCGAAGGCAGATGCTTAATGACTGAGCCACCCAGGCTCCCCATGTCTTATGCTTTTGAAATTGTATTTTTATATCTTATTATTTTGTGTATTCTTGGACTAATTATTGTAGAACTGGCCAGTTTCACTAATTTTGTGTTTTAACCTTCATGCTAGTTATGTGTGTGTAGGTGGTTGATTCACCACCTTTCCTATATATTTACTTTTACCAGTGAGATTTTTATTTCTTTCGTAATTTTCTTAGTTCTAATTATATACTTTTGTTGTCCATTTAAAGAAGTTCCTTTAATATTTATTATAGGGCCAATTTTGTGTTGATGAACTCCTTTGTCTTCTGCTTTTCTGGGAAATTCTCTATCTCTTCTTTAATTTTGAGTGATAGCCTTGTTGGATGAGTATTCTTGGTTGGAAGTTTTTTCCTTTTAGCATTTTTTAAAATTTTTATTTATTTATGTATTTATTTGACACAGAGAGAGAGAGAGAGATCACAAGTAGGCAGAGAGGCAGGCAGAGGAGGAGGGGGCGGAGCAGGCCCCCCGCTGAGCAGGGAGCCCAATGTGGGGCTCAATCCCAGGACCCTGAGCTCATGACCTGAGCTGAAGGCAGAGGCTTTACCCACTGAGCCATCCAGGCGCCCCTCCTTTTGGCATTTTTGAATATATTATGCTACTCTATTCTGGCCTGTAAAATTTCTGCTGACAAATCAACTGATAGTCTTATGGGAGGGAGTTCCTGTTTTTTTCTTGCTGCTTTTAAGATTCTCTCTTTATCTTTAACTGATGACACTTTGATATTAATATGTGTTAGTATGGGTCTCTTTGGGTTCATCTTACTGGGGACTCTTTTTGCTTCCTCTACTTGGATGTCTGTTTCCTTCACCAGGTTAGGGAAGTTTTTGGCAATTATTTCTTCAAATAGTTTTTCTGTCCCTTTTTCTCCCTCTTTTCTCCTTTTGGGAGCCCTATAATGCAAATGTTTGATTGCTTGATGTTGTCCCAGAGGTCCCTTAAACTAGCCTCATTTTTAAAAATGTTTTTCTTTTTGTTCTTCTAATTGGGTGATTTCCATTACACTGTCTTCCAGATCACTGATCCATTCTTCTGCATTCTGATCTGCTGTTGATTTTCTTTAGTGTATTTTTCATTTTAATTATTGAATTCTTCAGCTCTGATTAGTTCTTTTTATATTTTCTGTTTCTTTGTTGAAATTCTTGCTGTGTTCATTCATTCTTCTCCCTTAGTTCCCTGAGATTTTTTTTTTTTAAGATTTTATTTATTTATTTTTTATTTATTTGACAGACTGAGATCACAACTAGTCAGAGGGGCAGGCTGCAGGGTCGGCAGGGGGATCAGGCTTCCTGCTGAGCAGAGGACCCTGAGATCATGACCGGAGCTGAAGGCAGAGGCTTAATCCACTGAGCCACCCAGGCACCCCAGTTCCCTGAGATTTTTTATGACCATTACTTTGAGCATTATATGATAGCTTATTTCCATTTCATTTACTTCTTTTTCTGAGATTTGATCATATTCTTTCTTTTGGAACATATTCCTGTCTTTTTATTTTACCTAACTCTCTATTTGTTTTTATGTATTAGATCAGTTACATGTACCAGCCTGGAAAGACTGGCTTTATGTAGAAGTCACCCTGTGGGGCCCAGTAGCACAAACACCCCAATCACCTAAGCCAGGTCCATCGAGTATTTCTTGTGTAGGCTCTATACACCTTCCTGTTGTGTCCTGGTTGTAATTGGTACAATCTCATTGGTGGGTGGGGTGGCCGCAACAGCCATAAGTATGCTGGTGGGCTGGACAGCCCTCTGGCAGAATTGATGGTCATGTCTGACTGTGACTGTTGCAAGCATTCTAGGTGTAGCCTTGGCCCTTCAAGGCAGGAGCACTTAGGAATGACTCTAGTGCTAACTGACTGTGCCTGTTGCCTGTGGAATGTGGTGGACCAGGGCTTAGGAGGGGCTATCTGGGCAGGTTGGATAGGGCTAGCAGTACTAGCATAGTAGATGGAGAGTATCAGAAATGGTACCTGCTAGGGCCAGGAAAACCAGGAAGAAAGGAAGTAAAAAAATAAAAAGTACCTGCCAGCAATTCTGCCTCCAGACAACATTACAACAGGTTACTGCCCCTCCAGCACACACCACAAAATTAGTCTGTGGATCTCCTTCATGTGGGAGGAGGTAAGCTCTGTATCTACTTACTTTACCATCTTGATCCCACCTCTAGAAAGTGACTTCTAAGGTTACATAGCTGTTAGTGGGGAGCCATTTATATCCAAAATATGACAAGAAGGAATCTGTTGCCCTCTGGAGGAATCCAAAATAATGGGGGCTTGGAAGTACTGACCCTTTTCTTCTTAAATTAATCAATATGAAGTTATTTTTATTTTTATTTTTTCCTTTCCTTTTTTTTTTTTTAAGACTTTATTTATTTATTTGACAGAGATTACAAGTAGACAGAGAGGCAGGCAGAGAGAGAGGAAGGGAAGCAGATTCCTTGCTGAGCAGAGAGCCCGATGATGCGGGGCTCAATCCCAGGACCCTGGGATCATGACCTGAGCTGAAGGCAGAAGCTTTAACCCACTGAGCCACCCAGACGCCCCTCTTTTTTTTTTTTTTTTTTTAAGCAAGCCCTATGCCCAGTGTGGTGCTTGAACTCACGACCCTGAGATCAAGAGTTGCATTCTCCACCAACTGAGCCAGCCAAGTGCCCCTGTGAAGTTATTTTTCATGTTCAGCCCAAAGCATCTCGTGTTTTTAAGCCTGGTTTCTTCCTTTTTAGTCATTGATAGACATAAAGAATTACTCATCATCTACTGAGAAAGTTCTTCACCTTTGAAAACATGTTATTTCCTCCAAGGTACTTCAGACCTAGCAATGAACAAAGTTTGCAGCAGATGGGATAAAGAGTATTGTGGGCCAAAGGAATCTTAGGAAATCTCTTAGAAGACCTGGATCTTGAATGATTGGGATTTAGATAGAACAGAAAGAGATCATTCCAAATATAGGAGGATGGAGAAAGTAGAAAGATATTGTCAGAAGTCTGGAAGTAGGTGCTAATGTGTTTCAGGGACAATAAGGAGATAATTGTCCGTATCTTAAAAGCAGAGTTTTTATTTGATAAATCTTTGTCTAAAAAAATTACATGATTACCAGTATATGGCAGTGTTAAGCAGTCTGAGAAGAGGCAAGAAAACTAGCCAGAAAGCTGTTGCAGGCAAATGGCTAGAAGTGGGCAATCTCTTCCCATCTAACAGCAGCCTGAAGGCAGGGGCTATGCGTTTTATCTCAGTATCCACAGCAATTAGCATGTGGTTGGCACTTAGTAAATGCTTGAGTGAATGTTGAATGAATAAATGAAGCTAAAAGAGTGTTGATATCTCTATTATAAATGAAACTAAATAAATGAAACTAAAAGAGTATTGATACCTCTACTAAAAAAATGGAGTTTAAAAAAAAAAAGCGAGTTAACCTTTGAACATGTAAAATATTGGTGCAATAGTCAAATTGAGACCTTTTGAAGACAGTTGAAAAAAAACAGAATCAGGGCATGTCTTTATGTAAGTAGAGTTTCATAATGGCACTGTGTTACAAGTTCATTCAATTGGTGGCCAAGTCTTTTCTCCAAAGGTTTTTTAATTTTTTTTTTTTTAGGATTTTATTTATTTGACAGACAGAGATCACAAATAGGCAGAGAGGCAGGCAGAAAGGGAAGGGAAGCAGGCTGTCCGCTGAGCGTATAGCCTATCCCAGGACCCTGGGATCATGACCTGAGCCAGAGGCATAGCCTTAACCCACTGAGCCACTCAGGCGCCCCAGATTTTTTTAATCTTCTATTTGCTCTGTTATTTGTACTTTTGGGATATGTCTTCATTTAATTTCAGTTTATTTGGGGAAATAATTTTGGTATGGATTTAAATATTGTAATAACAATAAATGTACTACATTGCCCATGAGAAAAGGACAGATATACTTCCACCTCAGTATATCTTCTAGTAAAGACTATATTATCCTAGAGAATAAGTGTATTGTACTTAAATTAAAGAAACAACATAGGAAAGAAGAAAAATCTATTGTAAACCTGAGCTGATGATTTAATCCTCATTTTTATCATTTTTAAAATTTCAGAATTATCTCATCTTTACAGAAATTTGCAAATACAATACAAGGAATTGTTTTTTCTGAGCCATTTGATAGTAAAATGTTCTATCACCTTGCTTTTCTGTTTTAAGAAATGGAATGATCAGGGGCGCCTGGGTGGCTCAGTGGGTTAAAGCCTCTGCCTTCAGCTCAGGTCATGATCCCAGGGTCCTGGGATCAAGCCCTGCATCGGGCTCTCTGCTCAGCAGGGAGCCTGCTTCCTCCTCTCTCTCTCTGCCTCTCTGCCTACTTGTGATCTCTGTCAAATAAATAAATAAAAAATCTTAAAAAAAAAAAACGAAATGGAATGATCATAACATTTCACAGAGTAACTGAATATTTATTGAACTTATAACAGTATGTGTGTGTGTGTGTCTGTGTGATTTATTTGCTTACAAACATAGAACTTTCTGTATATTAAAAATTGATTTTAATTGATCACCATTGAAGCCCATACATCTTTTGCTATTGACTCCTCTGAAGTTTGAATCTCTGCCACCCACCATGCAGGTTATTCTTGTAATCCAGAGAACTTTCAACTGTTTATAAACATTTGGGGGCACCTGGGTGGCTCAGTGGGTTAAGCCGCTGCCTTCGGCTCAGGTCATGATCTCAGGGTCCTGGAATCGAGTCCCGCATCGGGCTCTCTGCTCAGCAGGGAGCCTGCTTCCTCCTCTCTCTCTCTCTCTCTCTCTCTCTGCCTGCCTCTCTGCCTACTTGCGATCTCTCTCTGTCAAATAAATAAATAAATAATCTTTGAAAAAAAAACACACATTTGGGTATGGTCAACACAGGGTGTAGTGAGCTGTCCTCTCATCCTGTTTAGTTCTACCACTGTATGAAGCTGCCCATTTAAATTGTTAAGTGCAGGGGCGCCTGGGTGGCTCAGTGGGTTAAGCCACTGCCTTCGGCTCAGGTCATGATCTCAGGGTCCTGGGATCGAGTCCCGCATCAGGCTCTCTGCTCCACAGGGAGCCTGCTTCCTCCTCTCTCTCTCTGCCTGCCTCTCTGCCTACTTGTGATCTCTCTCTGTCAAATAAAAAAATAAAATCTTTAAAAAAAAAAAATAAATAAATTGTTAAGTGCACACTTTTAAAAGAATATATTTATTTTAATTGTGGAAAAATATATATAACATAAAATTTTCCCTGTTAACCATTTTTAAGCATACAGTTCTCTGGCATTAAGTTCACATGGGCTCTTTTCCTAGTTTCTTGACAAGAGTGAGAATTTTCATTTAACTGAAGTATTCTTTGTTTCTGAAGAATGTATTCACAGATATTTTATATTTATCTGGCATGTTCTGCTTCTAGTAGCTATGAAAGACATTCTTTTTAAATCTGATTTAAAAAGCAGATCTAGGGGCGCCTGGGTGGCTCAGTGAGTTAAGTCTTTCACTTCAGCTCAGGTCCTGATCTCAGAGTCCTGGGATTGAGCCCCACATTGGGCTTTCTGCTCAACGGGGATCCTGCTTCCCTCCTCTCTCTGCCTGCCTCTCTGCCTACTTGTGATCCCTGTCAAATAAATAAATAAAATCTTAAAAAAAAAAAACCACACAAATCTAATTATTGCAACCATGATGAAATTAGGTATATCTTTTAAAGCTAGGTAAATAATTTTACTTATTTTCCAGATGTTATTCTTCATGACATTAACAACAACAACAAAAATATAGATATCCCCTCAGTTCTTGACTTTTACAAACTAAGTTTTAGAAAAGTTATTTTCTTATGTGAATATATAGAATTATTGATTGTATTATACAGGAACTAATATGACACTGTATGTTAATTAAACTTCAGTTTAAAAAAAGATTCCATACAGAAAGAAGATATAACAGTTAGAAACATTTATGTACCTAATGACAAACCATCAAAATGTATGAAGTGGGACGCCTGGGTGACTCAGTTGGTTAAGCCACTGCCTTCGGCTCAGGTCATGATCCCGGGGTCCTGGGATCAAGTACCGCATCGGGCTCCTTGCTCAGTGGGGAGACTGCTTCTCTCTCTGCCTCTGCCTGCCGCTCTGCTTGCTTGTGTTCTCTCTCTCTCTCTCTCTCTGACAAATAAATAAATAAATAATCTTTAAAATGTATGAAGCAAAAACTAACAGAATTGAAGGGAAAAATAGATATTTGAATAATAGTTATAGACTTTAATATTACACTCATAATAATGGATAGGACAACATGACAAAAGATAAGTAAAAAAAATAGAAGACTTAAGACAATAAGTCAACTAGATTTAACAAACATGTACAGAACACCATCCAACAACACCAGAATATACATTCTTCTCAAGGGCACATGGGACACTTTCTAGGATAGACTGAACAACAGGCAACAAATTAAGTCTCAATAGATTTGAAAAGATGGCAATTATACAAAGTATCTTCTGTGACCATAGTGTAATGAAGATAGAAGTCAATAATGAGAGGAAAACTGGAAAATTCACAAAATATTAGAAACTAGACAACACACTTTTAAACAACCAATGATCAAAGAAATCACAGGAGAAATTAGAAAATACTTGAAGACAAGCAGTGCTAAAGGAAAAATTTATAGCTATAAATGCTTACATTAAAAAACAAGATTGGGGGAAAAAAAAAACCAAGATGGGGTAGTGGGGTGAATGGTTGGTTGGGTGTCCAAGTCTTGTTTTCGGCTCAGATCATGATCTTGGGCTTGTGGGACTGGACCTTGTTATAATAGGGCTGCACACTCAGTGCAGAGTCTGCTTGGGATTCTGTCTCTCCCTCTGCCATACTCCCTCTGCTTACTATAAATCAATCAATCAATCAATCTTAAAAAAAAAACAAAAACCAAGATCTTATCTTGGGACACATGGCTCACTCAGTTGGTTGATCTTGGGGTTGTAAGTTTGAGCCTCATGTTGGGTATAAAGATTACTTAAGCATAAAATCTTTTTAAAAAATTAATCTTAGATCTTAATTCAACAGCCCAACTTTACAGCTCAAAGATAAACCAAATCCGTAACTAGCAGAGGGAAGGGAATAATAAAAATTAGAACAAAGATAAATAGAGAATTGAAGAATAGAGAAAATCAATGAAACAAGAAATTGGTTTTTCAAAACAATCATTAAGGCTGACCTTTAGTTAGATAAACTAAGAAAAAAAAGAAAAGAGACTCAAATTATTAAACCAGAAGTGAAAGTGGAGACATTACTACTGATTCAATAGAAATGAAAAGGATTATAAGAGTATACTATGAATAGTAGTACTCCAACAAATCGGATAACCTAGATAACATGGATAAATTTCCAGGAAAAAACTGCCAGGAATAAATAAAAAAGAAATAGAAAATCTGAATAGACCTATAACTAGTAAGAAGATTAAATCAGTGACCAGAAATCTCCCAACAAAGAAAAGCCCTGAACCTGATCAGGCTTCACTGATAATGCTACCAAACATTTAAAAAACTAATAACACCAATCCTCCTCAAACATCAAAAAAATTGAAGAGGACAAAACACCTTCTAATTCATTGTGAGACCAGCATTACCCTTAGACCAAAGCCAGACAAAGACACTCTAAAAACAAACAAACAAAAACAAAACAAAACAAAACTACAGACCAGTATTTCTTACAAATATTGATGCAGAAATTTCCAACAAATTACTCACAGAATTCAACAACATGTTAAAAGGACTGTACACTATGACCAAGTGGAATTTATTCCTGGAATGCAAGGATAGTCCCCATATGAAAATCAACCAGTGTAATATGCCACATCAACAGAATAAAGGGGGGAAACATTCATTTCAATTGATATAGAAAGTGCATTTGACAAAATACAACACCCTTTGATGAGAAATGTGAAAGTCTGAAAGCTTTTCTTCTAAGAATAGAAACAAGGCAAGGGTGTTCATTTTCACTACTTCTATTCAGCATAGGAATAGAAGGTCTAGACAGAGCAATTAGGGAAGAAAAGAAATAAAAGAACATCCAAATTGGAAAAGAAGAAGCAAACTTATTTCTGCTTGCAGGCAATATGATACTAAGTCGGCACACAAAAGTCAGTTACATTTCTGTACACAGTGAACAATCTAGAAAGAAAATTACAAAAACAATTCCATTTATAATAGCATCAAAAAGATACTTAGACATAGAAACAATCATCAGAAATTATCAACAGTTATATGCCAATAAATTATGCAACCTAGATGAATTTGGTTGCATTCCTGGATGGATCCTGGAAACCTATAAACTTCCTGGATGCATTCCTGGAAACCTATAAACTTCCAAAACTGAATCAGGAAGAAATTGACAGTGTAAATAGACCAATATCTAGTAACAAAATTGAAGCAGTGATCAAAAACCTCCCAAAAAACAAGAGCCCAGGACCTGACAGATTCCCGGGGGAATTCTACCAAACTTTCAAAGAAGAAATAATACCTATTCTCCTGAAGCTGTTTCAAAAAACTGAAGTGGAAGGAAAACTTCCAGACTCTTTTTTTATGAAGCCAGCATTACCCTGATCCCCAAACCAGGCAAAGACTCCACCAAAAAGGAGAATTTCAGACCAACATCCCTAATGAACACGGATGCTAAGAATCTCAACAAGATCCTAGCTAATAGGATCCAACAATACATTAACAAGATTATCCACCATGACCAGGTGGGATTTATCCATGGGATGCAGGGATGGTTCAACATTCGCAAATCAATCAGTGTGATAGAACAATAAGAGAAGAGAGAAGGACTACATGGTCCTCTCAATTGATGCAGAAAAAGCATTTGACAAAATCCAACATCCGTTCCTGATTAAAACACTTCGAAGTATAGGGATAGAGGGAACATCCTCAACTTTATAAAAGCTATCTTTGAAAAACCCACAGCAAATATCATCCTCAATGGGAAAAAGCTGACAGCCTTTCCATTGAGATCAGGAACACAAGAAGGATGTCCACTCACTCTTGTTCAACATAGTACTAGAAGTCCTAGCAACAGCAATCAACAAAGAGAAATAAAAGGTATTCAAATTGGCAATGAAGAAGTCAACTCTCTCTCTTCACAGATGACATGATACTTTATATGGAAAACCCAAAAGACTCCACCCCCAAACTACTAGAACTCCTACAGCAATTCAGTAATGTGGCAGGATACAAAATCATTGTACAGAAATCATTTGCTTTCTTATACACTAACAATGAAAATACAGAAAGGGAAATTAGAGAATCAATTCCATTTACTATAGCAACAAGAACGATAAGATACCTGGGAATAAACCTAACCAAAGCGGTAAAGGATCTGTACTCAAGGAACTACAGAACACTCATGAAAGAAATTGAAGAAGACACAAAAAGATAGAAGACCATTCCATGTTCATGGATCAGAAGAATAAATATTATTAAAATGTCTATACTGCCTAGAGCAATCTATACTTTAAATGCCATTCCAACCAAAATTCCACTGGCATTTTTCAAAGAGCTGGAACAAACAATTCTAAAATTTGTATGGAACCAGAAGAGACCCTGAATTGCTACGGAAACGTTGAAAAACAAAAACAAAACTGGCAGCATCACGTTGCCTGATTTCAAGCTTTACGACAAAGCTGTGATCACCAAGACAGCATGGTACTAGCACAAAAACAGACACAGAGATCAATGGAACAGAGTAGAGAGCCCAGATATGGACCTCAACTTGATGGTCGAATAATCTTTGACAAAGCAGGAAAAAAATATATAGTGGAAAAAAGTCAGTCTCTTCAATAAATGGTGCTAGGAAAATTGGATAGCTATATGTAGAAGAATGAAACTTGACCATTCTTTTACACCATACACAAAGATAAACTCGAAATGGATAAAAGACCTCAACACGAGGCAAGAATCCATCAGAATCCTAGAGAACTTAGGCAGTAACCACTTTGGAATCAGCCACAGCAACTTCTTTCAAGATATGTCTCCAAAGACAAAGGAAACAAAAGCGAAAGTGAACTTTTGGAACTTCACCAAGATCAAAAGCTTCTGCACAGCAAAGGGAACAATCAACAAAACAAAGAGGCAACCCATGGAATGGGAGAAGATATTTGCAAATGACAGTACAGACAAAGGACTGATATCCAAGATCTATAAAGAACTCCTCAAACTCAACACACGCAAAATAGATAATCACGTCAAAAGATGGGTAGAAGACATGAACGGTCACTTCTCCAAAGATGACATACAAATGGCTAACAGACACATGAAAAAATGTTCATCATCAATGGCCATCAGGGAGATTCAAATCAAAAAAACCACATTGAGGGGCGCCTGGGTGGCTCAGTGGGTAAGCCGCTGCCTTCGGCTCAGGTCATGATCTCAGGGTCCTGGGATCGAGTCCCGCATCGGGCTCTCTGCTCAGCGGGGAGCCTGCTTCCCTGCCTCTCTCTCTGCCTGCCTCTCTCTGCCTACTTGTGATTTCTCTCTGTCAAAAAAAAAAAAAAAAACAAAAAAAAACCACATTGAGATACCACCTTACACCAGTTAGAATGGCCAAAATTAACAAGACAGTAAACACCATGTGTTGGAGAGGATGTGGAGAAAGGGGAACCCTCTTATATTCTTGGTGGGAATGCAAGTTGGTACAGCCACTTTGGAAAACATTGTGGAGATTCCTTAAGAAATTAAAAATAGAGCTTCCCTATGACCCTGCAGTTGCACTATTGGGTATTTACCCCAACGATACAGACGTAGTGAAAAGAACAGCCATCTGTACCCCAGTGTTCATAGCAGCAATGGCCACAGTCACCAAACTGTGGAAAGAGCCAAGATGGCCTTCAATGGACGAATGGATAAAGAAGATATGGACCATATATACTATGGAGTATTATGCCTCCATCAGAAAGGATGAATACCCAAATTTTTGTGAACATGGATGGGACTGGAAGAGATTATGCTGAGTGAAATAAGTCAAGCAGAGAGAGTCAGTTATCATATGGTTTCGCTTATTTGTGGAGCATAAGGAGTAACACAGAGGACATGGGGAGATGGAGAGAAGAGAGTTGGGGGAAATTGGAGGGAGAGACAAACCATGAGAGACTATGAACTCTGAGAAACAAACTGAGGGTTTTGGAGGGGCTGGGGGTGGGAGGTTGGGTGAGCCTAGTGGTGGATATTATGGAGGGCACGTATTGTATGGAGCACTGGGTGTGGTGCATAAACAATGAATTCTGGAACACTGAAAAGAAATTTTTAAAAAAGATACTTAGGAATTAACCAAGGAGATGAAAGACTGTACAATGAAAACTATAAGTCATTGCTAAAAGAAATTTTAAAAGACATAAATGGAAACATATCCCATTCTGATAGAATAGAAGACTTGGTATTGTTAAAATGTCAATATTACCCAAAGTTATCTACAGATTGAATGCAATCCCCATCAAAATCCCAGTATTTGGGGCACCTGAGTGGCTCAGTGGGTTAAAGCCTCTGCCTTTGGCTCAGGTCATGATCCCAGAGTCCTGGGATCGAGCCCCCGTCGTGCTCTGCTCAGCAGGGAGCCTGCTTTCTCCTCTCTCTCTCTGTCTGCCTCTCTGCCTACTTGTGATCTCTCTGTCAAACAAATAAATAAAATCTTAAAAAAAAAAAATCCGGGGCGCCTGGGTGGCTCAGCGGGTTAAGCCGCTGCCTTCGGCTCAGGTCATGATCTCAGGGTCCTGGGATCGAGTCCCGCATCGGGCTCTCTGCTCAGCAGGGAGCCTGCTTCCCTCTCTCTCTCTCTGCCTGCCTCTCCGTCTACTTGTGATTTCTCTCTGTCAAATAAATAAATAAAATCTTTAAAAAAAAAAAAAATCCCAGTATTTTTTTGCAGTAGTAGAAAACCATCTTAAAATTCATATAGAATGTAAAGGGACCTCAAATAGCCAAAATAATATTTTTTTGAAAAAGAGCAAAGCTGGAGTGATCAAACTTTCTCACTTCAAAAGCTGCACCAATCACAACAGTGTGGTATTGGCATAAAGACAGACATACAGACCAAAGGAACAGAATAGAGTCCAGAAATAACCCTCACATATAGAGTCACATTATTTTTGACAAAGTGCCAAGATCATTCAAAGGAGAAAGAACAGTCTTCAACAGATTGTGCTAGGAAGACTGGATATACACATACAAAAGAGTGAAGTTGAACCCTTACCTAACACCAGGCACAAAAATTAACTCAGAATGGATCAATGACCTAAAATATAAGACCTAAGACAATAAAAATCTTAGAAGAAAACATAGGACAAATGCTTTATGACACTGGATTTGGCAGTGATTTCTTGGATAGAACACCAAAAGCACAGATTAAAAAAAAAAAAGAAGAAAAAAAAATAGCCAAAATAGGCATCCTGAAAATCAAAGAGAATTATGCACCAAAAGACATTATCAACAGAATAAAAATGCATCCCACAGAATGGGTGAAAATATTTGCAAATCATATATCAAACAAGGGATTAATATCCAGAATATGTAGAGAACTCAACAACAAAAAACAATCCATCTCAAACGTGGGCAAAAGAATTTCTCCAAAGAAAGCTATATGAATGGCCAATAAGCACATGAAAAGATGTTCAACATCAATAATCATTAAGGAAATGCAAATCAAAACTACAGTAAGACATCACCTTACACTCATTAGGATGGCTACTATCAGAAAGACAGAAAGCAAAATAAGTATTGGTAAGGATGTAGAGAAATTGCTCCTCCCCTCTGCCCTTTCCCCCACTCATTCTCTCTCTCTCTTAAATAATAAATCTTTTTAAAAAATGGTTAAGATCACTAATTTTATATGAATTTTACCACAATAAAGACAAAAAAATCTATCACTGCTGATTATTTAGTAGTAACAAAATCTTTTTAGCTACATGACTTTTTTTTTTTTTAAGATTTTATCTATTTGACAGAGACAGTAAGAGAGGAAACACAAGCAGGGGGAGTTGGAGAGGGAGAAGCAGGGAGCCTAGTGAGGTAGATCCCAGGACCCTGGGATCATGACAGGAGCCAAAGGCAGATGCTTAACAACTGAGCCTCCCAGGCACCCGAAGTTACATGGCTTTTGACTGCAGATTCCTGTGGACTACATCCTGGAAATGAGTGAAAAAGATTTTCTTTTCAGTTGGACTTTTTCTCTCATTACCAGGACCAATATTTGGCAGAAATTCTCTGTTCCAGAGTGAAAAGGTCTGAGGCAGAATTCCTCCACTTGAGGGGAAAGAAGCTGTAGATGTAGGCAGCTGTGCGAGTGGCTTCTACCTTTTCCCCACCATTCAAAACACTATACATTCCATAATTCATTTCTCATCAAAGAAAACTAAAAAGTGTTAGAATAAATAATCTCTTCATCAATGCAGTATTTTTTTTCCTGCTGGGAAAGGACAAATGGGGAAGAACAACAGCACAATCATATCAGAAAAGGAAAGAGGGGGCACCTGGGTGGCTCAGTGGGTTAAGCCGCTGCCTTGGGCTCGGGTCGTGATCTCAGGGTCCTGGGATCGAGTCCCGCATCGGGCTCTCCACTCAGCGGGGAGCCTGCTTCCCTCTCTCTCTCTCTGCCTACTTGTGATCTTTTTCTGTCAGATAAATAAATAAAATCTTAAAAAAAAAAAAAAAAGGAGGAAAGAGACCATTTCACAGGTAGAGGAAAGAGCTGATAGTCAAGAATTATCGAGCAGTTGAGAGAATACGGTTCCTATTTGCTGTCCCCTCTCCCTGGCAAGCTGGACAGACTATAAGGAAGAGAAAGGTGTGGCAACATGGCCTCTAACAACAGAGACCCTTCAGATCAACCAGTGGCTGTAGAAAGAACTGTTCATAATGAGATTCAAATTCTCCGAAGACAAGGATTGGTGAGTGGAAGGTTCTCTTTCCATTGATACCCTTTATAAAATGGATGTAGGGGCCAGGGAATTGTGCTTTTTTCAGTATTCTGCCATACTGTATGTTATTAGATTGTCCTTGAGTAATATTCTTTTTCAGTTTTATTGAGAAATAATTGACAAATATAGAATTATATTTTATAGGTAAATTTTGAGACCTTAATCAGGAAAGCCTAGTGGTTAAAAATGTATGATTATGCCTCCAGCAAAATAAGTAATTCTTGATAACAAGTATATATGTGCTAACTACTAAAACCAAGGGGCATCTCCCTATAAGAATTAGGTAGATGATATAAGTTACAAGATTGAATGATTAACTATCTTAATAAAATAAATAAATTTTAATGATAATAGCAATGAATTTTTAATCTTCACTATTCAGTATAAGGTTTCTGTACTTTTTTTTAATTAAGAAAAGTCTTTCAGTAATAGCAAAATATTATACAAAGATTCTTTTTTAAAGTTAATTCTTTTAAAAAGGCATTGTCAGGGAGCTATAAGAGAGAGTCGAAGCCACAGCCACTTTTATTATCTGCAATGCTCCACATGTGGGTACAATACCTCCATGGCAGCCATGTGACAATCCAGATATGCCTCTTCAGCTAAGTGGGCTGCAACTTCTTGTGTCAGGGTCTGTCCATCCCATCAAGATCCAAAAGATCCAGGACAAAGACCACAATCCAGGCCTTGGAGATTTCTTTAAAAGTCAATGTCATAAGATTGGTAGGCAAAACAATTATTGGTTTGAAATGAATCAAATCAGAGTGATCTTTTTTTTTTTTTTTATCAACTAGGCCTTTCTATGGTGAGTCTATAGAACACAACTTGAGTGTCTTTCACAATAGTGGCTGTTACCTGGAAAGCCTTCATTGCATGGCTCTTAATGATCATAGCCCTCTATAGAAACAGTTTGAAATTGATGGTGAATCCTTTGAGCTTAAGGACTGTGCTTTGGGGTATGCCTCCTAGAAATATTTTTCTTGTGTCTTATAAGGAAGGTCTTGAGACCTATTCATCTCACAGGTCCTAGATAAATCAAAAGTATCAGAGGAGGGGGCACCTGGGTGGTACAGTTGGTTGGGCATAGGACTCTTGGTTTTAGCTGGGGTCTTGATTTCAGGGTCATGGAATCAAGACCCACCTCAGGCTCTGCTCTCAGTGCTGAGTCAGCTTGGGACTTTCCCTCCCGCTCCCTATGCCCTCTCCACCCCCACCCCCACATGTGTACTTGCATGTCCTCTCTCTCTCTCTCCCTCTTTCTCAAATAAATAAGTAAATCTTATTTTTAAAAAAGTATCAGAGGAATAGTGTACTCCAGAGGTGTTATTACCTTTGATGACTAATTAAATTGTGGCACTCTCAAGGAGCACCTTCAACAATTTTGTACTTTACACAGACCACATGAAAAGAGCCAACCCTGGGAAATTTCTGCCTTTGGGCTATCATTCTTAGCTAAGATGACCAATGGAACCTTCCTCATTGCTGAACTGGCCCTCAACCTTCAGGGCCATAGGGCAGCAGTGCTCTAGGGGATCTGGGCAGAAACTCTGCCAAGCTGTTGCCAGATAGCATCTACAGAGGCAGATGTGTGGATTCAATTAACCAGAGCCTGATCCGAGTTGCTGCTCATGATCCAAAGTCCTGCTAGACCTGCTGTCTTCCTTTTACCATAGTTTTTGAAGCATTTGAAGAGCTTTTTCCAGATTATGTTTAAAATTAAAACTAAAGCCTTGTTGTAAAGAGTTCAGGGATAGATACAGAGTACTGATGACTTGTGGCACCGTTGCCAATTTAGCAAAACAATTAGCATTGTCTCAGGATAAAGCTCTATCCTACATATAAATCAATATGGCCAAGGAAACTCAGGGAATGACTTTTAAGGCATAAATCCAAGATAGGAGAGCCACTATATTAAGGGCTTTCTTCCCATCAACAACAACAAAAAAAGAACATACAAATAAAAGATATATATATATATATATATATATATATATATATATATTCTGCTTTAAAACTGCTGTTTTAAAAGAAAACTGTTGTTAGTCCTGCATTAAAACTATATTGTATTTTATAAGTCTGTTCTATATTAATTTGATTAATAAAATTAGCAATGTAAGTTCATAATAATTCACAGATCTTCCTCTAGGAAAGGACTTCAGTGTTCACAGTCTTGTTTGTCTCCTCTTTAGGCTCTCAGCTCCCATGCATTCCTTGTTTTTGCATTCCCAAGATCCAGGCCAACTTCGGGCAACTAATAGACATGCATTATTACCTAATTGTTAAATTAATAAAATGAATAAATAAATTAAATTAAATGAATAAATTAATGATAAATGTGTTAATTGAAACTGGGGAAACTTGTATAGCAGTAAGCATCTTGTAGTTTTAAAAGTAATTCATGACTGGATGATTAACTTTTTATAGTGCTATTACCTTCTCCCAAAATGATTTTCTCAATTGAAGGAAAGGTGTAATTAACTTCATTAAAAAAAACCTTACAAATAAGAACCAAAGATTTGCTTAATCTTCTCTATCCTCCTCTTCCATCCCCCAAAATTAGAATCTCATCTTCCTCCAGGAAATATTCAGGGACCTAAAAAAATTAATAAAGTTAATATGCTTTCCTTCTTGTTTGCTACAAGTTATTTGTTTTGGATGAAAGGATAAGAGGCTATTAGGAAAGTTTTATTCTGAATACTTAATTCAGAACTGCTGAGTTCAGTATAAGGTTAAGCTTTTTTTTCTTCTGATATTCTTGTGCTATAGATTTACAGTATAAACTGTAGGAACTCCTGATATACATTTTTTTTTTTACCCTGAAGTGTATATACACGTGTGTGTGTGTGTGTGTGTGTGTGTGTACACACATGCATATATATACACACAAGTATATATCTCAGGGTAAGAAAACTATATTGTGTGTGTATATGTTTAGTTTAAATAAGGAAGTAAGTACTATAGAAGGATTTCCTATGATAACCCAAATGAACTCAAACTGCCATCATCATCAAATTCCATATCACTTCAACATTCATGCTTAAATATCTCAAAAGATGTTGTAAACTCTCTGATGGAGATTTTTTACAAAGTGAAATTAAAAAGCATTTACTGGAACTAATATGTTGAATATTAGTATTTTCAGAACAGTAGTCTTCTGAAAAGACACTTCAGAATGTTTGTTATATTTTCATCTTCAGAAAAAGATTTCTGAAAAACAAAACATTTCCCAGGTAAAAGTAAAAATTTATCCCAGAGCAGCTTCTGTCCTTCAGATTGGATTGAAACCAAAACATACTTAAATGTATATAAGTTATAGGCATACAGTTTCTATCATACCTGTGTAATGGCAGGAAATTGGACTATGTTATTATTTTTCTATCATCATTATAATATTATTTCTATAACAATTAGTTTGCTTTGGTCTTCCTATCTAGTTAGATAAGACTCAAAGTCTATAGTTTATTTGCTTTTCTTTTTATGTATATGAAATGGTCATCAAAGAAAGTACGGGTATCCAGCAGTGTAATAGAGGGAAAGAGTGGTGAAGTAAGAGTAAGAAGACCTAATTTTAGTTCTGTCTCACCTCTTACTGTGCTAAGCCTCAGTTTCCTTATCTAGAAATGATGATAACATCTGCCTATCTATCCTCTAGTTCTGTTGAAAAAGCAAAATAGGGTATAGGAAAGCCCTACCAAATATTAAGCATCCAACTGCAAGATATAAATTGATGGTACTTTCACTGGTACTTGTCTAAATTCTTTTCCATTTTAGTTTCACAGATTCACAGCCTAATTTCTCTCTGTGTCTTGACTGACACCCTTTATATCATATACTGTTGAGATAATTGAGGAAAAACAAGAGAAGCTGACAGACTTCAGATACCAATAAAATTCTTACTTAGTATAAATTTAATATTGAATTAGAAATGGGAGCTTCCCATCTCTGGGTCAGGAGTTGAAATCTGATTCAGCCTGGTTGATAACCCAAAATCCCAGCTATTGGATGCTATTTGGAAATCCCTGTTTAAAGGTATCATCTTATTTTATTCATTCAGTGCATATTAAATAGAGACTCATCTACTTGCTTCTCTGACTCACTACTATTCCTCTGTCCTGAGGCAGAAAGAATATATTAATAAACATAACTGGCAGACTGTTCTGGTGTTAATTATTCACTGGGAATTTCCCCAAACCAAGCAGTCATTTGGAGAGAGAAGAAAGGATCTGTTATCGATTACCTAACCCAGCCCTAAAACAGCTGTTCTGCTGAAACACCAAACAAAAGGTCAGAAAATTTAGAAACTGTTTAAAACACATGATTGGTTATAAGCCATCTTGCTTACAACAATCCATACTCTTCAGTAGAAAAATTCACACTTTGTGCTCTAACAGAACTCTCTGCTTCCCTTTTGACAACACTTCCACCACTGTTGTTACGTATTACTTGTTGTCTCTTCTTGCCACTTAATCACTGAGTAAAGACAAAAGAATCTCTCTTTTTTTTTTTTTTTAAGATTTTATTTATTTATTTGACAGAGAGAAATCACAAGTAGATGGAGAGGCAGGCAGAGAGAGAGAGAGGAAAGCAGGCTCTCTGCTGAGCAGAGAACCCGATGCAGGACTCGATCCCAGGACTCTGAGATCATGACCTGAGCCGAAGGCAGCGGCCCAACCCACTGAGCCACCCAGGCGCCCCAAGAATCTCTATCTTGTTCATGATTTTATCCTTGAAATCTGGCACATGGAAAGTACACAGTAACTTTCTATAGAAGTAATGATTAAAGTACCATACTTTTCATCCATTTCCAGGCTTTGGGAAAGATATTAGGCTCTTTGAGCCCATTTCCTCAACTCTGTAATGGAAATAAAATATTTTAGTTTTTCTTAAGGATTTTCAAAAGATATGAAGGTTAAGTAATAGGTACTCAAAGAGTAATAAATATTAGTATTATTTTTATTGTTTTTCCTTTTTATCATTATAAACTGAGTTCTTCTCAAAGTAGGATCATAATTTTTGTCCATAATGAAAAAATCTTCATAGTATATATTTCAGAAACCTTAAAAATCACTACAGCCTAGTTCCTTGGGGTTTGGGGTATAAAAGCAGTTGATTTTAAGGTTAAAGCTTTTTTTCAAAGTTTTATCATTTTGTTTTATTTTTCTTAACTATCCCTCTTCTTAACGCTGAAACATATAATCAATTAAATCACTTTAAATATTCAACTGAGTTAAATGGTGATTGTCTTAGATAGGTTGGTATATGAATTGTATAGAATGCCAAATGACTTAATTTTAAGTAAACCAAACTTTAGGCTTTCTGTAAAAGGATGCTCTAGCATATGTACATTACACACACAAATCACACTTACATATATATTGCTGCCATATCTTTAGCCCCATAAAATATTAAATATAGGCCATGTAGAAGATAAGAAAGGGATATTTGGGAAGATTGCAAATAATTACATGTAAAAATATTATCCCAAGAGGAAGTTCCTGCATGTTACTATTTTTAAGTTGGAGTTTTTATCTGTGTTTGAGAAGAGGAAATGGTCATCATTGTTGTTGCTTTAAATAACCTGTTGACTAGAAGTTTCATATGAAATTCCAAGTTCCTTAATTAAGGTAAGGTAATCCTGCAAGAGCTCAAATTTTTAGAGTACGGATTCCCATGCAAAGCTTGCAAAACTGAATTCTCCCTCCCCACACATACTGATTTGGTATTTTATATATACTGTAGTTTATTTGGGGTTGTATTGAACTCAAAATGCCATAGATCATGCAGGTAGGATTGTCCTGTGGAGTTTAGGAACTGACTTGTAGTTGAGAAGGTCCTGATTACTTAGCAGCATTGCAATAGTGATGTGAACTAAAAGACACACACGCACACAATTACATTTCTTTGTCACTTAAGAAATTTCTGGAAAATGGCTGACAAGCCAACTTGATATGGATCCTTGAGGTTCAAGTGTGTGAATACATTTTGAAAAGTATGAATCTGCAAAATGTTCTAATAATCTTAAAATTATTTTTAATTTTCTTGGTGTCTTAGAGTTTAGACTGTATAAATATTATATCCTTTAAGTTAAAGATGTTTGCATAACAAGATCAATTTTTGTGACTATATTCTCCTTTGTCATTGGGTTAGATATATATTTTACCTTTGTCAACTGGCTTGTTTCTCTCATTTTGTTAATGTGGTTGGGTCTTTCCAAACTAAACACAATTGAAATATAATTTTAAAATATCATTCCATAGCCTTGCTTTCATCTCAAACTACAATTTTGTTTTGATTTCTTGAAAGGATAGTCTGTATTTACTGTGTCCTTTGTCCACTCCCATTCACTCTTCAATCCATGAAATCTAGCTTTTATCCCTTCTACCACTCAAACTGCTGCTTCTTGTTAAGATCACCAGTGAATACTTTTTGGTTCCCATCTTAAGGAGCACTATAGACCTTTCTTCTCTTCAGTTTTGGCTTTCTTGTCATCATTCTTTGGTGGTTCCCCTTATGGCCTCTGTCCATAGCCTCCCAATTGGTTTCACCAGCAAGTCTTCCCGTGTTTATCTCTTAAAAGTTAATTTTTCCCCAGAAATCATCCTTACCTCTCTTTTACTTTAGAGCAACATTTTCAACCTTTTGGGGAACATGGAATCATTTGAAAAGTTAGTTAAAATGCTAAATCTTTTCTTTTTTTTTTTTTTAAATGCTAAACCTTTTCAAAAGAAAAATGTGTGCATACAACTTAATTTTGCGTAGAATTTCAAGAGTGCTGATGGCTTCCCATTCTCTGCTCTGTATATTGTTCTTTGGTGAACTCATCCACCCCATTCTGCATGCCATGTGCCAGGAACTTTCAAATTTATGTATTCAGGGGCGCCTGGGTGACTCAGTCATTAAGCATCTGCCTTTGGCTTGGGTCATGATCCTAGGGTCCTGGGATTGAGCCCTACACCGAGCTCCCTGCTCAGCAGGAAGCCTGCTTCTCCCTCTCCTACTCCCCCTCCTTGTGTTCCCTCTCTCACTATCTCTCTCTGTCAAATAAATAAATAAAATCTTTTTAAAAAAATTATGTATTTACCTAAGATCACTTTTTTGAGCTTTAAATGCTTATTTCTAACTGCCTGCAATCTCTTGTATGTCTTCTGGTTGTCTTTATAGTATTTATGAAATTTATTTCTCTTACAAAGTTTCTTCCTCTTCTTCTTAAGGACTCCACAGTCCTCTTACCAGTTTAAGCTAGAAACTTCATATTTATCCCTGACTCCACCCTATCCCTCCATATTCAATAAATCCCTAAGTCTGTCACTTCTACCTCCTGAACTCTTATTGATGAAAGAACAAATATGACAAGTCATAGACTGAAACAAGAACTTAGTACAGACAAAACCATATTAAATTAGTGAAAATAATTTCTTTTTTTTAACTTTAGGATAATTAATATACAGTGCTATATTAGTTTCAGGTGAACAATATAGTGATTCAGCAATTCTATACATTACTTGTTCATCATGATAAGTGTATTCTTAATCCTTTTTACCTATTTCACCCATTCCCCTACCCCCACTCACCATGAAAATAACTTCTTGAACAAATATCCAAGTAAGAAGAGTAAGCATCGGGTTTTAGGTGGATTTAGACAGACTGATCCTTTTATTCTGGGATGATACTACAGATTTTATTATCTGGGATTCACTACCATTTGGCAAGACCTATTTTAATCAGATTTTAAAAGCTTGCATAAGATAATACAGAATTTGGGGCGCCTGGGTGGCTCAGTGGGTTAAAGCCCCTGCCTTCGGCTCAGGTCATGATCTCATGGTCCTGGGATCGAGTCCTGCATCGGGCTCTCTGCTCAGCAGGGAGCCTGCTTCCTCCTCTCTCTGCCTGCCTCTCTGCCTACTTGTAATCTGTCTCTGTCAAAGAAATAAATAAAATTTTAAAAAAAAAGATAATACAGAATTTGTTTCTGTGGCAGGATTTATGTTAATAAGCTTTATAAAGGACTTTAATTCTGTATAGAATCAAGGGCAGAAGGGGTAACATAAAATATACATATATGTTTTTATGTAAGACTTTTCTTTTTCTACTTATAGGCTCTCTCTCAACCTTAGTCTAGGCCTTTTTCTTATTTGAATTATTGCCTCCTAACATGATCTCTTTGCATCTAACTGTTCCTCATGCTGATATATCCTTCACCCACCTTCAGGCATGACTCTGATTTATTCATGTCACTTTCCAACTTAAAGTCTCCCAATATTCTCCATTGCCTATAGAATGGTCTAGACTTCGGTATGGCATTTAAAAAAAATTGACCCCAGTTCAACCTTCCAGCCTTACCTACTGCCACTGAACCTTACACCCTTTATTCAGGCCTTAAAGAGCTGTGCTGTCTTCCATAAACATGCCTTCTATCCTCTCAAAGCTAATTTATATGTGACTTCAAGCACCAAATTAATGCTTTATATTTATTATCTCATTTCATCCTACTAACAGTCCCAGGGAATTATTGTCCATTCTTTAGATGAGGAAGCAGAAACGCGAAGAGATTAGCGACTTGCTCAAATCATACGGCGCTGAACTTAAATTCAAACTTAGTATATCTTCACTCTAACTAATGCCTTTCCTTATCCCCCTTCTAGAGTGCCCTTTCCCATCTTTTTTCTGTCTTGTAACATTCCATTCATCCTTTAAAGTTTATCTCACATCACCTCCCATGGAGAGTCTTCTCTTTTTGTTCCTTTATCATATAAACTTTTTTTTCCCCTGGGTGGGTGTGAAGCCCAGTGCAGGGCTTAAACTCCTGACTCTGAGATCAAGACCTGAGCTGAGATCAAGACTCAACTGAGTGAGTCACCCAGTTGCCTCTATCCTCTAAACTTTGAGCACTTTTTGAATATTGGTTAAGAATCTGGATTTTAGAATTAGATGAGATGTGCATTGTCCTGTTTTTCTGATACTCTGACTTCTAGGGTTTTTGGTATAATCCAACCCATCATGAAAGCATTGTCTTTAGTTTCCTGTTTTGATTTCTTTAGAGTGAGAACTTAAAGATAATTGTGAAGAGTTAAATATAGAATCCTACTAGAAATTTAGAACTTTCCTTCAATCTTTTACAGCTCTCTTAGCCATACCTAATTAAACAGCATTTTTTAAAGTAACTAGCCCAGAGGGAGATAATCTCTAGCAGACTCCCCACTGAGCACAGAGCCTGACAAGGGGCTTGATCTCACAACCCATGAGATCATGACCTGAGCCAAAATCAAAAGTTGGACACTTAAGGCGCCACTTAGGTGCCCCACAAGTCCACAGAGTCTTGATAAGCATGCAACTTAACTGGTAAAACTAGAAGTGAATGGGAATTACTAGAAAGGAATGGCCTGTTAGGAGCATCTCTGCTACTATGACTGTATGCTTTATAGAGACAATGGAGACCCGTCAGTCCCCTAGGTCCTTTAAAAGTAGAAGCTGATTAGCAATTCTCACAGATTGCTGTAATGATTAAATTCATTTAAATAGTTTGGCATAATGCTTAGCACATAGTAAATTTTCAATAAATGTTACTCACTATTACTAAGAAACATTATAACCTTTATAAAAGAGGTCTGAAATAAAGCATTAACCCGACAGCTTTGGGTGGTAATGAAAGGAGGGCAGGAATAAATTTTTCAAATGCAAACCAGTAAAGAGCACACCATTCAGGAAGAACACCGCATAGTTTGGTGAATTGAGGGCCAGTTTTTCATGTATCTCATCTGTGTCCCCTGCTTTACTGTAGACTGTTTACCATATAATTATATATTCTTGTACTTTGAATACCTAGCATTAACATGGCGCCTGGCAGAGTTGGTATTCATATTTTGGTATGCCTCTGTTTATCCATTAATAAAATATGAACAGTAATTATCATGTATGTCCAAATATGAATTAATATTTGAAGGGACTTTGAAAGCCCTGTTGTAAAGATTGAATATTAGGAATTTACTATTCTCTCTCCTAGAGTTCTGTTTTTATTATTACAGGGATTTTCTTTCAAATATCAGCACTTACCAGTTCAGTACTTACCCTTATGTCCATGGAAAAATGTAAGCAGCTGTTCTTCTATAGTTAATGCTTTAGTTTGATTGACTCAAGCTATCTTTCTTCTGAGATTTTTTAAGAAAGGGCCCTTGGGGCAAACATGTTTTATGTTTTATGTTTTTTGGGGATGCTGAACAAAATTTGAACTCGTTGAGAAATGTGAACCTAATGTTTGGTAGAACATATCCATCGTTCAAGTACTATCTCCCTGTATAGTCCAGTATCAGTGTGGACCTTTGAGATGGGGTGGCTGTGGAGAACTAAGATGCCTTTAAGCAGAGATTGTGTTTTACAAAGAAGATGAAACTTAACAGCCAACTAAAGTGGGTGTTTGTGTGCTTCTGTTCTCTTTTTTGTGATGGAATTTCTTCTTACAGGAATTATGTTTAAAATGTGTATTTAGGTGCCACTTTCGATTCCATTCCACTATAAAGAGTTTCAGAATGGAGAATTGGGGAGCTATGTTTTTGTTACAGTTTAACTGACTGTTTAATCATCCACCTCTATTCCAGAAATATCTAGAATAAATTACTCCTAGTCATAGTGTAAGAAGAAAATAGCTTTCTTTAATTGTAATTCATTCAGTATTAGCTAAATCTGTCACCAGCCTCTCACTCAAAGGCCCAAATTTATTTTCTATGACTATAATTATAAGTGGTTTTCAGCAATCAATAAATTTCACTAAGGACTTTATTTTTAACAGCTACTTACTATATCTTCCTATTTGCTCAATTTAAAAAATCAGCTTGGATATATTTTTAAATTTAATTTTAATGTAAATGATTAATTTTAATAAGTAATTTTTCTTTAAAAATTTTGTTAGAAGTTGGGTTAAGGCAGAGCAATATCCCTCATTTCCCAAAATTGTATTGCTATTTTTAATTCAACACAACCCGTTTCCTTGAAGACCTCCCTTTTGAAAGGCAGTATTCTGCAATTGAAACAGTCCACACTCAAATTTATTTTTCTTTGTATCTATTATTTTACCTATAAAATTATGAAAACATCAGCCTCAAGGAGTAATTACTATTTTATATTAGACCATTTAAAGTGAAGTACCTTCCAAACAAAAATAAGGTAATTTCTGGTAATGTAGTCATTTTAAAACACGAAGGCCAAATGTATCTTCCATTGTTTTCAATTATGTGAAAAGAGCACTGGTATTGGAGTTAGAAGATGTATGTTTGTATTGGTTGCATCACCTTAGATTCATTCTTTGAGATGCAGTTTCCTCTTAAAAAAATTAGCATGCTTATTATGAGGCATAAATAATATAGAAATATGAAAAAACCTCAAATAGGCAAAGTACTGTTACATAAATGTTTTATCATAGAGGTATTTTCATCATTAATGAATCTCTTATATTTCTTCTCATGGTCAGTTTGTAATAGAGCATTTTCCTAAAATAAGAGCTCATTTAGGTTTATAAGGTGAACTACAAAAACTTTGAAGAGTTGGGGTACCTGGGTGGCTCAGTGGGTTAAGCCTCTGCCTTCAGCTCAGGTCATGATCTCAGTGTCCTGGGATCGAGTCCCACATCAAGGTCTCTGCTCAGCAGGGAGCCGGCTTCCCTCTCTCTCTCTCTGCCTGCCTCTCTGCCTACTTGTGATTTCTCTCTGTCAAATAAACAAATAAAATTTAAAAAAAAAAACAACACTAGAATTCTAGGAGCACTTGAGTGGCTCAGTTGGTTAAGCGGCTGACTTTAGCTCAGCTCATGATTTTGGGGTCCTGGGATCAAGTCAGGTATTGCAAAGGGTCACTCTCAGTGGGAAGTCTCCCCATGCTGATTGTCCTTCTCTCTCTCTCTCTCTCTCTCTCAAATCTTTAAAATAAACGTTTAAAAGTATTTTTCTTTTAATTATTTAATATACTCATTTTATTTGGGATGCCTATCAACCATAAATAGTTTTCCAGCTCTGGACTTAAACCATGTTAAGAAGGGGTTATAAAATCATTTGAAATCATTTCGTGAACTCCCCAGAAAAGGATGGAAAAGTCAAAGCTGAAATAACTACTTTACAAGAAGTGACTATTTGAAGATAAATTTTAAAGGGACTGGTCTTTTCTCTTTTTATTCATTAGATACCATAAAGCAAGAGCTTAAACAGTAATTAGACTATCAAGCCTAATTATTGTTTTCTATAAGTATACCAGGTTCTTAAGTATCTAAAACCAGTTGATATCATTCCTCTCTGAGGTTTTTAGACAAAATAGGAACTAGGGGTTTTGTTTATTTATTTTTTAAAGATTTATTTATTTGAGAGAGAGCGTGTGCATGTTCACATGAACTGGGGGAGTGGCAGAAGGAGAGGGAGCAAGAATCTCAAGTAGATTGCACTGAGTGGAGCTCCTGAGATCAAGACCTGAACTGAAACCAAGAGTCAAAGGTTTAACCCACTACATCACACAGAACCCCTGTTTTATTTTTCCAACATTTTATTTTTTAAAAAAAGTAAACAAGCAGATGATTGAAAGAGCTGTACAGTAAACACCCCAATACACACCCTTCCTGGATTCACAATTAGCATTTTGCTCTCTTGACTTTGTCACATATCTACTCACCTATCCACCCTGGATTAGAAGGTTTAAGCAAGAAAAATATTTTGTTTATTCTTTTATATCTATTTTATATAGTACTATGTAAGAAATAATTTAAAGGATTTACAAGCTACAACTTTCTGAATGAATTTTACATTAAAAATATGTTGTGGGAACCTGGGTGGCTCAGTTTAAGCAACTGCCTTTGGCTCAGGTCATGATCCTGGAGTCCTGGAATCAAGTCCCACATCAGGCTCCCTGCTCAGCAAGGAGTCTGCTTCTCCTGCTGACCTCTCTCCTCTCATGCTCTCTCTCATTCTCTCTCTCTCTCTCTCTTTTTTAAAATATGCTCTTTGCATAGTATAAAATATAATATAAAACACGAATGGAAAGATGAACATCAAATTTAGGAAGAATACGTATATGTACAGACAGGGGTGAAAGGGTTCACAAAAGGCTCCAGTTGTGATGTTTTATTTCTTTAAATTCAAAGAGTAAGGGGCGCCTGGGTGGCTCAGTGGGTTAAAGCCTCTGCCTTCAGCTCAGGTCATGATCCCAGGGTCCTAGGATCGAGTCCTGCATCGGGCTCTCTATTCAGCGGGGAGCCTGCTTCCTCCTCTCTCTCTGCCTCCTTCTCTGCCTACTTGTGATCTCCGTCTGTCAAATAAATAAATAAAATCTAAAAAAAAAAAAATCCAGGGCGCCTGGGTGGCTCAGTGGGCTAAGCCGCTGCCTTCGGCTCAGGTCATGATCTCAGGGTCCTGGGATCGAGTCCCACATCGGGCTCTCTGCTCAGCAGGGAGCCTGCTTCCCTCTCTCTTCTCTCTGCCTGCCTCTCCATCTACTTGTGATTTCTCTCTGTCAAATAAATAAATAAAATCTTAAAAAAAAAAAAATCCAAAGAGTAAAATGTTAGAATGTGATAGTACTGTCTATTGAGTATCTGGCTATTTGTTATCCTTTCTGTTCTTTGCTGTATGTTTGAAATATTTTGCAATTAAAAATTAAAATATTTGTGGGGCGCCTGGGTGGCTCAGTGGGTTAAGCCGCTGCCTTCGGCTCAGGTCATAATCTCAGGGTCCTGGGATCGAGTCCTGCATCGGGCTCTCTGCTCAGCAGGGAGCCTGCTTCCTCCTCTCTCTGCCTGCCTCTCTGCCTACTTGTGATCTCTCTCTGTCAAATAAATAAATAAAATCTTTTTTAAAAAAAATTAAAATATTTGCTACTTAGTTTTCTTTGCCCTTGGCAAAGTATTTTTCACTTTACTTAATATCCATTGTCTAGATGGCCTTCCAGCTGAGGTGGATTAAATAGAATCTGACAAAACCATATCTTTGCTCAGTTGGTGCACTAGCTGAGGAATGATACAAAATACCCCCTTTCTACTAAGCATTGAGGAGTATAACTTTTGCATACTTCTAAAGGTTTTGCCTAACCCAGAGAGAAGAAATTCCTGTATTGTACTTAAATTCCTTGAAGATATTTGACTTGCTTTTTGAAAGGGTATAATTGCGCAAGTATGGATTTTGCATATTCACCTGATTTTAGAAAAGAAAGACATGGAAAGTGAAATATGGCCAGGGAAGCTGATACATGAAAGCTCAAGGAGATAATGATGCTGTTCAGCCAGGACAGAGAAACTTGACCAGTCTAAACAAACTGCATAGTACTAAATTGCTTGTGAAAGGGCTGAATCAATCCTGCTGCGATTTGAACTTTTGGCTCCTGAAAGTCTAGGACAGGCTTGAAAATAAAAATAAAGCCCTTACCTAACTGGGTTGTATTCCAGGCCCTCTACTGGATTCTCTGTGTGAAGGAGGCATCTATCTATCAGAAAAAAGAGAGCAGGAGAAAAATGAGGCAGTGAAAAGGAGGCTTAGGGGCCACTCCTTATACCAGCTATGAGGGAGATCACTAATGTACTGATTCCTTCAGGAAATATTTATCTAGAACCCTCAGAAAACTATAGTGGGGTGCAGGGTAAGGGATCAACCAAATATATTTAATGCTTAAGACTTGCCTAGCACTGTGCTAAGGTCTGTGAAGTTTACAAAAGAGAGTTACTGTATCTGATTTGCTCCCGCCAAGAGATGCGTTATACAGCATAAAATGGAGAGGAAAATCTTGAATAATAATATAGATTATAAATTCTAAAGGAGTCAGAAAAGTTTCCTAGCATACTATAAGTAAGGAATTGATCATTGGTCTTAATCAGAAGATGTAAGTCCAAATCCTAGCTCTGATACTTGCTGTATAAACTTGGGTAGGTTCCTTTATTTCTGAGCCTCAGGTTCCTCATCTGTAAAATGAAGCTGATAATCCCAGCTAGTTCTGCTTACCTGTACACAGGATTGTAATGAGAATCAGTGAGGATGAATGTGAAAACACTATAGGGTTTCTAATTGTTGAAAGACCTGAGAATTGAAACAAGGCCTTGAGAAATATATTCTACATGGATAACTTGAAAGGCTAGGTAAAAGTGGTCTCAGGGAACAACTTGAACAGAGAGGAGTATGAGACTCAGATACAGGAGGACAGTATAAAAACCTATAGCAAAGATCTGTCTTGGGAGAATGGGTTAAAAAAAAAAAGTTATACTGATTGTTTTGGAGAAGGAATGGAATTGAGGGTAATTAGGACTGGACTATAGTAGGATTTAAATTATGGAGGATCTGAAAGCTAGAAGTGAAAGTTTGGGCTTGTTCTGAAAAGGAATAAGGGACTATTTGGGGATTCTGAGTAAGGAATTATTATAAAAGTAGTCAATGTCATTTTAATAGTATCTTGGAAAGTGCCTGGTGTACAGATATTCAAAATTAGTCCAAATGAATTCAGTCAATCTATCGACAATATATAGGTTGAATTAGACACACCTACACCTAAAGTCTGAGCTTCTTATCACCTAGATTATTAGTGTGGTTCAACTTTTTCTTTACCTGCCTAGCAAGTAGGTTTATTTCAAACATCAAATAAGATGATGATGCCACCATTATCTACAAATACATTAAATGCTTCCTTCACAGAGGATGCTGTGTAAAGAAACTAGGGAAACAAAAAACTATGGCCACAAATGCCTTGGAAAATGTCTTGTGATGAATATTAGCTTGAAATGCAGAGTTCTAAGGGGTTTGGTAGCAAAAGGCTGGTATACAACAGCCAGAAGATCTTAACTGCTATATTTAGTACTGGGTTAGGTCCCTGTTACTGTCCTGGACCTGCCAGGCATAGCTAGGATCAAACAGAGGAGAAAATACCAAGTGCTGTAAGGTAAGTAAGGTCTCCAGTTCTTCCTGTTGGCAGTAGAACTTTTCAGACTTAAGCTGTTCCATAGTGAACCTCCATCATCATGAAGACAGTATAGAGTACTGGTTAAGGAAACAGGTTCTGGAGCCAGTCTAACTGGCTGGGGTTGTAATACTGCTGTATTACCTTAAACAAATGATTCAACCTCTCTGAGCCTCATAAAGATAAGAATAGAATCACAGAGCTGTTTGTGAGGATTAAGTGAGATACTGCATGCTGGTGCACCATGAATGTCAGCTCGACAAATGTCAGTTATTGTTTTTATTTTCAAAACCTTCTCAGTTCCTCTAGCCTCCACTTCTTGGTTAATTCTAAATTAACTTTCTGTTTTTCTGTCTCTCGTCTCACCTCATTCAGGACATTGAAAGCCACATGGAATTAGCATCAAACAAGATTCTAAAATATCTTCTGAATTTAAAATTATATTAGCTTAAAAGTAGTTTAAGTATTACATATATTTGTTATAGTCTAAGTAATTCTTTGAAATCAATGTCCGTAGTACAGTTTTTCATTTTTCTTTAAATTAAGTCTATTTTTCTAGTTTTTCTCCATAAGCATGTGTCATATACATACATACATATATATAAATATATGCACACACACACATATATTCAATGTAGTATGTAAAAGATGGGGTATAGAAGAGGATCTTGGGGGCACCTGGGTAACTCAGTGGGTTAAAGCTCTGCCTTCTGCTCAGGACATGATCCCAGGGTCCTGGGATCAAGCCCCGCGTCAGACTCTCTGCTCGGTGGGGAGCCTGCTTCCCCCTCTCCTCTCTCTCTGCCTGCCTCTCTGTCTACTTTCTTTTATCAAAAAAAAAGAAGAAGAAGAAGAAGAAGAGGATCTTGGGCCCTAAGTTAATTTAACAGATCACAGGATAAGAGGCGTTAAGATTCCATGGGAAAATTAAAAACTAAACCTTTCAGGAGGACAGTTTATCCCTATCTAACAATTCCTAAGATGTTTAAAATAGTTTAACTGCCAGTTCCACCTCTAGGCATAAATCCTAGAAATATATTCACATGTATGCATAAAGATTGCATGGAAGTATGTTCATAATGATATTGTATGTAATGGTTAAGACTATAAGCATCTTAAAATCAGTAGAGGACTGTTTAAATAAAGTATATATAATTGTAAAAAAGAACACTATACACTCCTTTAAAAGAATGAGGGAAATCTATATAAACACAGGAAAATGTCTAAGATGTAGTGATAAGTGGAGGGGAAAGCAAGCAGCAGAATAATATGTATAATGCATATAATATAATTCTATGCATATATGCATGTATGTTTCTTAAAAGGCAGCTACAATATATTAATCTTTACATATGCACAGGAAATTTCTGGAAAGATGAACAGTCATCCCTGAGAGTAGGATAATGGGGATAAGAAGAGTGACTTTTTTTTTTTAACCTTTATGAACACTGGGGGAAAAAAATCATAAACACATTTTTTAAAACTGGCAAAAAAAGTTTTAATCATTCAGCATATGTTGCTTTTATTTTTTTTAACTAGGGGATTATGCTAAATGAAATAAGTTAAGCAGAGAAAGACAGTTATCATATGGTTTCACTTATATGTGGAACACAAGGAATAACATGGAGGACATTAGGAGAAGGAAGGGAAAAATGAAGCGGGAGAATTCAGATAGGGAGACGAACTCTGAAAGACTATGGGCCATAGGAAATAAACTGAGGGTTTTGGGGGGTGGTGCAGATGGATGAGCCCAGTAATGGGTACTAAGAAGGGCACGTATTGCATGGAACACTGGGTGTTATACACAAACAATGAATCATGGAACATTACATCAAAAACTAATGATGTACTATATAGTGACTAACATAACTTAATAAAATTAAAAAAGAGAAAAGAAAAAGAAAATGCCAAAAATAAATAAAATGTTAAAAGAGATAGAATAGAGATTAAATGGTTAAATGTTTTATAAGATGTGTTGGATGTGAAAAGTGATCTGTAAATGCCTATTATTTTTACTAAACAATAGCATGTGGGACTTTTGTAACCTGAAGAAAGCAGCATTTCAGCGTCTCTTCCTACTGGAGCATATGGTGCTTAAGACCATGGGGGATGAATGCCTTAGAGATTGTCTCTCGTGGAGTTGATATGCAGATCTTTTCAGTATGTCCCATTGCGCTTATGGTGGAAAGTTCCATGGAAAGGACTACAAGGGTTCAGTGTCATTGTTCTATCCAGTGTTTAAAACTATTGTCTGATACTCTTTTAAATAAAGCTATTAGCCACATGGTGATTACAAAAGGATTGCTTTTAAGAGCCTTTGTTTACAGAGTTTGGTTTATTGTATTGTATGAAGAGTACCTTTGACTAAGTGTAGTGAGATACCTCTTGGTGCTGTCTGGGCAACAAGTTAGCAACTTGGATGTATTATCTTGAGAGTTTTATCCTAGCCTTTTACAGATTAACAGGAGACAGAATGTTGTGCTACTCCAGGTAACAGGCTTTTTGTTTTGTAACTCTTTAAAGTGTTGGTTTTCTCCCTTCTAACACTCAGGGGATTAATTTACTATTTATTTCTGTAGATTATGCCCTTGGAGAAAACATAAAAAATCAAATAGGCAGATATAGTCATATTTTCTTATGACTAAGTATTTTTAAAATAAAGTTATATAAGTTAATACTATTATTTAAAAGCTTGTAAATACAGGGGCGCCTGGATGGCTCAGCTGGTTAAGCATCTGCCTTCGGCTCAGGTCATGACTGCCCTAGGATCGAGTCCCTTGACAGGCTCCCTGCTCAGCGGTGAGCCTGCTTCTCCCTCTCCCTCTGCCATTCCCCCTGCTTGTGCATTCTTGCTGTCTCTCTCTCTCAAATAAATAAATAAAATCTTTAAGTAATAATAAGAGCTTGAAAATACAAAAAATCCAATAGACACTACAGATCTCACATTACTACAAAATCCAATATTAAGTCAATATAAGTAATTGCCTGACAAACAATAATGGTGAATACTTCCTGGATGAATGGGAATAGTACATTAGGGAAGTTTGTATGTATTTTAATTTCTATTCATTCATCAACTTCTCATCCCAAATACAACAAATACAACTAGCTTTCTGTTACTGGAAGCTGATTGGCCGATTTATGAATGGTAATAATGAGAATTTCACACTGTATTGTTCAAAAAGCACTTATGTAAAACTAAAACTGTGAGGTAAACGTTACTATCCCCTCTTAAAAATTAAAGAAACTGAGCGGGCATCTGGATGGTTTAGTGGGTTAAAACCTCTGCCTTTGGCTGGGGTCATGATCCCAGGGTTCTGGAATTGAGCCCTGTATCCGGCTCTGCTCAGCAAGGAGCCTGCTTCCTCCTCTCTCTCTCTCTGCCTGCCTCTCTGCCTAATTGTGATCTCTGTCTGTCAAATTAATAAATAAATTTTAAAGAAAGAAACTGAGGCTGGAACAGATTAAAATTTGCCCATAGATAATATGCCCATAGAATCTAGAACTTCTGCTTTCAGACTCATTGACATTTCAATGTTGCCTGCTTTGGCTGCTTTTCAGATTGGTGGAAAGAGCATGGAATATTATTTCTAGTCAACATCTTAACTTCTTCAACAAATGTATTAAAATGTACAGTCAACTTTACTTCAGGGTTGCCAGACAAAGGCCCTTGCCCACCCCCCGCATACACACAAACATATATGCACTTAGCTATTAATGACCTGAAGAAAGACACATGGGTTTATTTTCCCTATTAGGAGTTTTTACCTCAAAGAAACAGTCAAAAGATAAGATGAATGGAAAAAAAAAAAAAAAAAGATGAGTTGGAGGAGTTAGAGAAGCAGAAAAATCAAAAGATTTAAGGGCACCTGGCTGGTTTACTTGGTAGGAACATGTGACTCAATCTCGGGGTTGTGAGTACAAGTCCCACTTTGGGTGTAGAGATTACTTAAAAAACCAAAATATGATTAATTAATACATTTATTACAGTCATGCACTCTGATCTAAGATACTTCTTTGGAGACTCCTAACTTTCTGATTTTATTTCTGAAGGTCAGTCTCCCCAACTTTTCTCTAAACTCTGTTGAACTGAGCCATTAAGTCGCAAGTATAGATTTTTGTGCCATACACTCTTTCTAAGTACTTTCGGTCTATTAACTTATTCCTCATAGTAACTTCATAAATTTGGTACTAATAATAAGCCACAGATTAAGCGACTATCCAAAGTTCACAGTTAATGGTGACACTAAGATTCAAACCCAGCCTAGTAATTCCAAGGCTAGGATTTTTTTTTTCAAATATAATTAACATACAGCTTTATATTAGTTTCAGGTGTACAATATCATAATTCAACAATTCTATACATTTCTCAGTGTTCATTAAGATGAGTGTACTATAAACCTCTTTATCTATTTCACTCACCGCCCCCCCCCACCTCCTTTCTGGCAACCACCAATTCTCTGTATTTAAGAGTCCAGTTTTTCTGTTTGTCTCTTTTTTTCTTTGTTCATTTATTTTGTTTCTTAACTTCCACATATGAATGAAACCATTGATATTTCTCTCTCTCTGACTGACTGATTTCACTCAGCACTATACCTGTAGGTCTGTCCATGTTATTGCAAATGGCAAGATTTCATTCTTTTTTATGGCTGAGTAATATTCGATTTTCTATATAAACCAAAGTTAGGATTTTTAACTGTTCGACTCTACTGCTTTGAACTAAATGACTGTTTATCTTAAGTAAATTAAATGCATTTTTCAGGATTTCTAAGTTGAATGAAATTCCTTTCCTAAGTGCCTGACTTTAACAAAAATAGATTTAGGGACCTTCCTTGGTGTTTTATTATCCCACTTTACAAATAAAAATCAATGACTTAGGGACGCCTGGGTGGCTCAGTCGTTAAGGGTCTGCCAGGAGCTCAGGTCATGATCTCAGGGTCCTGGGATCAAGTCCTATATCAGGGCTCCCTGCTCAGTAGGGAGCCTGCCTCTCCCTCTGCCCTTCCCCCTGCTTGTGTGCATTCTCTCGGTCTCTCTCAAATAAATAAATAAATAGATAGATAGATAGATAGATAGATAAATAAATAAATAAATAAATAAAATCTTTTTAAAAAAAGAAAGAAAGAAAGAAAATCAATGACTTAGCCAAAATCTTAGTTTAGTAAATGGCATGTTAGAACTAGAGCTTAGGTCCTCTGGTTTCTAATCTGCTTTTGGCAGTTTAACACAATCACTTTTTAGCTTATTAGCTACCTTCCATTCAAGTGATCCACCCAGGTTGAAATTTTGTTCAGCAGCAAAAACATGCCCACTTCCTTCATATTTAAGGGCACTTTCCTGTCTGTCCTGGAATTCCAGTTGCTCAGCAAGTAAGTCCCTGGTTTACAGTGTTCACACCTTAAGGAGAGACATGAAGACATAGTGACGGATGCACCTTATGGATACAAGGGACATCTATTAAAAGCATCTAATTTTTTTAAAATTTTTTAAATATTTTATAAACATATAATGTATTATTAGCCCCAGGGGTACAGGTCTGTGAATCGCCAGGTTTACACACGTCACAGCACTCACCATATCACATATCCTCCCCAATGTCCATAACCCCACCACTCTCTCCCTACCCGCCCCTGTCACCCTCAGTTAGTTTTGTGACAGTAAGTGTCTCTTATGGTTTGTCTCCCTCCTGATCCCATCTTGTTTCATTTATTCTTTTCCTACCCCCCAAACCCTCCACGTTGCATCTCTACTTCCTCATATCAGGGAGATCTTAAGATAGTTGTCGTTCTCTGATTGACTTATTTTGCTAAGCATAATACCCTCTAGTTCCATCCATGTCATCACAAATGGCAAGATTTCGTTTCTTTTGATGGCTGCATAGTATTCCATTGTATATATATACCACATCTTCTTTATCCATTCATCTGTTGATGGACATCTAGGTTCTTTCCATAGTTTGGCTATTGTGGACATTGCTGCTATAAACATTCAGGTGCACGTGCCCCTTTGGATCACTATGTTTGTATCTTTAGGGTAAATACCCAGTAGTGCAATTAAAAGCATCTAATATTTTTAACATATAATTCTATAAAAACTTAATTTGGTCATAGCTAATGCTGTGAAGAGCCAAAATAACATTTTAAATATTCATATTTCTGGGGTACGTGGGTGGCTCAGTGGGTTAAAGCCTCTGCCTTCGGCTCGGGTCATGGTCCCAGGGTCCTGGGATCGAGCCCCACATTGGGCTCTCAGCTCACCGGGAAGCCTGCTTCCTCCTCTATCTCTCTCTGCCTGCCTCTCTGCCTACTTGTGATCTCTGTTTGTCAAATAAGTAAATAAAATCTAAAAAAATAAAATCTTTAAAAAAATAAAATATTCATATTTCTGAGCCTTGAAATGGTCATTAAATGACATGACAAAATGTATTTTAAATCTTCTAACTCAAGCAAGAGTATGAAGATACGCAGCAATTTTTCTTCGGGGCCTTTGTGCAGATTTTTTAAAACCCCTTCTGACTTCATGTGGAGTAGAAAAATAGCTTAGTTTATTTCATGTTGCTCAGTCTAATTTGGAATCATTTTTGAATTCCTAGATGCTTGGGTACAGAGAGTTTGCTCCCTAGAGCCTTGTTTCCTGACAGTGGAGAGTAAAGGATTAAATTGAGCTGAAACTAAATTGATTGACATTTTGACACTCTGCAGATCATGAAAAGAAAGGGAATTTGTTCAGCTTTTTTAAGACAGTAGCAGAAAGAACTGTTCCCTTAAAAGTACCCCAGTTTGCAAAGATGATTTAGTTTTTTTCTTAAAAAAAAAAATTATGAGGCACGTTCTAGCACTTTCCCAATTTCCTATCTTACAGTTCAAAGCGAGAATTTAACTTTGAAAGCTTTTGAAAAGGCCTGGATGGGGTGTTAAAATAGACTCCGCTGAACAGGCACTGGCAGAGGTCTTTTGAGGGGAAACAAAAGACTATGCACTTCTGGGGTGTCACTATAGGAACCTATCTATAAAAGACAAATATACATATTTATGAAATCCTTATCTTTAGCGTTTTGTAAATGCCAGAGATATTAAGTGCGAATTGAGTAAGATACATTTCCTGCTGACTTCTTTTTCAGACAGATATAGATGATTATTACCATTCCATCATTTTCATAAACAGCATCATTTAGTACTGACTTCAATAAAATCCCATCTCTGCTGTCATAAAAGGAACTGGACTCACCTTAACAGTGCTCTTCTAAACAGCCTGCTGCCTTTTTTTGATCATTGCCTGGAGGCTGTAATAAATTACAGCCTGGAAGAAGTTTCAAACTGGCAAGTTTGCCAGATATTTAAAGCAATTTATTTTGGGGTGTATCAGCAGATTTTTTCTTACACTGCCATTTGGGTGCCTGCTGACACAGCCTGAATAAATCTTTCAAACACTTTCCTTACTAGAGATGGATGAAGATGATGATGCACTGGACTCCAGACCTTTCATTAACTCTTCACTTGCCAATGGTTCTTTCCTGTTACCAGATCTGTAGGAAACTTAGAACCCTATTTCCAGCATGAGTTTGCAATATTTCAAATCTCTCAGTGCCTTGGCAACAACTTTAAGTTTTATGGAACGATAAACTAACAAAAGAGTGTCTGGTTTTAGGCATAAAATGTATAATTTAGGGGCACCTGGGTGGCTCAGTGGGTTGGGCTGATGCATTCGGCTCAGGTCATGATCTCAGGGTCCTGGGATCGAGTCCCACATCGGGCTCTCTGCTGAGCAGGGAGCCTGCTTCCTTCTCTCACTCTCTATCTGCCTGCCTCTCTGCCTACTTGTGATCTCTGTCTGTCAAATAAATAAAATCTTAAAAAAATAATTAAAAAATGTATAATTTAGATTGGTTATTTCCTTTCTAGTATTTAGAAAATTGCCAAATTTCCCAAAAGGAAAAGAGATCTGAAAATTTATCTAAAACAAAGACTTGTTTCTTCTTGATTCTAGCATATGTTGAGTCTTAAAGTGACTTGTTTCTAATTTTAGTCTCTTGTTTTATAATAGGATAGTGAAGTCATTTTTAAAAATTATTACTAATTCTGGCTCTAGGTCCAAAGATAGTTATTGATATATAAGTTAGTCAGGTATTTAGAAAATCATAAAATGCACATGCCTAAAAATTTTTGGTCTGATGAGACTGGAAGGGCAAGAGATGAGGGAACCGACTTTTACTGAGTACCTGCAGCATGCCTACCCGTTTTGTAGCCACTGTATAGGATGCAGGAGAGACAGAAGAGATTTTCTGAAGATTTTATGAAGAGCTAGTTCCTGGTCAGGTGAAAGGCATTGTTCAGTGAGTTGTTAGGAACATGATAAAGCTTAATCTCATGAAAGTATCAGGGTATAGGGCTTGGTAGGAAAAGCCCCACCTAAAACAGAAGTCATAAAACTGGGGTTCATATCTAGTGATGTCACTTACAAGTGAGGTCATCTGGCTGGACCCTGGATATTTATTTCTACATCTGTAAAGTGCGGATATACTCTCTAGCCTGTCTCTCTCTCCTAGATCGTTTGGCACAATAATAATCAACCATGGCCGTACATTGCAGTCACCCAGGGAACTTTGAAAAATATTGATGTCTCAGATCTCAAACTCAAGAGATTCTGATTTGATTGGTCTGGGGTGCAACCAGGCATTAGGGTGTTTAAAATCCCCACAAGTGATTCCTATGTGTAGCTAAGGCTGTGAATCCTTGGTTTGGAGAATCGTTGGGAAAGTCCTTTATAAATTTATTACAAGGGTCAGTAGATGTTATGGACAATGTAAATAGGATTTTTCCCCATCATAACTTAAGCTGTTTTTCTTCAAAAAACAAAACAAAACCAGAGACCCCGTCGGTGGCTCTTTGAGTTAAGCCTCCCACTCTTGATTTTGGAGCAGATCATGATCTCAGGGTCGTGAGATGAGCCCTGAATCCGGCTCCCCACTGGGGCGGAGCTTGCTTGGGATTCTCATTCTCATTCTTCTCCTCCCATCCCCTCTCTTATAAAAACAAAACAAAACAAAAAAAGCTTATCTCTGAATTTCCCTGGCCTTAGTACATTGAAAACCGTTGGTAAGTATTCGTTACATTTATGAATGAACGGCCTTTGGAAGTTTTAAGAACACTTGAAAAATGGGGTTTCAATGTGTAGAGTCGTTCAAGAAGCAGGACCTTTCTTACGGAAACATTCCCAAGAAACGCTGGCCTTTTTTGCCCACCCCAGGCTCGCTTCAGTCCTTCACGCAAACGTCTTGGTGCCCACCCTTCCCCACAACGGAGGTGCACGTAGCGGTATCTGGTGGGTGCCCTGAGCTTGAGGGCGGAGCACCCAAAGGGCCGACCCTTTGGGCTCCTGCGACTCTCCCCGCCCTCTGGGCTGGCCCGCTGCAGCGCCCCGCCCCGGACGCGGGTTGGGGCAGGCTGCTGGCGGCGCCCAGCCTCGGAGACTCCAAAGCCGAGCCCTAGGGCTGCGGCGACTGCCTCCGCGCGACCCGGAGGGCCCAGTTTGGACGCGGGGAGCCCGGGCTGCCCGCGCGTCTGGCCCGACGGAGCCCAGCGCGAGCGTCTTTTGCCGGAGCCAGGCGGGGGCCAGGATGCGGAGCTGTGCGCCTTGAGCTGGCTCCATGACCCTGAGCACGTTGGCCCGCGAGAGGAAGGCGTCCCCCGCCTGCACCTGCAGCCTCGGTGGCCCCGACATGATCCCTTACTTCTCCGCCAACGCGGTCATCTCGCAGAATGCCATCAACCAGCTGTGAGTGCGCCGCGCGCCCTCCCGCCCTCCACTAAAGCTGGGAAAGTTTGCTTTTCAAAAAGCAGCCGCTTTCCCCAGCATCCTGGGGAGCAAGCAAACAAGCGAGGACGAAATCGCACCCTGCGGGCTTAGCGGTTTAGTGGGGTGGAGGTGTGGGGTAATTCTTGGAGGCAGAACGTGTCCCGGGGGGTTGGGCGGATTGAACAGCCATTTGCGAGAATTTCTGGTAAACTTTTTGAGGGAATCTGAAAGTGTAGTCGTCCCTGGGAAGTTGTCTGTGGTGACCGAGTGACAGTCGAGCTGGAGACTTCAGGGGTGGAGGGCCGTCTGTAGCTCCTGAAACGCCGCCCGGAAACGCTTGGACTCCCATTCGGGTCCTGGTGTGATCAAGCTCCCGTGTTTGTTGTTTGGGGTTTTTTTGTCGTTGTTTGAAATAAGTTTGCGTGTGACTGTAGGTTTCTGTTGCAAGCCGCTAACACAAAGGAAGTCTGTCCATTCTTCACTCCCGCTGGTTGTAGTCTGGAATTATTTCAGAAAATTGGATTTCAGTAGTTCGGCTGTTTTACTTTTAGTCTACCCCTGTTGTAGTACAAGTCTGCTTGCACGCCTTCATTCACGGAAGTGGAAGATTCAACGCATCTTTAAATCGTCGCTGTTTTTGAGGTCTCTTGGAGTTGTTGTCCTTCCCTTCCATTGTGGTTTAGCTATTTTTGAGAAGTGTGTGCTGAAGCTTGTGATTAATCTCGCCTCACGGTTATAAAGCGCAAAGTAGAGGAACTCCCATCTATTCAAGCTGCATCCTTAAACCAGTGGAGTGGTTTAGGGTTACTTTAGGTAGCAGCAGTTTGGTCTTTGTAATGTATTAGTACTCAAATCCCGAGTGGCTCCTGGAGAGTCCGCTACTGAGGTTTTCCCAGATTACCAGTACTTAAGCAGCGCTTCTCGGTCCTTCCCAGGTCAACCCTGAAAAACTTTTTTTTAATGTCCAACAACAGAAACTTTCTATTATCTCTTATTAAAGGTGCCAAG
Organism: Mustela nivalis; assembly: GCF_964662115.1. Taxonomy (NCBI): domain Eukaryota; kingdom Metazoa; phylum Chordata; class Mammalia; order Carnivora; family Mustelidae; genus Mustela; species Mustela nivalis. The sequence goes on from NC_139036.1 coordinate 19,910,176, forward strand.
ATTATCATGTTAAGTGATTTATAAATAACCTTACATCTAATTTATTGTTTTAATTAATGGTTTGCTCTTCCACCAAATCAAATTAAATTCACTTGTTTCAGCTTTTTTCCTTTGTGTTGATTCGTGGTAGAGCTCCTACAAAAAATAGCCACACACAAAAAGTGGTTTTATTCCTGTGAATGTAAACTCCACAGAATTAAACCAGTCACTTACTTGCACTTTTTTTCTTTTAAAAAAAAAAAAAAAAGGAGTAGAAGAGAAGGAAAGGAGGGAGTAATCTGAAACTGGATAACCAATATCAAAATAATAGTGTTAACAATAACTTTATAAACTAAAAAAAAACATAGTGGGAGCAACCCCCATGTCTATCAGTAGATAAATGGGTACAATAAAACAGTATATGTAATACAACTATTAGTCAGCCTTAAAAAGGAAGGAAATCCTGACAAATGCTACAATAAGGATGAATTTTGAAGACATTATTCTAAGTGAAGTAAATCAGTGACAAAGGACTAATATTGTGTGATTCCCCTTATATGAGGTACCTCAAGTAATACCCAGGAGTTGGGGGAGGGGGAATGAGAAGTTTGTGTTTAATAGATTGAATTTCATTTCAGAAAGAAGAAAAAGTTCTGAGGATGGATGGTGATGAAGGTGGCACAACGATGTGACTATATTTAAAGGCTCTTTAAATTGGTTAAAATGGAAAATTTTATGTTGTGTATATTTAACTGCAATTTTAAAAAGGATTAAACAATTTAAAAGGCAGAGAGCTTCTAAGCTTTTGGGAGGAAAAGGAATTTTGAATTTTAGTTCCTAGTAGAATCAAATTAAGCCCAAATTTCTTTACCTACTAATTACTGTCTTTGGGTAAATCATTTGATTTCAGTTTCTTCCACTATAAAATGAGATTCCTACCCTAGGGGATCATAAGAGATCATATGTGCCAGTAACACATTGCAAACTGTAAATCCTTGCACAAAAAAATGAGTTAACTGAAATTAAATAATAACTAATAGCTTCCATTTGTTGACTGCTTGTCACCATGCTAAGAGTTTAATGTATATTGTCTCATTTAACCATAACAGCAACTTTATGTTTATTTAGATGATGAAACTGAGACTTAGAGAAGTTAAGTAATTGCTTATGGCCATATAGCTAGTAAATGACAAAACTCTCCTTAGAAAATCCAGATCTCTTTCCCACACTGGTGCTCTCAACCACTGTAAAAATTATATTCTTAGTAGTTGCAAGGCCACTTTTGAGACTTAATCTTAGGAAATGCCCTTAACTGCTGACATTTTCACTTAGTGAAAACTGTATTTGCTACACTAAGATTTGCTAAGGTAGACAATCTTTTAAAGAATTTGCAGACTATTTCTCCTTCGTTTTTGTCTTTTGCCACTTATTTTTTTTCTTAAAGGAGACTTAATATCCAAATTTCACTTCTAAAATGTATCCATTAATATTAAGTTAGCCATCATTTTTATTTTGCATTTATAGTGTCACTGAGTTCATCATTATTTAAAAACCTTTAGGGATAATTCTGATAAAAATAAAACCAAAAATTTTGTTAAAACATGCATTTGGGGTACATAATGCAAAAGTTTTTAATTTAGGGTCCATGGTCACCCATAGTTTTATGGATTGGCTTTAGGAAGTCAGTAAACACCTTGAGATTGTATGAAAATGTTATGCAGATAAATATATTTTTAAAACAAGATTCTGAAAGTAAGGCAATCTTATAAAAAGTTAATCTCTTTCCTAAAAGGAAGTATTATTTCTAAGGCTTGCTACTGTAAAGCTCAACTGGTGTGAGCATATCCCTGTCATGCCAGATATATAAATAGCAGCAACTGGTGGGAGCAACTAAAAGATTTAAGATTTAGGATCCTAAGTGAAGACTGACTCAAAAAAAAATTTAAGTGGATGTTTGCAGAAGGGGGTACCTTGACACATGACTAGTCTTAACCAGATGTTTCTCTTGTCACTGCTGAGAACCCACTCATAAGAACTTATTTTATTCTCATTTGCTACCTCATATTTGCTGTGGGTTTAGAAACCAAGTATGAGATCTCTGTCAAAGGAAAAAGGCTGGAGTAGTAGAGTAAGATCCTAGGGGGCTCTCCTTTGGAGAAAGTTCATGACCTTTAGAATGTGGTGTTTAGACACCTATTTGGTGATTTCACAGTCTCACTCTAATTTCTGGACTTTCAACTGCTTTATGTATAGATGAAATTAGAGAATAGCGGGGTGTTCCTGTATTTTATTGGAGATTATATCATCATTATTAGATTATGGACTCTCTTTGTCATTGCATAAAACTCACCAAATATGGAGTTAATTTTGAAGTATCAATGAAGGACATTAAGAAGTGATTAAAGTCACTCCAGAAACTAAGAATAGTTACTGTCATAAATTTAAGTCCTACTAGAAAAAAATATGCAAGCAGCCCAGAGCATCATGTAAACAAATTTCAGGGGTCTTAGATCAGACTACTCAAATAATCATGAAAAGTTCCATACCCTTTAAGAATATATACACATACTTTCTAATAAAATAGAAATCAGAATTTCTGAAAAATGTGGCAGCCTGTCTTGTTTTTAGAGAGCCAGCATTCAGTCCCTGAAAAATGGCCGCTAAGCAAGGGGCCTTCTAGTGATTGGTATATGCCAAGCAGTTTATCAAATAGGTGGCTATTTTTGTGTCCTACAAAGTTCAGAGAAAGATCAAGAATTATTAGATAAAATGCTGGCATAGGCTAACATTAAAACAGTGTTTCCATTATGACAACCTCTGATCAGAAATCTTAGAATTTAAGTACTTGGGCCATTGCTTGATTCGTTAAACAGGTTATGTTGAACTTTTTATCCTTGACCTAAAATACTTGTATTTATTACTGGATTTCATATAAGAGCTTGATTTCCTAGATTCATATCAAGGCTTTTTAAAGCTCAAGCTTAGCACCAGGAACATATCCAGATGATTAACCAAAACATAACTTTTTGTGAAACTGAAAGGTGGAAACTATTTTAATTTTGTGTCAAGTAGTATTATTACTAGTACTCTTTCCATTCTGCTCTGTAGTTATTCAAGTGACTTCATAAGTGCTCATTTCTGAACTTAAGCTTGTATTAGAGTCACGTAGACAACTTATTAAAACACAAATTGCTGCCTGGGCACCTGGGTAGCTTGGTCGGTTAACCATCTGATTCTTGATTTCTGCTCAGGTCATGTTCTCAGAGTGGTGAGTTCAAGCCCTATGTGCGCCTGGGCCTGGACCTTGCTTAAGATTCTCTCTCTTACTCTTCCTCTGCTCCTCTCCACGCCCCCCCCAAAAAAAAAACAAAAAAAAAACACAGATTGCTGCCCATACTCCCAGAGTTTCTGATTCAGTAGGTCTTCGGTGGGATGGATAATTTGCGTTTCTAACAAATTCCTAGATGATGCTGGTCCAGGAACTAACTACACTTTGAGAACCACATCCTTAAAGTATTCCTCTGAGGCAGATTGGGCAAGTCATCATCCCACATTTTGTGGAGTAATAAACTAACAAAATTGAAATGGTGAAGTGATTTTTTGCATAGCAGTTATGATTTGTTATTGGTAGAACTGAAACTAGAACCAGCATTTCCTGTCTCCACATACAGAGCTTCTGCAGTTCTACACTGTGCTGATATCTTCGTATACATATGGGAACATTTCTTTAGATAAATTTCTAGCAGTGGAATTTCTGGGTCTGATGGTATGTATATATTAACAATTTGATGCATACTGCAAACTGCCTTCTAAAAAGGCTTTGCCAATTTGCTCTTAACAGCTGTAAGAATATACCTTCGCCAACCCTATAATATTAATAATAATATTAAATAGCAATTTTTTATTAAACTCTTACTGTGTACCAGGCATTATTTTGAATACTGTTCATATTGTCTAATTTTTTCTTCTTATGAGTTAGATACACTCAGTTACAGATGGGAGGCACAGAGATGTTGAGTAACTTGTCTAAGATAATACAACCAGGATGCAAGCACAAGCAGTCTGACTCCAGGACCTCTGCTCTTAAATATTTCTCTATTTACAAGGTTTAAGTATATTTTATATTTTTTATTAGTCTTTTTCATTTTCTTATTTATATGTTTGTACTTAGGACCATTTTTTTTCCTGTTGGTATTTGTTTCTTTTTTATGTACTCTGTATGTCCTGAATATATGGCAAAAATACTTTCTGCCAGCTTATTGTGTGTCTTTTAACTTTGCACCTTGTTGTAAAAGTTCTTAATTTTTATGTAATAAAATCCTGGGACCCTGAGCCACCAAGGTGCCCCTATTTCTTTTTATATTTGCTTTTGTATCAGACCACCTTGCTGAACTCTTGCATGATCCTAATATCCGGGAGATTTTTAAATTTATTTTCTTCACTTTTTTGGATAGGTGATTATGTCATCTGTAAATAAGTTTTGCCTGAATGTTTATAAACTCATTGCTTTGGCTGGGGTCTAATGTAATGTTAAGTAGTGCCAATACTTATGGTCTTACCTTGTTTTCCATTGTACAAGGAATGTTTTTTATGTTTTGTAAATAGGTGTATTGTGTGCTGTAGGTTCTGGCATAGACCATTTATCAAGCTGACAACATTTCCTACTGTAGTTGACCCTTGAACTACATGGGTTTTATCTATGTGGGTCCACTTATAAATGGGTTTTTTTTTTCTAATAATCAGTACTTCAAATGTATTTTCTCTCCCTTAAGATTTTCTTAATAATTTCTTTTCTAGATTACTTTATTGTAATAATACAGTATAATACATGTACAAAATATGTATTGGGGCATCTGGGTAGCTTCCTTGGTTAAGTGTCAGCCTTCGGCTCAGGTGGTGATCCTGGGGTGTGGGATAGAGCCCTACGTGGGGCTCCCTGCTCAATGGGGCATCTGGTTCTTCCTCTGCCCCTCTGTCCCCTTGTGCATTCTCTCACTCTCAAATAAATACATAAAATCTTTAAAAAATATATGTATTATCAACTGTTTGTTATTCGTAAGGCAGAATTCTGGTCAATAACCCTAAGTTTTTGAAGAGTCAGAAGTTATTTGCAGATTTTTTACTTCCTAGGGGCTTGGTTCCCCTGACCCCTACACTGTTCAAGGGTCAAGTGTATACCCAATCAAACATTTTTATGCATAGTTATTAAATTACATTAAATGCTTTTGGGGCATCTATTGGAATGATTTAACTTTAAATCATCCTTACACACTGTTTGTGTTACTTGTTAACGGATTGCTGGATCTGGTGTACTATCTATCTATCTATCTATCTATCTATTTATTTAGATTTTATTTATTTATTTGACTGAGACAGACACAGCAAGAGAGGGAACCTAGGCAGGGAGAGTGGAAAAGGAAAAGCAGCGTCCCTCGGAGCAGGGACCCTCAATGTGGGGCTTGATCCCAGGACCCTGGGATCATGACTTGAGCCAAAGGCAGATGCTTAACAACTGAACCACCCAGGTGCCCCTGGTGTACTATTATTTAAGACTTTTGCTTTTGAGTATTTGTTGAATCTTACTCCAACTTATGTCTGATTTGTAGAATAATTTAGTTGTAGCCTTCCATGTTTTTCTAGATCTGAGACAGTTCTTTAGCAGAATATGTGTTTTAAAAGCCTGGAACCAAGAGGTCCTACCCCCAGTGTTACAATTTTATACATTTTTTTCCTTTGCCTTTCAAATTTTTAAATGTCTGTTCCCATTGAATAAGTGTAATTATTATCCATGATACTTTTTAAATATAGATCTTGTCCTTTACCGAAATGGGCAAACATAATTGAAAGCAGGCATTTATTTATGATTTAAGGTCTTCTCTTTGATGGGTAAGGAGACTAATACTAATATTTAAAAGAGAATTTAATTTAAAATTAAAGAAAATTAAATAAACACCTAATGAGGTGTTTATTTTTCTTTAATTTTAAATTAATATTGTTTCTGTAGTTATCTGATCCTTACATAGAGGAAATAGCCTTAAAAAGTAGAATGTCTTTTAAAAGATGATCAAATAAGTTTATATCAGTGAATCTTGTAGGTGTTAGGGCCTTCAAATATGAAGAGAATGTTAATGATCTGTTGCCAGAGTATAAAGGTACATTATGTTTTCATTATTGGTGATAACTTTATGTGGTTTTTATCCACACTTGTATTTGTTTGGAGTCAGAGCAGTAATTGGCTTGGAGCCAAGGAGGAAAAAGAAGAACTCTCAACTTTGGCCTTATTGGAACGATGTTTAACCAAGTTAACTGAAGAGTAAATCTGCACAATGAAGATGAACAGGAATGGTGAAGTTGTGATATCTTCACGTCAGAATTTCTTTTTGATTAACCTAGAGTGGATTTTTTTTCCCCTTAAATTACTACATTTTAGCTTGTGTGCTTATGTGTAATCACTCCTAAAATTGAGCAATTTCTTTAGACGAGTACTGAGAAACCACTGCCCAAAGCTAAATAATTAAGGATGTTTTCGTTCTCTGTTTCCAAGAGCTGTTGGTTGGACCTTGGAGTAATAGAGGGGTCCAAACTCTTCATATCATGTTGCTCACATCTCTTCTTGGGTGTCTCCCGTAAATGTGAGTCCTCTTAATTACCATATGTTAAACTGCCTTGGGGCTAAAGAACAGTGGTGTAGATGCTATCACATGTTTCTGAATTTCTAAGGTGAAAGAAAAATAATTGGTATCCTAACTACTTTAAGATAGGGCTAAAGTTAGCTTTGCATTGTTGAATGATGCAGGATGTTGCTGCCACTAATATAATTAGGTTTAACCTGAAGAAATGTGCTAAGAACATCAAGGCCTTTTAGGAGTTCCTGTGATTTGGAAAGGATGTAGCAAATGATTTATAAATAGATGGCCTGTGTTGCACACCAAAGGGCAAATTTGGGCTTACTTCCTTTTTTGCAGATTTGTACAAATTGAGCAACTCTTCTTTTCTGCATTAATCTGTTTTTAGAGGGGTGTGATCCCTCTTTTAGTATCCTGAGGGTTTTGGCATTAGTTATGTCTGTTAAAGCAACAGAATCGGGGCGCCTGGGTGGCTCAGTGGGTTAAAGCCTCTGCCTTCGGCTCAGGTCATGATCCCAGAGTCCTGGGATGAAGCCCCACATCGGGCTCTCTCCTCGGCAGGGAGCCTGCTTCCTCCTCTCTCTCTGCCTGCCTCTCTGCCTACTTGTGATCTCTGTCTGTCAAATAAATAAATAAACAAAATCTTTAAAAAAAAAAAAAAGGCAACAGAATCCAGAAGCTTGAATTACTCTCAAATAAAGAGAAACTTTTGTGTTAGCCTATTTTAGAGTGTTGTGGTTTTTTAAGTTGTAACAGTTTTTAGATGTGGAAGACTTAGAATTACAGTTGACCCCTGATGAGGCAGGGGTCAGGAGCCTTGACTCGTACCCACACAACCCCCCACCCCCACCATGCATAGAAAATCTGCATAATTTTTAACTTCCTCAGAATTTAACTAATAGTCTGCTATCGACCAGTAGCCTTACTTATAACATAAACAGCTAATTAACATCTATTTTGTATATGTATTATATACTATAGTCTTTTTTTTTTTTTTTAAGATTTTATTTATTTACTTGAGAAACAGAGAGAGAGTGAGAGAGAGAGAGCGCAGAGGGCAGAGGGAGAAACAGATGTCCGGCTGAGCAGGGAGCCTGACATGGAGCTCGATCCCAGGACCCTGAGATCGTGACCTGAGCGGAAGGCAGATGCTTAACCATCTAAGCCACCCAGGAGCCCTTATACTATATCCTTTTTTTTTTTTTAAGATTTTATTTATTTATTTGACAGACAGAGATCACAAGTAGGCAGAGAGACGGGCAGAGAGAGAGAGAGGAGTTAGCAGGCTCCCTGCAGAGCAGAGAGCCTGATGTGGGGCTCGATCCCAGGATCCTGGGATCATGACCTGAGCCGAAGGCAGAGGCTTTAACCCACTGAGTCACCCAGGCGCCCCTTTATACTATATCCTTATAGACTTTTTCTATGCACATGATTCATTTGTGAATTTCTTCAAATTGTTACAGATTTCAAAAGTATTTTCCAATATTTTCATGAAAAAAATCTACATATAAGTAAACTCATGCAGTTCAAACCCATTTTGTTGAAGGAACAGTCACTTGTACTATATTTCTCCTAAGGTTAATATACCCAGTTTCCATAAGCACCAAAATATTTTCATTTTCTATTATTGTTCATTTTTAATTTTCTATTACTTTTTGTGGGGAGCTGTAGTTTGAAAAGTTGCAGCTTCTATAGGGGATATGAAATTTTACTGGCGATGGATGAGCATCACAGAGGTGGGATCGGGTCCCACATCTGGTTCCCTGCTTAGCAAGAAGTCTGCTTCTCCCTCTCCCTCTGCCTGACACTCCACCTGCTTGTCAAATAAACAAATAAAAGCTTTAAAAAAAGGAAAAGAAAGAGAGCAAAGAAATAGACCTTAGTCCCATTCAGAGTTTCACCACCTATGAGCTGTGTTTCCTCATTAATAAAGGGGAACTTAGAATACCTGTTTGGATTAAATGTGATATTTGTGAAGTACTGCTAAAGCACTTGGTAAATGGTAGCTAATATTTTTGCTCTTTTGACATAAGCTAAAATATAGGGGAAGGAATGAGAATATAGCCTGGTAAGCCAGCCTGATGGTAAAATTCTATCATTTGCATAATTGCACATATTCTGGGCAAAGGGTGGGAGATTCAAGGAAACATAGACATTCTTGTGTTCTTGTAGTCAGGATGCTCAGTCTGTTGAAGATATAAGACAGGTCAATAAAAGGATAAATAAGAAAACAATTTAGTACATGCTAAGTGCCAGATGACTGGTGCAAACAGTGCTTAAGTATTCAAAGGACAGAAAGGTATTGTAAATGAGCCAATTAGTAAGGCATTACAGAAGTAGGATTTGAGCTGTGACTCTGACCTTTATTTCTCCCTGTCTTAAATGTCTTGATTTGTATAAACAGAGATAAAGGGTACTTGAGTGGTGAGAGAAAAGGAAGACAGTTGTGGCAGATGTTATGGCCGTATTACCAATAGTTAAATTTCAATGAGAGACTATTAATCATTTGCAGTAAAAAGGAGAATCCAGAAAGGCTTTTGTGTAGACTGACTGTGTTCTCTAGGGTATTGCTGTGAGCATATTTCTATATATCATGGGCAGAATTTATCAGGTTTTATCAAGTACCCACTGAGTACACAGTGCAGTAACTAACATTTGCAGACTTTATTCAGGGAGGCTGCCAATTTTACAGCATTGTTAATGAGTCAGTACCAGTGGCTGGGAGCACAGTGTGAAATCCCCACAGGCAGCATAAGAATAGAAATCATTAAACTATCTGTTAGTGGGTTTATGGTTTAAAAAAGAGAGAGAGAGAAAGAAAAGAAAAAAGCATATTCAAGTAATTCAAAGCAAAAATCTCCTTCTCTGCTTCCTCCGGGTGCTTTTAGCTCTAGATATTATTACGTCAGCATCATGTGGTAGGCAACGTGGTTCCCATGGCACAGAGAGCTTGTAATATTTACAGTGGGGTGAGCTCTGACGGGTGGAGTGTGCTGATTACTATTTGTCCTTGTTCTTATTGGCTTGGTTACCCGTTTAATGGTCTGGTTGCCTATTAACGGCTTAACTTATTTAGCATTCTATAAGCACTGGACAGGTCCTTAGTTTCGAACTCCAGCACGCATGGAAACCATGCAAGTGGACCTGGATCTTTTACACACATAGTAAGTCTACAATTATACATCAATTAATAAAGATCAAGAACTATATAAATGCTATGTCACACTAAGCCCAAATGATAGTTTACTGATATTGATTCAAAGAAGAGTAGCTGCAACGAAGTACTAAAACTTCTACACATTGTTCCTTATACTCTAGTGCACTGAGAGAAGATGGCAGACTGAGAGCATGTAAGAGAAACTGCACGTTTATGTCCACTTAGTGAATCCAAGTAAATACATTTAAACCCAGAGTAATTTTTTTTCAAAATTAAAAAAATAATAAAGAAGAACTAAAGATTGTAGACTGGCTAGTTATCATCTCTCTTAACTTAAAGATGAAAAGCCATTGTTGTTTTAATTATACTTTTTTATTGCCTCCTTGGAAGTACTTGAGTATATCTGTTGAGAACCCACTTCAGTCCTATCCGTGAGTTGGGGCTTGTTCACTTCTGTGGCTCTTCTGCGCTCAGTCTCAAGTAACAATTCCCACACTACTGGAACTCTCTGTTTTGTTGCCATTCTGATGCCTGAAGAAGTTCTCAACAAGACCGTATGCCCTGTTTGTCAGAAAATGTTAATGTCCCAAGATGTTTATTATGCTTTAAAAAAAGTAAGTAACATCTAGTCTCTTCCCCAATTAAAATCAAAATTAACAAATATTGAATACCAGTGCTGTTCTTTATGGCACTCTTACAAATCACTTTGTGGAAAATTTCCAAATGGAAAATCCCTTTTGCTTTAAAAACTTAGCTACCTGATACACATTAAAGTTGTTAATATCTCACCCTTTACCACCCACTCAACTTTAAAGCAAACTTGTCCTAGGTGAGTGATTTTTTTTTTTAATTTTTTTTTTTTTTTTTTTTAATTTATTTGACAGACAGAGATCACAAGCAGGCAGAGAGGGAGGCAGGGGGAGAGAGAAAGGAAGAAACAGGCTCCCCACTGAGCTAAGAGCCCAATGCGGGGCTAGATCCCAGGACCCTGGGATCATGACCTGAGCCGAAGGCAGAGGCTTTAACCCACTGAGCCACCCAGGCACCCCAGTGATTTTTTTTTTTTTTAATATGACTTGTCTTACTGATAATTTAAAACTGAACAAAAAGAATTGGTTATTTTTCAATATTTGCAGATGAGGCACATTTATTATAGAAAAAAAATACCAAGGCACTCCTTTTCCCAACAAAAAGCGTTATTCTCATTCTTATCTCCCAAAGATATTTACTATTAACATGATCTAGGCTTTTTCTGTATATGTATATATACAAAATTTTAAAAATGGGACTGTCCTCTATCTACTGGTTGGTAATCTAATTTTTTCACTTAGCATATTGCAAACATCCTGCCATTGTCCTCAAACGCATTTCTTTCATATCCTTTTTAAGAGTTGTTTGTGTTCCATAAAACTTCACATTCTGTTGTATTGTTGCACATTTTGACTATGTCCAGTTTTTCACAGTTATAAACAAAAACCTCAGTGAATGAAGATCCTGTGCCTAAATCTTTGCACATGTACATAAAAGAAATACTCTAAAGCTCAACTCTGGGATTGCTAGGCCAAAGGGTATATACCTAATTCTGGGGCTTTTGATAGATTGCTAGTTTGTTCACTAAAAATGTACCAGTCTCAATCCCACCAGCAATTTTAGTAATTCATTTTCATAGCACTCCTGAAATGATACAAAGTAAAATCAAGGTAAATACAGTTTTATTCTTTAATTCATCTGAACTGCTTGGAGAGCCAGAAAAATTGATCCTAACATGTCTTTTCCTATCAGGAAACTAATACCTATGCACTAATGGAAATTTCTTTAATTTGTGAACTATTTGAGTAAAACTAATAGATGAAATAATATTGATAAGTTAAGCTACATTTTGAGATGTTGTTGAATGTACCCGTAGTGTTTATGAATTTGCTTGCATCCCACTTTTTCATTTTATTCTAAAATCATCACCATTTTTTGACTTAGAGAATTTTAGACCCAAAAGGTAAATAAACAGACTTACCCTAGGGTCCTGCAGCAAATTAATTCAGATCTTGAGCAATATTTTGTGGTTTTCTGTTCAGGAAATGTTAGGCAGCATTGAGTTTTCCCATAGAACCATCTTAACTAAGGATAGTGAAATTTAAAAAGATGATCAAATACATTAGTTTGTTAATGGTTCTAACTAATGAAGTTAGCGTTTCCTGGTCTGAACTATAGGAAGGAGTGGGTATATTTCTCCAAGTTGAGGAGGTTAACTTTTTCGGGGAATGTGTTGTTAAATTCTTGAAACAAAAGTTTCCATCTTTGAGACTATATGAGTATTGAGTATTAGAGAAGGGAGAAGGGTGTGTGTATTTCCTAAAGCTCTTAAAGCATCTTATTTTGAAATGTTAGTCACTGGCAGGTCTAAACAGTAACCAGAGTGGTCCTCTGGCCGACTTAAAAAGAAGAAAGATGGGAAGGAGAAGGGAGTGTTGGAGTGCAGATCCCAGTTGCACACTGGTTTCAGTAGTGGTGGTTGCCTGTCACTATCTGAAATCCAGCTGCTTCCTTAATGAAGGTGTATGTTTTAATCACCGGGAGATAAGAATGCTTTTAGGTGAAGTTTCACTTTTTGTAGTGGCAGCAGTCCTGGACATGCTGCTAGAACACAGAGGGTGACTTCAGTACCTTCTCTTCAGATTGTATCTCTGCCCGCAGCTCATCTCTTTTACATAGCCAGCTTTTGTTCATGGAGAGTGGACCTCTGTGGGTTGGCCTGTCCTACCACTGTCAGAGACCCAAGGTGACTGATAAGGAGTCCAAAGGTCAAAATGGACTCGTAGAGACTCAGTCTGGATTTCAGGGGAAAAGGCATGTTTTGGGCTAGCAGATACCAAAAACTGAATTGGGGCCTGGGAAATCTGCTCATCAGCACTTCAGTCAAAGAAAAACCACCAGTAGGTGGTCAGCAGGAGCAGAAATAAACAACGTTATTTAAAGGGTGTGATTTAATTGAATTGGGTTGTGTTAGGGATTTTACTCCAGAGATGATTTCGGTGGCGATGTCACTTTGCTTACTGTGAGACAGCAGATATCAAATCAAAACCAAAGATAATCCACGATCATAGGATCTTTCGTTGGGCTTCAGAATGGAAAGTCAGTTAAATTAGATTCTGGTATTTCATTTACTAACATCACCTTTTGGCCCACTATTATGATCACAAAGATAGAAGAAAGGCACGTGTCATTTGGATTTCTAATTGGAGTGCTCGCTTCGGCAGCACATATACTAAAAATTGGATTTCTAATTGGAGTAATAGGGACTAATGCTTCTTTTTTTTTTTTTTTTTAGATTTTATTTATTTGAGAGATGCACATATGCGCATGCTTGCTCACATGCATGATGGGGGGGGGGGGCGGGGTGAGAAGAGGAAGATGGAGAGAGAGGGACTCTCCAGCTGACTTCCCGATGAGCACTTATGAGCACCAAGCCCATGGCAGGGCTCCATCCCTCGATCCCTCGATCCTGACCTGAACGAAAATCAAGAGCCAGGTGCTCAACCAGCTGAGCCACCCAGGCGCCCCAGGGCTAATGCATTTAATTAAATTGGCTTTTAAGAAATATCTTGCTCACTTCAAAATTCAAGTATTACAAATGTGTGATCCACCAGCCTGTTTAAAGGTCTCCTTTTTAGTGACTGTTCTTTAAGTTAACAGGGGCTCCTATACACACAGTCATTGAGACTGTAAACTTGCCCTCTAGTCTAGTGGAAAAACTGTGAGCAAGACTAGCTAAGTAATTTTCAGGGCCTGGTGCAAAACAGAAATGTTCAGAAAGAATTAAGATTTTGAAGACCGCAGTAACAGAGCATTCAACCAAGTATAGGGCCTTTCCAAGTAGCCACCCTGTGCATCTGCACAGATCACACATCCATGAAGCTGGCCCTTCCTGGGATGTGAAATTAAATAGACCTGAAGTTGACGAGAACTTTCTACTTATTCAGTGTCTTTCTGAACCTCTGTTTTCTTTTCCCATTCCATATCTCCCCATTCTATCATTTTCTGTTGTGTTCTGTCCTCTCACCAAAGTTGGACAACCTGCAGCAAGAATTGGAAGTATGTATACGGTCTGTAGTCTTTGTGAGAACATTCTTGAGTAATATTACCTTCTCGTTGACTGGAGGAACAAACAAGATTAGGATTTTCTTTAAGGAATGACAATTAATTGATTTCAATAAAAACATACTGTGCATTTTATTTTTAGAGTGCTTTCACAATTAATGTAACATTTGAATCAAACAACTACACTTTTGAGGTAGTATTTGCCCCTCATTTTACTTTATTTTTTTTTTAAGATTTTATTTATTTATTTGACAGACAGAGATCACAAGTAGGCAGAGAGGCAGGCAGAGAGAGAGTATGGAAGCAGGCTCCCTGCTGAGCAGAGAGCCCGATGTGGGGCTCTCTTCCAGGACCTTGGGATCATGGCCTGAGCTGGAGGCAAAGGCTTAACCCACTGAACCACCCAGGTGTCCCTGCCCCTCATTTTACAGATAAGAAAATTAATCCTCAGAGAGGTTAAGGAATTTTCTCAAGGTCAACCAGCTGTAAAGTGAAGCTCAAGTCCATCTTTTCTAATGCTATGCTTTCTCCTAACTTAAGCGTCTGCAATCCAAGGATAAGGTAACTTGAGATAACTTGCTTTCTCAGGATTGATCTGTTTTACAGAATTCTCTGCCAGTTTCACAAGAATAACTCCTGGGATGTAATTATGAATATTTGCAACAAGTTTTTACTTATGTTATTTTCTATAATCCTTGCAGTAACCCTGTGTATTAATATTTTAGCATCATTTTGAAGGAAGGAGATTGAGGTCCAAAGAGATTAAATGACTTGTTCAAGGTTCTATAACTATTAAGTTCAAGAGCAGTGACTGAAATCCAAATCCTGTTACTTTATATCCCATGCTTTTTTACTGTGCTATGTTTGGCTCTAATTAATTTTAAACCTCTACTTAGTAAATATCTATTCATTCATGTATTGATCACCTACAATATTTTAGGCACTGGAAATGCATCAGTGATCCAAAAAGACCAAGTCTCAGCTCTTAGAATTTACATTCTATCATGTAAATAAATGTTATAAGTAATCAGCCGATGGTATGGCTGTAAAGAGAGAGAACATAAAGCAAGACAAAAAGATGGAAAATAAACTGGGAGTAGGCAGTGCCATTTAAGAAAAAATGGTCAGGAACCTAATAAATTGTTGTTTGAGCCACAATCTAAAGTGTGGCTATTTGGTGGAAATGTATAAATCAATTTCTAGGTACAAAAAAATAGCCTAAAAAATCCCCACTGCATCTATGGACATACTGGCAATAGGTGAGGATTGTTAACTGTAATAAACATTAACCTTTATAGTAACAGTTACACTTTGCATTTAATCTCCTTTCCTATGTAGCATAGATTATAAAATCATAGAATGAATAAAGCTCTAAACCTAGTCATTTTGTAAGTGATGAATCACTTACCATATAAAGCAATGTTTAATGTGTTAGTGATCTTAGACTGCTCACACTCCTAGAAAATAAGTACTGTAATGGCATGTACACCACATCACATGCTCTGTACAGCTGTTAACATTTCTGGAGTATCCATCAGGTTTAGGAAATGTAAAATCTCATTTGCTGGTCTGCTTTAATGTAATGAATTTCAAAATCTTGTCCAAAATTCTTTATTTTACCGAAATTCTGTTATACCCAGTACTATAGAGCTTCAGTAACTGAATTTTCACCTACTCCTTGGGGATATTTGTATTAAACATGTTTATTGTAGAGGGATTTTCAGAAATGGAGAGAGAAGTGGGCAACATAATGGGACAGGTGGAGGATCTTCTCACAGGATTTGCCTGTTGTGTGCTATAACATGATAGAGTCCAAAGTATTAATTAAAAAGCCCCTTTGACGGGCACCCGGGTGGCTCAGTGGATTGAGCCTCTGCCTTCGGCTCAAGTCATAATCTCAGGGTCCTGGGATCAAGCCCCACGTGGGGCTCTCTGCTCAGCAGGGAGCTTGCTTCCCCCCCGCCCTCTGCCTACCTCTCTGCCTACTTGTGATGTCTCTCTCCATCGAATAAATAAATAAAAATCTTTTTTAGAACCTCCTTTGACATGGTGGTTCCTCGAAAAGTTGAAAATACAGCTACCCTATGACCCAGCAATCACACTACTGCGTATTTACCCTAAAGATAGAAATGTAAGGATCCGAAGGGGCATATGCACCCAAATGTTTATAGCAGCAGTGCCCGTAATAGCCAGACTATGGAAAGAACCTAGATGTCCATCAACAGATGAATGGATAAAGAAGATGTGGTGTATATATAAAAAATGGAATACCATGCAGCCATCAAAAGAAATGAAATCTTGCCGTTTGCAATGACATGGACGGAACTAGAGGGTATTACGCTGAGCAAAATAAGTCAATCAGAGAAAGATAATTATCATATGATCTCTCTGATATGAGGAAATTGAGAGGCAGGGCAGGGGGGTTGGGGGGTAGGGAAGGGAAAAATGAAACAAGATGGGATTGGGAGGGAAACAAACCATAAGAGACTCTTAATATCACAAAACAAACTGAGGGTTGCTGGGGGTTGGGGGGATAGAGATAGGGTGGTTTGGTTATGGACATTGGGGGGGTGGTATGTGCTATGGTGAGTGCTGTAAAATGTGTAAGCCTGATGATTCACAGACCTGTACCCCTGGGGCAAATAATGCATTATGTGTTAATTTAAAAAAAAAAAAAAAAGCCCCTTTGAAAGTCCCAAACTTTATCTATTCATGTGTGTTTCCTTTGGTTTCAAAGTTAAATCCAAGCATCATTCAGTGTTTTAATGGCAACATCCTTGCCATTAAAGCTGAGTTTTTATCTACTAAGAGGTGGTGGTAGTGGGGAGGCTATTAATTCCCAGCTGCCCATGGTTTCTTTAGGTCAATTACCAGGTTTTTTTTAATCCAGAGTTTTAAACTAGAAATTCATTGATACAGTAAAATCATATGCAGAAGTGGGTTTGTATATGAGTGCACATTTATTTTATTCAAGGAGAACAGCTTTCATCAAATTCTCAAAGGAATATAGTGACCTTGCCTCCCAATCCCCTCTCACGCCTCAAATTAAGAACCTGGAATAGACTGTTTCAGACATTTGGCTTAGAAATTAAGTAAACTCTTTTTAAGCTTTTTGACCTTACCAGCAAGATTCATTTTTCCATTTTTAAACAATCACTCATAATTTCCCAACACTGAAAGATTCTGAACTAATATTTTCTATTGAGAAGAATTGTACAGCCTTTTGAATTCTCTCTCTCTCTCATAATAATTTTGGAGTAGATACTCCAGGAATGGAATTTGCTTAAGGAAAACTCAGAATATTACTGTAAAGCTTGAATATTTGTGTTCCTCAACAAATAGTCACAACCTTTGTGGTGAGTATAAAAAGAAGCAATATCAGGTAAAGAATTTCTGGTGCTTTGAACTATATCCAAGGAGGCAAAAATGACTTAAAGTTGTTACGTTGAAGAAAAAGTTATGAGAGGAATTTGAATTTCTAATTGCATTTAATCCAAATACTTACTAAGTTAATTATAAAGAGGTTGTTGGGAGGTTTGGGAGACCACTGCCCTGGACATAGACATTTAGTGTAATGAATATGCTGTTAAACTCAGTAGTACACTGAAGCTTGAGGATTCTCCAAGCCATTAAAACATCCTTGCCATTAAGACCACAATTTCTGCAGCCTCCATGTATAAATTTTCAAAACTGCAACAAATCAAGTTTTATGTACCATTTTTGCTTTCTTGCCATCTCATTTATTTATTTGGGCTTTAGTCCAATGCCCATTTGCTTTGGCAAAAAATTCTGGGTTTTGCATATAAAAAGCCTTGAGCAAACTCAGACTAACTCTCAGAAATTTTAACTCTCAGAAATACCCTATTAAAAAAAAAAAACAACTTTATCTTATAATTTTTTTCCTCTAGGAGGATTATTTCAGTATTTAGTGTCAATTGAGAATATGTAGATACAGGTATTTTTCTTTAAGTAGGATTTGATGCAGAGGAAACAGAAAATGGGGTTTTTCAAAATTCACTCTTTTTGAAGTACTGAACTATTTATGTAGCTTTTAGTTTGGAAGCAAATACTAGAAAATGAAGATACAAGTATAACATATAAACTATGTTTAGTTATATCTTTGGTAACTATTGTTTAAATATGTCACTATAGAAATGTTAAAATACATTATGAAGAGAAAAACAACATTCAGAATGTTGTCTTTTTAGCATTAACTGTTAATTGAAAAAATGTAAAGCAGATTTCATAAACCTCTTCAGTGACACCAGAGAAACTTTGGGAAAACATCCAACATCTGCTTATCTTTCCTGCCGTGGAAATGTTCATATTGCAATGTGCAGTTTCCTCTGAATGAAGATAAACAGATTTCTGTTTATTATACTTATGTTTTAGAAGTGTATTTAGTGCATTCTTTAAATGTATTTAATTTTTTCCCCTGTCAGTTGGGGAGATACCAAAACATATGATTGTTTGGGGTTTTCTTAGCTTTCTCTTAAGGGCAATTGTATTTTTTTTTAAGATACTTTCCTCACACTTTTTTGATTCCAGATTTAGGAGCCACCTAAGGAAATATGTTTAGCCAAGCAGGTTCTCTGGTCACCTGCTCTACCATATCTCTGACTCAGTTTAATACATTCTTTGTTACAAAATCCAAGTTCCATAATCTATTTCTCCCTTAATTAATTACTTAATTAATTAATTTCTTCCTTTCTTTTTGTAAATACATAAGTCAGCTTGGCCTCCATTTGGTTCCTCTTTTGTCAGATGCTGGGTCCTGGTGGCTGTCAGCTGGACACTGCTGGAGCAGTAGTGGACACTACCCAGCCAGACCCTAGTGTTGTGATATAATGGTGATTCCTGGGTTGAAAACCTGTTTGTTCCAGTTCTCAGGAGACCAAACTGTTGAAATGTTTTACCCTGTTGACCTGGGCAGCTCTTTGTCTCTGGCTAAGACATAGCAAGCAGTCCTGGCAAGTGAGTTACCTAAAAGATACTCACAGTTTTGCTTTAGTTATTCCCAGAGTTTGTGGTAGAGATTGCTCTGTGCATACTAGACAGTATTGTGTGCTCAGAAGGAAATCAAATTGGGCATTGGTTGTTCTATTGGTAGCTAAAGAATGCATCATTACAAGTTTTTTTTTAGTGACTTCCCCGCTCAACTGAAATAAAACCCCACTGCTGTGATCCTACGCCTAGGTCTGAGTTTGTCTTTATGGGATAAGCATACCTTGTCTAAATATAGCAAGGTGTAGACTTGGCCGATATGTAGAGAAACAGTAGAATGACCTTAACTGGTGTTCAATACTAGTGTTATAATTAAATTTAAAGAAGTGGGGACACTGATCTAGTTTTGCTTATAGGCTGAGATCCTCTTTCCAGCTGCTCAGCATCCTTAGGTAAAAAGTTGTCTGCACTAAACCAATAAATTGTTTTAAAACTAACGTGAGTCACTTCAGAAAGAAGCCAGAAGTTCATGCCATATGAAAACATGCCTAAAGAATGATTTCTTTTTCTATTTAATTGACCTAAAGTTAACCTTTATTCAGGATGTAAAAGGTAAAGCTTAAGGTTTATGTACTTCAGAATAAATTACATTTAGATAGTCCCAATATTTGCAACTTTCTAGAAAGCTTACACAAACTTTTGTCTACTAAGAAGAAAGGATACTTTGTCCCTAAGCACGTGAAACAAGGTAGATATATCTAATCCTGTTTTACAGATGAAGAAATTCAAATAAAAAGAAGTACAGTGATTTTTTACAGGACTAAATGATCAGTAATATGGCCAGTGCAGGTGACTTCAGTATACCACTGATTGGCTCAAGCAGCCATCCATCACCCTCCTTTATGAGTGTAAAACAACCCAGGCAGTCTTCCTATCCCTTTTTTTTTTTTTTTTTTTTCTTAAGTAGCCAACACTGGGGGTAGGAGGGATAGGATTCCACTTGCATAAAGATTTTCTAGTGGAAGCTTGACTTCAGTAAACAAATTAACTGTTTGGTTACTGAACAGGAATCAGTAGGATTTAAGTCACATTTGCAGGAAGTCTGTCCATTGTGACATAACTTTTTAGAACATTCTTTAAGAAGTATCTCTTCTGCTATGAAAAACCTAGTTGTATTTTTTTAATTGTTTAATAACTCTTGAAATATGGTGATGATTTCATCTTGAACAAATGGAGTGCTTTTAAGGTTCATAGTGATAATCAATTAAAAATTACAAACTTGGGGAGTTTATGTTCTATCAGGAAACTGAGATCCAGTTGTCTCACCTGATATTAATGTGATTCATAATGACAGAACAAGAATTCCAGGCCACCTGTCAGTTCCACGCTTTTCTCTCTACCTTTATGTGTTTCCCTGCAAGAGGTGAGACACTAACACGTGTTTCCCTGACCTCTTTCATAAAGTGGAGAATCTGCCTAAAGTGCTAAAACAGACTCAAAAGCATTCAGCCATAGTTCAAGTGAGATTAGAAAACTCTGGACAGTGGAGTCCTCAGCAAGGGTGCACCTACTGTTCATGTTTTCACTGACTTGGGGGAAGCAGTAATCTGAGAACTGGAAGTCTATTTGTGGAAAGGTTTGATATAGCCACCTTATCATATTTTCCATCCTCTTTCACTCAAACATCTTGTTTACTGTTATGATCTCGTTTGTAGAAGAGAAGTAAGAAGCAAAGATAGCTGCTTATTATAACATGGCAACTACACTATAATTTAGATCCATATTGAATCAAATGCTATTCCCCAGACTCACCCAGGCCTTCCTTCTGGATAGCCTGTGTATGGTTCATCTGTAATATAAATTCTTGTAAAATTCCCCAACAGCTGTATTTTACACAAGAACTGATTTTAGAGGTAGGGAAATGACTTTTAATAGTTTGTTTTTGTTTTGGGGTGTTTTTTCTGTCTTTTAATAGTTTTTAATAACAGGTATTGTAATTTAGCTGACAACCAAAAAGATTTAGCCCTACTCCCTTAGCAGTTCTTCACTAATGTTCTGTTCTGATGTAATACAAATGAATTTATGAAATTCACTTGCCTTTATTTGATGGAAGCTAGTTTCAGATTTCTGATTATCTTTTGCTTATTACTATTTTCAGACAACTAAGTTTGCTGTCTTTTATGAACAGTTTAAGATGTTGGTTTCAGAACCTACCTGCATTATCTTTCATTTAAACTTGAGCCTCACTGTATCATCAGCATGTTGTCAT
Source organism: Mustela nivalis (assembly GCF_964662115.1). Classification (NCBI taxonomy): domain Eukaryota; kingdom Metazoa; phylum Chordata; class Mammalia; order Carnivora; family Mustelidae; genus Mustela; species Mustela nivalis. Next base: position 19,931,246 of record NC_139036.1, read on the forward strand.
ATCCGTTTAATGGGGGAGAAGAAAGGAGGGAAGTCCTTTGTGTAAAAACATTCTCCTCAGCTGTTCTTCCTTGATGCTGGGAGTTTGGTGCCTGGCAGGAAATGATACAGACATGTGCGATAACAAAGTGACGTGAGGAAGAATTGCCTGTAAGGTTCTCGGACTTGTCCAGGATGATTGGCTGTCAGCTGGCAGAAAGGTAGGGTAAGGCAGATTTTAGCTCAAAATCTGAGGGTTAACAAAGTATAACTCAAGAAAAAGAAAGCTAGCTCGAGAAAAGTTTGGCCAGAGCAGGTGGTATGAAAGCTAAGAGCCATGTAAATACACTTGTTTCTTTGACCCTCCTGGGTGAGAGTCTTGGAAGCATTGGAATTTGTTAAAGGGAAAAAAGGATCTGTCTGAAGAGCCAGGAGTTACAAAGAAAAAGACATCCTTTGAGGGCAAGGAATTTGAGTAATCAAGGCTTTTCTCTCTCAGGTTTTTCGGACAATTTGAATTTCTTTATGAAACAAATCTTCCATTTGTACCAGAAAGTAAGATAGACAGATATCCCCCAAGATATCTTTCTTCATTCCCTTAGCTCAGCTCAAACCACCCTTGTTTCTCATCTGGAATACAAAGTAACATCTATCTCCCTTTTTCTAAGTTTGTTTTTTTTTTTTTTTTAAGATTGTATTTATTTGAGAGAGAGTGAGAGAGAGCATGAGAGAGAAGGTCAGAGGGATAAGCAGACACCCCCCCCCCCCCCCGCAGAGCTGGGAGCCCGATGCAAGACTTGATTCCGGGACTCTGGGATCATGACCAGAGCCAAAGGCTCAATCAACCAACCAACCGAGCTACCTAGGCACCCAAACGCTTTCCAATCCATTTTCCATGCTGTAGTCGGAGAAATCTTTCTGAAAATGCAAATTTCAGATCGCTGTTATCCTCAGAATAAAGTCCCAAATTCTTTGGCAAGTCGTGTAAGACCTTTCAGATCTGTGTCCTGCTTACCTCTCCCCATCTTTATTGCAGCCCTTCCTCTACTTCTGCACAGTATAGTGAGATTAGATTTACAGTTTAGGTAGCTTTGTCCTAACAAATTTACATAAACCTACAAATTATCAGCTCCATTGTCATGATAGCAGTAGGTGGAGCTTTTATAGGACCTAGCAGAGGCTCCTGTGCCTGAACAAGGGGTGTCTAAAATCTTTCGCAGTTAACTTGCCCAGAAGGCAGATGTAGAACAGTAACCCACATAACACACCCAACTTCTCAGAAAAGGGAAGTTCAACACCGAAGGCTAAATAGAACTTTGTGAGAACTTTGCAAGCGAGTGGAAAGTTCTTTTGTGAGTAGAAGTTCCCCACTCGCATCAGGCATGATTGAAGACTGCAAACAACAAAGAGGCAGCCTTTTCCTGTAGTCTGTGTTGCAGACATGTGGGCTTAGGCACTTGATATGTGAGCACCAGAAAAGAGGTTTTACATGGTGACTTTCACACTGTATTGTCCTCCAAAGTGCGCTTGAGTCTTCAGCACCGGCCCTGTTGTCATTTGCAGATCACATTTACTAAACACTTTGTACCTGGCGTTAGACTGGGCACTATGTAAAGCAGGGCAAAGGCACTGCCTTACATGGAAAAGTGAACAATATAGATCTAGGAGTATTCATCTTGCTAAACAGAATAAAAGTTAATAAATGAAAGCAAGAGAATAGGAACAGGTAAACTATTTATTATCTTTGCTTTTACATGAATTCTTTTGTGCATAATAAGCATTTTTATTTGGAGTTGGAACAAGAAGGGAGGAGTAGAGCATCTTGCTTCCCACTCAGATTTTTCCATAGGAGATTGTGCCCTCTCGCTTACAGAAATAGGCCAGCACTGCGAAGAGCTGAATGGCCCTGCTGCTAGAGCCTCAGTCACTGGCCCGGAGACATGTGGGCAGCTTGAGTCCTCCTCGTCTGAGTAGCAGACATTGCTGAGGGCAAAGCATTTGGGCAGAGGGGTGGCTCATAAATGAGGAACTTCATCTAAGAAACTGTGTTTTTCAACCCTTAGGGTTCTAATTGCTGGTTTCTTCACAGCTCACTTTCTCTCAGGCCCCACCCCTCCTCACTTTGGAGAACTTGTTGACAACAGCTTTACTTTTTCAAGTCTTGCACAAAGGCAGATGTCTCTGAAAAGCAGCTTACGCAAAACATCTGTGTGCTTGACTCCGTTCCCACGATGTGTTTTCCTGTTCTGCTCTCTTCTTTTGGGGGGGGGGGGAAGCTCCGTTTTAAAAATTGAAAACACAGTATAACAATATCATTAAAGAGAGATTTGCAGAAAGAGAAAACCAGCACCCACAATGTCACCTTCCTTTGCTAAGAGCCATTTCCACTCCTGCTTATTACCCCTCCTGTTCTTCACATGCATACTTTTTTTTTTTTTTTTTTTTTTTGCCTGATTATGGCCTTTTTCTTAAGCGGAAGTCCAGGTAATTTGTTATACAGCCACTTCCCTTTTTTTCCCCCTGACTGTAGCAGAATTTGGTTTTGGGTCTTGAGTTACCGAAAGGGCATTGTGACTTTATCAGCATTTTGTTAGTGAGCTCTAGTTTTTATTTTCCTTTCCTACACCCAAGTATCCTCGTTTTTAGAGTATGGCTGAGACCCAACCTTTATTTTTAAAAGTAAGACATATGTATGTGTAGGATTTTTAATTTCCTTAACACTTAAAAACTGGTATTTTAAAATACATTGATTTTTTTTTTTAAAGATTTATTTATTTGACAGAGAGAAATCACAAGTAGACAGAGAGGCAGCCAGAGAGAGAGAGAGAGGGAAGCAAGCTCCCTGCCGAGCAGAGAGCCCGATGCGGGACTCGATCCCAGGACCCTGAGATCATGACCCGAGCCGAAGGCAGCGGCCCAATCCACTGAGCCACCCAGGCGCCCTAAATACATTGATTTTTTAAGGCACGTTACTGGGCCTACTCCAGGACAGCCTTATTTAGAAAAAAAAACATGTCTATGATGTAAAACTATTGATTTGCTGCGTTACATTTACTTATTAAGGTTTTAAGATATGCACGTTAAGATAGAAATAGAATGTATTATTTTTTACCTTAATAGATGACAGAAAATATAAAAGAAAAATAAAAGCAACGTAAATAGAAAACATAAGTCAGCATTCACAGTAAATATAAATAAACTTACCAACTCATACAGCCAAAAGAAAAAAAATGTTTCTCTATCTTTTGCCCTTTGTGTATGCAAGCTTTAACTCTTCCACCTGACTAGTCTGGAAAGCCATGCTTCAATTGTAACTGGTTGTTTAACCTTATCAAGCTGTCTATAGTATCACCTTTTGTTCTATAATGATATCCATGTCTCTCATTATTCCTTTCTTGTTTTACAAAAAAGAATGAAATGGACCATATCTTCTTGTTTTACTAAGATGGAATATCTTCCCACCTTCCTTTTAGAAACTGTGATCCCCTGTGCTTATATATTTAAAGGATGAATCTCTGGAGTGTTAGGGTCTCCGGATGACAGAGCAAGTCTAGGAGACTCACATTATAGCCTCCTAGCTGCCTATTACCATGTGAGAAAATGGTAGGATTAGGATTGCAGCTCTCCTTCCAGTCATTGTGCAAAAATTTTTCCTTTGGCAGTTAAAATCATTTCCTTTTGTTCCTTATGTTTTTCTGTATCTTGAGTTGCCATTTGGGAGCTTATAGGACATTGCTCAACCAGTACCTAAAACCAGTCTAGGTATGGGATTGTAGTGCAATGTCTGTTGCTACACGGAAGCAAATAATGTGACTTTTTTTTTTTTTTAAGATTTTATTTTTGGGGTGCCTGAGTGGCTCAGTGGGTTAAAGCTCTGCCTTCGGCTCAGGTCATGATCCCAGGGTCCTGGGATCAAGTCCCACATCGGGCTCTCTGCTCGGTGGGGAGCCTGCTTCCCCCTCTCTCTCCTGCCTGCTTCTCTGCCTACTTGTGATCATCGTCTGTCAAATAAATAAATAAAATCTTTTAAAAAAATTAAAAATTTTTAAAAAATGAAAGATTTTATTTTTAAGTGATCTCTACACCCAACATGGGGCTAAAACTTAACAACCCCAAGATCAAGAGTTGCATGCTTCACTGACTGAACCAGCCAGGTGCCCTGAAAATATGTGATGTTTCAACTTTTTTTCTTTAAAACACATATGAAATTGTAATTTACACTTGGATCATTTTGATTGGAATATTTTTCTTTTTTTCTAAATCCTAACTAAAATGTTTGGAATTCTCATTGCTTCAGATTGCACTCTAGAGTATTGCAAAATACTACTGTGTGATCTCTTTGTCTCTAGCTTTCTGATTTCTTATGAATAGTATTTGGAAAATAGAGAAGGAAGTGCCTTGTTCATTGCTTCTTCATAAATTGATCTAAAATGTAACATTTAGTAAATTTGAAAAATTAATTATTAAATATTAGATCAGCCATCAAGAAAACTCAAGATATTAAATTTGCAAGGAACCAGTGGGGTAAACTTTTCTATCTCTAGTGGTGGTGCAATCAATCTATGATGAGTCTGTAAAGATTAAGGAGGAAAAAAGTAGGAAGGAAGGAACATTGGATTGGTTAAAAACCGTGAGCTAATTAAGGCCTGAGACTGCTATTTGCTTTCTTTTTCTTTTTCTTTTTTTAACAACTCCTTAAATTGTCCTTTGAACTTTGCTTGTTGCTATTTGTTTTTCTTTTCTCTTCTTTCCTTCCTTCTCTTCCTCCATCATCATCATCACTATTTTACAAAAGTTAACTGTTTTTAGGTGTCAGAACCTAAACCCTGGCAACAGTGTTCCTCTTGGATTTCATTGTGTGTTAGTACAGGGCCAGGGTGATCTGTAATATGCATTAAAATAGTTATAAAAATAAGGATTTGCCCAAGGACTTTAAAGTCAGTGTGGTGATAGTAAAGAAAACCAGGCAATAGATTTAAAAGACATTCAGCATATTTTGCCATGCCTTTCTCTAGTCCCCTTTGTTTTTTTATTTAAGAATTACTATTTTGGTGGCACCTGGCTAACTCAATAGGAAGAGCATGAGACTCTTGCTCTGAGCGTTGTGATTTGAGCCCCACGTTTGATGTAGAGGTAACTTAAAAAGATAAAATCTCAAAAATACACATTTTTGAGGGACTTTTAAGAGTGTATTAGCAAATTATTTCATTTTCTTAGCCTAATAAGGCAGAGAACAACTTAAGAGAAATGGTTTGATAATGAAAATTGATAGACTAGTATTTTAAAGACTGTATTAAATGTTTGTGGCCATGGAGTTTTAAGAATTACTTGTAGGACTGCAGTAAAGTAACACTGAACACTGGACTGACTCAATTTAAAAAGAAAGAAAGAAAGAAACCAATGCTTGGTTTTCTGATGTTTGAGAAATCTCATTTATTTTATTTTTTTAAAGGTTTTTTTTTTTTTTTTTTTTTTAAAGATTTTATTTATTTACTTGAGAGAGAGACCGTGAGAGAGAGCATGAACGAGGAGAAGGTCAGAGAGAGAAGCAGACTTCCCATGGAGCTGGGAGTCTGATGCGGGACTCGATCCCGGGACTCCAGGATCATGACCTGAGCCGAAGGCAGTCGTCCAACCAACTGAGCCACCCAGGCGTCCCTAAAGGTTTTTTTTTTAAACAATTTTATTTATTTATTTGACAGACAGAGATCACAAGCAGGCAGAGAGAGAAGAGGAAGCAGGCTCCCCGCTGAGCAGAGAGCCCAATGTGGGGCTTGATCCCAGGACCCTGGGACCATGACCTGGGCCGAAGGCAGAGGCTTTAACCCACTGAGCCACCTAGATGCCCCGAGAAATCTCATTTAGAACCCAATTGCTACCCTGGTGGGTAGGCTGCAATGGGACTGCATTGTGCAGAAGAGGCAAAGAACTCAAACTGCTAAAGAAGTCATGGAATGGAATTTAAAAAAAAAAAAAAAAACTTGGAAATAGGCCTAGATTTTTATCCTTGCTCTATCCTAATGATTGTGTAATTGGTAAGCTTAGGCAAGTTACTCTCCTCTATGCATCTTCATCTATGAAATGGGAAGAATGACTTCCTTTCATAGAGTTGTTGTGAGATAGTGATATAAAATCATGCCTAACACAGGGTGGGTATTCAACAAATGATAATTACAACATCTTCTTTAAGTTTATTTTAGGATGCTCAGTACCAACACCTAACCACTTCCACCACCGTGACACAACTCCCAAAGAGAACATTTTGGTGGATATGCCATTGTTCCAGATTGCAAGTTTTCAAATAAAAGTTTGTGAAATAATGGTAAAGTTGTTGTCATTACTATCAACAAAAAGCTATCTGGTAGACAGTTGGTTGTATAGTTATAAGTCTCTAGTGATCTGAGCTATAGAACCAGTGTGGAAGTTGTAGCAACCAGCTTTCATGATGGTTCCCTTTGATTCTGGACTTGTGGTATTTATATCCCTATATATTCTCCCTCCTACATTAAATATGGTTGATGTGTGTACTAGTAGTGTGTTGCAGAAGTTATGGTCTGCCGGGGGTACCTGGGTGCGCCAGTCAGCTGAGCGTGTGACTTTTGATTTCGGCTCAGGCCATGGCCTTGGAATGGTGAGATTGAACCCTGCATGGGGCTCTGTGCTCAGAGAAGAGTCTGGGGATTTCTCTCCTCCCTCTGTTGATCCCCCTGCTTGCACACACACTCACTCTCTCTTTAAAAAAAAAAAAAAAAAAAAGTAAATCTTTAAAAATAAATAAATAATCTTAAAAAGAAAAGAAAGAAATTATGTGTAACTTCCAAGGTTAAATCATAAAACATTGCACTTCTGCCTTGGTCTCTCTGGATTGCTTACTCTGGGGAAGGACAGCTGCCCTGTCATAAGAGTACTCAACAAGCACAGTACAGAAGTTTACATAGCAAAGAACTGAGGTCTCGGATCAGTGGCCATCTGACCGAGCCATTTTAGAAGCAGATCTTTCAGTCCTATTCAGGGCTTCAGATGCCGGCTTCATCCTGGTAAGAGACCCTGAGCCAGAACCACCCAGCTAAGCTGCTCCTGAATTCCTAACCCACAGAAACTGTGTGAGATAATGAAGGATCTTTATTGTTTTAAGCTTCTCCATTTCAAAGTAACTTGTTATTCAGCAATAGATAACTAATCAGAAGTGTCTATATATAGGATAAAGTGGCCATGAGGGTGGTGAAAAGAGTGAACACAGGAGAGTCACGAGAGAGGGGAGGATAGTCAGAAAGTGGGGGCCTGGTTTCTGAAATCAAATCCCTCAAGATCTGATGCTTTCCAAAAGGGCTCTGGGAATAAGAAATCTAAATGGAGGGGCGCCTGGGTGGCTCAGTGGGTTAAGCCTATGCCTTCGGCTCAGATCATGATCCCAGGGTCCTGGGATGTAGTCCCTCAACGGGTTCTCTGCTCAGCAGGGAGCCTGCTTCCCCTCTCTCTGCTCTGCCTCTTTGCCTGCTTGTGATCTCTCTCTCTGTCAAATAAATAAAATCTTTTTTAAAAAAAAGAGAAATCTAGAGTCCAGGTGAAGGTCTTTGAACATTAAGAGGATGAGAAATTTGGAGAAAAAACTGCTGGATGTTCATCTATATGAACAATGGAATCTCTTAAGATTAGTGTAGAAATCAGAGTGAAAGTAGAGAAGATTGAGCTAGATAAGGGGTATTAAATAAAAGATAGTGACAAGGATATCAGAAGGTGACTGCAGCAAAGAATAGAGGATGGCCTCAGCCTCATAAGAAGCTTTGCATTAGGGTGCCTGGGTGGCTCAGTCAGTTAAGCATCTGCCTTCAGCTCAGGTCATGATCCCAAGGTCCTGGGAATCGAGCCCTTTGTCAGTCCTCTTGCTCAGAAGAGGTTCCCCCAGTCATATTCTCTCTCTCTCTCTCTCTCTCTCTCTCACACACACACACACACACACACACACACATAAATAAATAAAATCTTAAAAAGAAAAAGCAGCTTTGCATTAGAGTGAAAGAGAAATCTGAAAACAGATTTGGGTTTGACCTTTTGGCCAAGTGCTTAAAAGCCCAGCTTGCATTCCTTCTGCAGGTGTGTTTTAAATACCTGGAAAGACATTTGTTGAATCATGCAAATGAAGTAATTTTTCAAATGCTGTACAGTTTCTGAGTTAGTATTCTTTTGTTTGTCTTGTTTTGTTTATTCCCACCAACTATTTTAAATTTGGTCTCTAGTAATATTGGTCATGTCTTGGTAACCAATGCATCTGGCAATTTAAATACTGAGAAGGAACTATTCAGGGCATTTGCTTTTTGGTCCAAACAGTTTTTAAGCTTTTGAAAGAGAAGTGTTCAAGTCCAGAGTTCTCAGCCACAGGACCGAGAAACTTGTAATTCAGCCTGTAAAGGAAATGGGCTCTTTGAGCTGAGGCAGTTTCTCCTCTCCTTGGAAGAAGACCTTCCTGAGAACAAGATTCTCACTCATATATGGCCTTTGTTATATTGAGGTCTCTTCCCTCTAAACCCACTATGTTGAGAGTTTTTATCATGAACAGATGCTGAATTTTGTCATAGGCTTTTTTCTGCATCTATTAAGATGATCATAGGGTTTTTATCCATCATTTTGTTAATGTGATGTGTATATTATGTTGATTGATTTGCAGATGTTGAACCATCCTGGAATAAGAACCACTTGATCATGGTGAATGATCCTTTGAATATGTTGTTGAATTCTGTCTACCTCTATTTTGTTGAGGATTTTTGCATCCATGTTCATCAGGGATATTGGCTGTTAGTTACCTTTTTTTGTGGAGCGTCTTTGTCTGGTTTTGGTATCTGGGTAATGCTGGCCTCATGGAATAAAGTTGAAAGTTTTCCTTCTTCTTCTGTGTTTTGGAATAGTTTGAGAAGAGTAGGTATTAACTCTTAAATGTTTGGTAGAATTCACCTGTGAAGCCATTTAGTCCTGGACTTGTGTTTGTTGAGTTTGAGTTTTTTTATTGCCAGTTCAGTTTTGTTGCTAGTAATTGTTCTGTTCCAATTTTCTGTTTCTCCCTGGTTCAATTTGGGAAGATTGTATGTTTCCAGGTACTTAGGTATCCATTTCTTCTGGGTTGTCCAGTTTGTTGGCACCTAATTTTTCATACTAGTCTCTTAGAATCCTTTATATTTCTGTGATGTCAGTTCTCTTTTCATTTCTGATTTTATTTATTGAGTCCTCCCTCTTTTTCTTTCCAGTTCTTTTCTCATGTAGGCCATCTTGCCCTCCTTCCTGAGGCCCACAGTCTTCCTAACTTTTTGTTTTTGGCATCTAGTTTTTCATATATTTTTTAAGCAGTGTTTAACAGTCAACAAATATTAAGGAAAAAAGGAAAAGAAGCAACTTTAAGAAAACAGTGTGAAAGTACCTGCCTCACGGGAATATGTCTAAACTTTTCCCCACTCAAACCTGAACTTTGTCTTCAGGATACTGTGAAAAATAGAACAAATATTACACCAGGCTTTGCAGTAAAATCCTGTCTTTGTTCTCTTTAGATGAACTGACCAGATGTGTTTTTAACTGCTGGGTTGCTTCAGATTATTAGGCCCACAATATGTCCTGTTGTGGGAATTACTAACTCAGGATAAAGGGTTAAAGTGCTGCCCTGAGTGTCAGATAACATGGGGCTTAGTCTAAGGTCTAACTAACTAGCTGTGTGACATGTGACAAGTCATTAAATTCTTTGAACTGCAATTGATATATCAGATTTTCTGTTGCAAGTTCAGAAATGAATTTTAACTATCTTTACCAGAATATTTGTTAGAAGGCAGTCAGAGCTCACCTAATAGACAGGAGGCTTCAAGAACAGACAGGAGCCAAGGGCATTCAGGGAAGCCCAGGGAGTAGGAACAGACTGGTCTATACCTTTTTCTCCCCACGGTGAATGTGACCGTCCCTCACTCTCTCTACTCCTTTGGATAACTTGTCTTAAGATTTGGGGATGGGGCGCCTGGGTGGCTCAGTTGGTTGGACAACTGCCTTCAGCTCAGGTGATGATCCTGCAGTCCCGGGATCGAGTTCCACATAGGCTTCCAGCTCCATGGGGAGTCTCCTTCTCCCTCTGACCTTCTCCCCTCTCATGCTCTCTCACTCTCTCTCTCTCAAATAAATAAATAAAATCTTAAAAAAAAAAAGATTTGGGGAGCATTTCAGCTAGCCAGGCCTAAACCACATGCCAAGTTCCTGCAAGGCCCCTTACAGTTCCAGAGTTGGGGGCCACCAAGACCATGCACATTTGGGGGTATTCCCCAAATGGAGACCAGAGGGAGATTAGGAAGGAGACATCTGTTGCTGGACAGCCAAAAATAACAAATGTCAATTCAGATGTACCCCAATCTGTAGAAATTGGAAGGTTGAGTTATATGGCCAGTGGTAAAATTACTGGTTCTACATTATGTTTCTGAATATTTCTAAAATGCACATCTTTGAGGCAAAATGGAATCATCACAAGATCTTACCAAGTAAATGAGCATCCAAAATGAACAAAACAAAAGGGATTTTCTGCGTTTTTTTCTTCTGTTTATGGTTTATAGGGAAAAGATTGGGATGGTTGAAGGAGTTTGTCCCTCAGCCTTCAACAAGCAGAACTTTGCTTTTCTTCTTAGATTGTAGAAAAGTAGGAAAGGGGGAAAACAAACAGCTGTATCTGAGGACAGTTTTGCTGGACATTGTGCAAGAAAGTTTAAGTGGAAGATTAGCTGGGACTAAAATGTCTGATGGTTATAGTTAATGAGTAAGAACTGGAGTCCTAAGTTCTTCTTTACTTTGCCAATAATTGGTCTACTCATGTACCCCAACCTCTGCTTGTCTGCCTATGAGGAGAGAAATAATCCTACTGCCTGCATGCATAGGCGTGTGTCTGGAGTTTATACCTGGGGAAGGCTCCGTATTGATTACTGTTCTAATACTGTCATTTGGAAGTATGCCCCATGCAAGGGTGGGGATGGGGTGAGAATGTTTAATTACAGAAAAGAGTATGTATGTTATTTGAATTTAGACTTTCTCCAATTATAGTCTAGTCCCTGAGTTCCTTTAGGATTATAGAATCAAACTTTTTCTCACTACTCGGAAATATGCTTTTGACTTTTGCAGCCATGTTTTCTTTCTGATATTTGGAGTTAGCCAAGCTTTTCAGTAGGCAGTGGCATTGATAGTTCTGTAGTCTTTTGGCCTCTGGTCTGATATTTTTTGTTTCGAAATTTCCTTTCTATATGATACAGTCACACCAAGTAGGGACATGAACTCTTCTCCAACTAAGGAATTGACAGAAGCTGCCCTAGTCCTCTGAATCTGAAAATTAAACAAATAATCAGAGAACACTTATTAAGAAAGGGAGAATGTTAGGGTAGAATATGTTTGAAACTTACCCCTAGATGAATATACCTCAAGACAAAAGTAAAACAATCAGTTCAGATTGTGTGTATTTTAGTTTTATATAAATGGCAGCCATCTCACTTTGTGCAATTTATAAGTAAAATGTAATTTACCTATAAATTTTGACTTCGGCAGAAATACCAAACATCACAAACACTATAAACATGAAAATCTACTTCCTTAATTTTAATATTGAAGTAAAACTATTATATCCACTCTCTGAAACCCAACTTCCCATAGTAAATGATCCATCTCTTCATGTATTTTGTATGCAAAATAGAAGACTGTGTATCCAGCTGATACTCTGCAATTTGGCCTTTTGCTTTCTTTTGCTTCCTTAGCCTTTCTGCTGGTCATGGATGATCACACTGGCTACATTCTTCAAAAACTATTCCAACCTCGGGACGCCTGGGTGGCTTAGTCAGTTAAACATCTGTCTTCCACTCTAGTCATGATCTTGGGGTCTTGGGGTTGAGCCCCATGTCTGGCTCCTGTTCAGCAGGGAGTCTACATCTCCCTCTCCCTCTCACCACCCCCCAACTTGTGCTCTGTTATGTTCTTGTGTTCTCTTTCTCTCTCAATAAGTAAAATCTTTATTTTTTAAAAATAAATAAAATCTTTAGAAAAAATTCCAACCTCAGAACAGTTAAGTATTTTCTTCCATTGGTTGACCTTTTCCTCTACACTGTGCCTGAGAATAAACTGCCAGTTAAGAAATTTCATGCTCTAGGAAGTGATTTTGATCAAGAGAGATTGGCACACAGTACTTCCCCAGATCTGTTTAAAGCAGAGTAATCTTTCCTCCATTTTCAAGACTGAAATGCTACTGTCATTCCCAACAGAAGTTACAGTTCTTTTCTCTACTCTCTAGCCCATCTGGATTCATCTCTCAGCCAGATGTTCTTGATTCCCCTTAGTAAAGTCTTTCTATTCGTGCCCTTGATAAGGGAAACCAAAAAAAGGCAAGAGAAGAGTTGAGATCTGGATTTATTTCAGTCCTTTTCTTTCACTCCTGTAGTCTACTTTTAAATTCAGTTCTGTTGAAAGCTCTGTAGGAAAACATTGTATTTCATTTTACATAAACTATATCATAAAACTGAAACAGCAGAGTAGAGAGTGATTCAGAGCATTAAGTTTCAAGTCAAATCTTGGTCTGAATTCTTGCTCTGAGGATTACCAGATGTCTGATCTTGGGCAAATAACTCAGAATCTCTTGAGTCCATCAGTCTCTTATGTGTAAATTGGGGGTAAAAAATAGTACTTACTTCATAGGATTGTTGTGAAGATTAAATGAAATAATGTCAAGTGCTCAGTTTAATGCCCAGCATACTCTAGGTATCCAGTCAAGTTAGTTATTATTAGCTATTCATATGTCTAACTAGGAATTATTTTCTCTCTGTTGAGCAAGCAGTCTTATGGCAAGAGGAATAGATGATCTTCAGCTGTATTTTGAAGTTGGTCACTGTGTCATTTTCTTATCAATATAATCCTGTGTCATTTTCTTATCAAGCAGCTAAATACTCTCCATCTTTAGACCAAGAAAGCTTTTGAATTTGTGTCTAATTTAGGCAACTGTAATCACCTCTGAGTGGCTCCATAAAATTTACTGGAGAAGTCCTGTTTCTGGTCCAGAATTGGTCAACTCAAAAAATGTGTAAAAGTTTTCACTTGCTCTCCAAATTTTTAAGTAGAGACCAAATCTATGTTGATTGACTTTTCAGGAAGACCAATATTTATATAAATTAATCTCTTGCTGTTACAGCAAAATATACTAAGCTTTTACCTTATGCTGAAGTACATGTGATAAAATTCACATATAATATGATCATATATCATATGCAAATAAACCATTTAATTTTCAAGTTCAGTTTGAACCACCTAACTCTGTTGGTTGTGAATTTCATTTTTTCATTTCCACACCATCATACTGCTATCCTATTTTTTATAGTATTTATAGAGCTTTGACTTTTGCTCAGTGATGATAAGGGATTTTTGTAATCAGCCATGCTTTTATTCCTGATCCCTGTAACCAACAGTATATGCCACTTTCATGATAACTGGAGAGTCCTAATCTGGGACCACAGAATAAAAGAGAATTGACTGTACCATCCAGAGTGTGTCTGCCATGACTCTCTGGGAGCCAGTACCATACCTACTAGGACAGTCTCCTGACTTATTTATTACTTATTTATTTGACACAGGTGTATCTGCTGTGCATTTTTGTTGTATCAGAAAAGTTCATTGAGATTTGTGTAAATGATTCCAATAGAAAAACATCTTTTCTTTTATACTGTATGTGAGTTTGACTCCTGGTCTTTCTTTCACCATCAGGAATTTTCCAGGTAGCTTTGAATTAACCAAGGGTCCTTGGTTCCACCTAACCCAGTGTGAAAGCACTACACACATTTTAAAGAACACACTTAGGTTTGCTTTAAAGCATGAGCAACAATAAATGTATCAAACCAGGAAGTTTGTTCTTAAGCTAGTGTTTGTCAAAGAGAAACTACTTCTGTCTCACAAAAGGAACGACTGAAGTATGCTTGGTTGTTTTAAGCTCTCTACAAATACACTTCTTTTGTGGATGTTGAGACCACTTTGCTTACCGGAAACCAAAGTGCACATAGCTGTAACTTTGTCTGGTGATAGGTAGAATATTAGTCTGTATTTTTTTAATATTTTCATTTGGTAAAGCAGACAGTTGCTGTGTTGGCAGAAGTGTGAATTTCATTTCCTGTCTGTGGTGTACCCCACTCATCCTGTCACTCAAGACATTTTGTTTTAGGTTGTTCCCGTAATGTGACTGAAACACAGTGACCCACAACAGGGTGACATGTGCATACCACGAACGTAACAAGAGACAAGACTTGTGCAACAGACCACAAGAGCGTAATGCTTTATTTAAAGATGAAAACAAAACAAAATAAAGGCGGCCCCTCCCAGCCAGCATGCAGATTTTTAAAGTGGCATCCATGACTTCTTGTATTTGTTTTTAGAAGACATGTTCCAATCTATTTGGCAAGTTAGTTCAAAAGTTTATCAGCTTTATGCCTCTTACTTAAAGGATAAAGTTGAGTCAACGACTGACAACAATATAGAGGTGATTTAATTTTATTTGCCAATTAATGTATCATCAGACATTTGTATTTACAATCCATTAATCTGCCACATATATTGAGTTCTGTAACAATTATTTTTTACATGTGAAATTACAGGATTTCTGTTTCCTTGTCCTAAATTACATTTCCTGCTGCAATGACAGGACAGCTAAAACTGTGTGGGAAGAACTCTGGGATGAATTGATTCATCCTTAAATAGCTATTGATCACCTAATATGCATTTGGCACTATTTCCAATGTTGAGGATTATGTACTGAGCAAAATAAAATCCTCACTCTTCATTGAGCTTATATTCTCTCATAAGGAGATAACCATAATCAAGTATACAAGTAAATAAGGATAGAGTATGACTGGGATGGGGAAGAGGTGATGATACTGGAGCTGTGGCTCAAATAGTGACAGGCCAAGAGAAAATTATCCCACGTAGAAAATAAAAAGCATAAGGTGCCTGGGTGGCTCAGTTGGTTGAGCGCCCGCCTTTGGCTCGATCATTATCCCAGGGTTCTGGGATTGAGCCCCTTGTGTCTTGGGCTCCCTGTCAGCAGGGAGCCTGCTTCTCCCCTTCTCTCTGCCCCTCCCCTGCATGTTCTCCCTCTCTCTCTCAAATAAATAAAATCTTTTTTTTTTTAAAGAGAAGAAAAAACACAAAGGACCTAAGAAGGGGCCTGAAACACAGAAGAAATAAAAGAGACCAGTGCAACTATAGCAAGTGAACAAAAGGGGAGGTAGTACAAAATCAGAAAAGTAATGTATTATTGGATGTTACAGGGCCTTGAAGTCTAAGCTAAAGACTTCAGCTTTTCTTTGTAAGTACAAAGGGAAACACATGATATATCTGTGTATTTTGTATATATAGAATCCCTCTGGTTGCTCTTTGGTAAGTGGATAGCAGCAGTGCAGAAGTGGTTGCAGACAGGCTAGTTAAGAGACTTTTTGCTGATAGAATGTCTGGGATTAGTTTCACTTCAGGGACAAGGTAAAGAGAGTAAGGACTCAGAAGAAACAAAGATTGGCCTTGGATTAAAGCTGAAATGTGAGAGAATATGGAGGTTCATTATATCATCCCCTCTATTTCTGTTTATGTTTGTAATTTTCTATAATAAAAAGCTTGAAAAAAAAAAAACCCTTTAACAATGATCTAAGTTTTGAAAAATGATGGTGCCATGGACATTGTCAGAGTAGTAATAGAACTAAGTAGGCAGACTCAAGATATATTTGGAAGTATAGCCCTCAGGTCTTGCTGATGAATTAGGATACATATTATTGCAGGAAAAAAGAGAAACCAAGGATGACTGTCAAGTATTTGGCTCAAACAATTTGGGTGGATAAGACTAGGGATCAGGTTTATAGGGACTCCAGAGCTTTGTTTTGTCAATGTAAATTTGAGACACCAATTGGATTTCCAAGCAGAAATGTTGAGTAGGCAGCGTAATTTATAATACATTAGCTAACTCTGCATAAACATACTTATAAGCAAACTTGGAACCCCCCATTATATGATTCTAAATTTTGCCATTAATGTTTTAGAAGTTCTATCCTTTTCAAAGTTTGTGAGTAACATTTTTTTTTTAAGATTTTATTTATTTATTTGACACAGAGAGAGAGATCACAAGTAGGCAGAAAGGTAGAGGGGAAGCAGGCTCTCTGCTGAGCGGAGAGCCCAATGCGAGGCTCGATCCCAGGACCCTGAGATCATGATCTGAGCCAAAGGCAGGGGCTTAATCCACTGGGCCACCCAGGCACTCCCATTTAAAAGGCTTAGTCTGTTGGTATGAAATAGTTCCAATATATTTTCTCTTTTCTGTGGATATTTACTAGTAATTATATTACTGCTATTCTGAACAGTAAATCTCCACCTCTGTTGAGCTGTCATTTACATGAAAAATGGTATTAACATGGCAAACTCCATAGGTTAAACCGATTTCCTGTGTCATCCTTTCACTGCATGTGGGAATGCCAAGTCAGTGAAAGTAAAGTTTTGAGTAACACTTCAGCATGGTGTGTGTGTATTTTAAACAAAAATTTTTTGGCAAACTTTGAGTCTATTATTAGTAACTTAAATATTGTAACATCATTTACATCTGATTAGAACCTAATCAGATGCTGTTATGATAATCACAGACCCAGTAACAATAACTAATATTTGTTAAGGACACTACTTTTTTTTTTTTTTTACACTGTGTAATTCCTTCATTTTCTGTGTGTATTAGTACTTTATCAACACTATAATCAAAAGAACACAGTTCCAAGTACTGTACTTTTTAGTTTAGAGAGATCACAGTCTATAGACACATTTACTTATATTAGACAAGATTAATCTCATTCAGAACTTACTGCAGTTTATAAATTCTCATAAATATAGAAATTGATGCAATTAAACAAAAACTTCAGGATCTTATTTTTTAAATTCCTAGGTCATAACTTTTTCCATGGGCTGCAATTACCTGCTCTCTGATCACCGATGGTTATGGTTCAGTTTAACTACATAAATTATCAACCTTTTATATCTTAAAGAAAATGTAAATAAAAATTAAAATTTCTTACCAGAAAACTTAGCATTTTCCAAATTTCAAAATTTGTTTCCCCCTCTCCCCCTTTAGCTAATCATTTCAAGTAAACTAAAAATAACCACATCTCACCTGCAACATTTAATAGCAGTCATTTGATGTATAAAATTTTAACTATGCTTCCAGTTATTTAAAACACACAGAAAATGGCTGCCTATCAATCTGTCTGTCACAAGTTAAAAATACTACATTTAAGAATTAAGATGAGGGACTCATGGGTGGCACAGTCAGTTGAACGTCAGACTCTTGTTTTCAGCCTGGGTCATGATTTCAGGGTCATGGGATCCAGCCGCACAGCCAGCTCTTTGGTCAGCATGGAGTCTGCTTAGAGTTTCTCTCTCCCTCTGCCCCTCCCCACCATTCTGTCTCTCTCTTTCTCAAATCTATAAATCTTTTAAAAATAAATAAATAAAAAGAATAGAGATAAGAGGTGAACCTGAGTGGCTCAGTTGGTTGAGTGCCCAACTCTTGATTTTTGGCTCACATCATGATCTCAGGGTCTTGGGCTCCCCTCCCTCATCTACCTCCCTACTTCCGTGTGCACTCTCTCTCTCTCAAATAAATCTTTAAAAAGAAAAAAAAAGAATTAAGATGAGGGTTTCCAGTTTCCTCCAGTTTAAGCATTTATACCTTTATGCTTGTCTTATCTAAAGATGTTCCCAGATCGCCTGGATGGCTCAGTCATTTAAGCGGCTGCCTTCAGCTCAGGCCTGATCCCAGGGTTCTGGGATTAAGCCTCGAATAGGGCTTCCTGCTCAGGGGAGATTATTTCTTATTATTTCTTTCCCTCTGCCTGCCACTCTGCCTACTTGTGCTCTCTATCTCTCTGTGAAATAAATAAAATCTTTTTAAAAAATGAAGATGTTTCTATAGTATTGATATTTGTGTAACCCATGTTTATGTACCTTAAAATGCAATCATTTAAAACACTAAGAATTAAATTCATGGTAGAGCTTTGGGAGTTTTAAAAGCAACTAAAGTGTTCTCAGATGTGTCGGCGAGCTTCATTTCTAGAGATACTACTAAAGCAAAACTGAGAGTTGTATACCTTAGTTGCATTTTGAATTCAAAAATCCGTCTGCACAAGGGCACTACTCTAAGAAACTGTATCCTTGTTGACTCTGCACAATAGCTTCATTTTATTACCTGTATTTTACCCATAAGGAAACTTAGGTCACCTAAAATTCACTCAGGTAAGAAGTAGCAGAGTCAGGATTCGAACCCGGGCGATCTGACTTCAGAGCCATTACCCTCTTTTTTGTTTCCCAAGCCTTTATTCTTAACTGCTACCATGTGATATATATAGAATATCGTAGGTTTCAGAAAAACTGTCTAGACTAGATGGGTTTGTGTAAATAAAAGGGTCTCTCTTGATTCTATTTTTACTTCATCCTATGAAATTGGAACTTTGGAAGATGGAAGAGAGAATAATCCCAAAATGTATCTCCATCATACTCTGATTTCCTTCCTTAAATAATCCATTTCATTTTGACTTTTTCCCTTACAGCATCAGCGAGAGCTTTCTAACTGTCAAAGGTGCTGCCCTTTTTCTGCCACGGGGAAATGGCTCATCCACACCAAGAATTAGCCACAGACGCAACAAGCATGCAGGTAAAGTTCCACATATACCATTCCTTTCTTGGTTTCTTTGCCTTTTGTTCTAAAAGGCTGACAACCTTATCTCCATTTCTCCAACAGTCTTGTAATAGTGAAAAAAAAGCATTGTATTGTGCTATAATCACTTGTCTTTCACTCTCACTATTTTTTTGGCATTTAACAGAATACATTATATATGTAGTAAGTGTTCAATAAATTTGTGTTGGAAAAATAATATGGTACAAGAATACTCTAATGAATTCTTATGTGACTTATCACTTAAGGTTTTCCAGTAGCAAATTCCCAGTTTGCTTACCGGCAGTACTTTTCACCACTAACAAACCTGAGTTTCCACATACCCAGCTCACGTAAGAAGCCTTACCGTAGGGATAGGCCTTCCTGACTTTTGCCTGACCTTCCAAGAAGCCAGCTGGATCTTTGGACCAATAACACTTGGAGTAGGTTCTTACGTCCACTATTTACCTAGAAATGGTTGTCCTCTACAGGTTCATCATCCTAAAAATCTTAGGTCGTTTGTATTGATAGAACGGAAGGAATCTTAATTTTTAAAAAGCCTCAGCTGCTTAACTCAGTTATAACGTATAACTTAAGTCACTCTTCATTGTTTATACCTAACACTCTGTCTTCCCACACTTGTTCTTTTTTATTTGTTTTTTTACAGTTTTATTGAGATACAATTCACATACCATATAATTCACCTAATTTACCCATTTAAAGTTTGCACTCATCGTTGGGTTTTGTTGTTTGTTTGTTTGTTTGTTTGTTTTTCATATGTATAGAGTTGTACAACCATCACTGTAACTTTAGAACATTTTCATCACCCCACAGAAGAAACTCACTTACCCATTAGCAGTCATTTCCTATGTCTTCCACCCTCCCTGCCAATCCTAAGCAACCACTAATTTATTTTCTCTGTCTATAGATTTGCCCATTCTGGGTGTTCCATATAAGTGGAATTATATAAATGATCTTTTGAGACAGGCTCCTTTTATTTAGCATAATGCTTTCAAGGGTCATTTACATTATAGTATGTGTCAGTACTTCATTCCTTTTTATGACCAAATAATATTCTAGTGTATAGATATGCCACATTTTATTTTTCCACTCACCAGTTGATAGACATCTGAGTTGTTTCCAATTTTTGGCTGTTACAAATAATGCTGCTGTGAATCTTTATGTATACGTTCTTGTGTAAACATATGTCTTCATTTCTCTTGGTTTTATACCTATGAGCCGATACTGGTTCTTACAAATGAGACTTACATTGTGTCTGTGGGTTTGAAATGTGCTAGAACAGACCTGACCAAACACGATGATTCGCCTTTTTAATTTTGCAAGTTGAAAGATTCTGCAGTAATGGAATTGGTCAGAAGCCAGCATTGAACTGGAGATGGGGGTTGGGGGAGGCAAGAAAACTATTCTTTAAGAGAAGAAAAGGGTTGGGGGAAAGGAGAGGCTTTCAGACTTGCTGACCTTTTAAACAAGTACCTGTTCGCTAACCTACTTTTCTTTCTTCCTGCCCCTTACCACTTCTTGCACATAATAGTATTTCATCTCACAGTTAACAGTTGAAGTTACGTGGAGGAAGATTTTGTATGTAGATTTCAAGACGAGTATGAGAACAGGTTCCACTGGCATCTGTGATCAGGTGGCTATGTCAGTCACTTTAGACTGTTAAAGAGCTGGACCTGGGTGGGCATGAATGAAGTTTTTTGTTCTCGGATTATCATCATTTATAACAGTACGTTATCTAATTATCTTCTACTAGCCAAAGCCCCAGGTTTTCTAGCATAGAATAAGGAGTATGAGAAAATCTATAATACTTTAATACAAAAAAATTCAATTTAGTTTTGGGGAATGTGTAGAAACACGTATGTATTCAAATAATGGTTGGCCACATTAAAGGACCTAACTTTAGGTTCAGTGGAATATTTATTTCTTGGGACCCGCTATATTTAATGAAAGTACTCTTTCTTGAAAATCAGCCACTAATATGGAAATCATTTTAAACCACTGACATTATTCTAAGGGGAATCTAAAAATCTTCTTAGGTTAAGTGCAACTGAAGATTTACAGAAATAAGAATGGCAAAATAGTTAGCTTTTTTTAAAGTTGGAGGTAATTCTAAACCCGTTCATCACACTTTTCAGGATTCCCTCCTTGCTGCTTTAGTGGGCCTGAAAGCACAGCCCAACACATCTCACCATTGCTTTCATCAATATCCACGATAGTACAAAACTGATACTGGTTTCAAGTGTATCTTGCACTGGACAAACATAAAGCAAATTTTAATGTAGTATAGGCTAAAAGTGAATGTATAGAGATGCAGTCTACCATTCTGTCTTTCCACTTAAAGTTAATAATTATATATAAGACACTTAATTTCTGTGTCTAATTATAGTTGTTCAGTGACCCAGAACTTTCTTTTATACTGGTTAGTAATGTAGAAGGAATCCTCTCTATTAGCATTACAATGCAGAATAATTATTTTTTGTTTCATAAATTTCACCAGGTGATCTCCAACAGCATCTCCAAGCAATGTTCATATTACTCCGCCCAGAAGATAACATCAGGCTGGTAAGTTAGTGTTATCATTGTAAGTCTTACTCAAAAGACTGTCTAAGATGGCAAACATTAAGCAGTCATTATTATGTCGCAACAGAGTGCTGGGAGCTATGTGGTACAAAAAAGGATTACATGTCCGCACCATCCAAGAGCTTAGAATGTCACTGGGAATATAAACTAATGTGAAATTATGTGAAATAATTTGATGATTCAAGGCTGTTGATAAGCACCAGTTTGTAGGTTACTGACTATAACAACAACTGAAGTTCAGAAGAAAGAATACTCGAAGACTTGCCCTAGTTAGAAAGGTTTTCTGTATACAGTAGAGCTTGAGCTGGGTCTTAAAAGATGATGAATTTAGATTGGCAGAAAGAAGGAAGTCCGTCCTTCTACATGAGGGCCTGACTGAGGCAAAAACACATGTAAAGTTGGACAAGGACAGAGTAAAAGGGCCAGGGATTTGTGCGGGTCTCAGGGAAAGGATACCTGGGCTTAGGCTTTTGCTCCTCATGTGATGTTGGTTGCTTAGTTTGTCTGAGCCTGCTTTCTCATCTCCTCTCTACGTCTCACAGTTGAGAGGATCAACTGAACCTGAAAGCATATTGAAGAGTATAAAATGCTGCCCAAATCTGGGGATTATTGTTACTATAAGGAAGATAAGATACCAGAAAACAGGGCATTTAAATAGGGATTTAATGCTCCAAACTAGAGGACTCAAAATGGCAGATATATTTTATTTGGACCATAGTGGTATTGTTTTTCACTCCAAGCCAAAATTTTAAAGTTGAATGATTTCACATAAAAATCCATACTTGGAGCTTGTCTTCAAAAATCTAAAACTCCGGCAATACTGGGACCTTATGCTCGCCTGATAAAACTTGCTAGATCCAAAGGGGCAGGCATGGGTATGGCCTGGGTTCTTAACTTACCATAATCTGCATATATTCTATTGTCTCCTAGCCTCTAAAGCCAAGTGTCTCCATTTGTCATCATTTTTTCACTGTTACTTTTCTTATAGTAGAACATTTAATTAAAATAGGAAAACAAAGATGGTATGAGTATGTTTCTTTATGAAAAGTGAAGAGCATTTCTACCCATATGGCCTACTATACTCATTTATATTCCCTATCTGACCCTCTATATTATTAATAGTTGGAGGTAGTACCTCTACCTGTTCAGTAAGCAGTAGTGTGAAACATTACAAGGTTTGGAGCAATGAATTATGTGGAATAGCTACAGTATTTAAGAGAGGGGCACCTGGCTTGCTCAGTCAGTAGAGTAGAGTATCTCTGCATTGTGAGTTTGAGGCCCACATTGGGTATAGAGATTACTAAAAAAGAAAGAAAGAAAAGAAAAAAAAAAGAGCAAGAGATTCTTCAGAAGCTAATACAGAATAGTGGGGAGGAAGAAACCACCTTAAGTCATGGAGATGTGCTAGGTAGTTATTGCAGTCATCTAACCATGAGGTGATCGGCTCTTCTAGGTTGGGGTGGTAATTTGGAAACTGGGTTTCTGTCGGCATGTTAAATTCAAATGGTTGATCTCTATGCTCTGGACAGGAAGAGAAATAATAAGTAGAATACAAGAATGACTGTAAAAAATTGATCAGGTCTCTGAATTCTGTGGTAATTAACTGATTTTTCATTCACTTAATCATTCTGGGTTCAAATTCTGTCATTTTTTCCCTCTCAAATGCTGCCTCTATCATCATCTTAAAATGGCCACAAATTTTTGTTGAGTGAGAAACAGCCTTTGAAATTTAAAGAACATAAAATAAGAAATCCTTACATAATTATTTTATATCCTAATTTGAGAATCACATCATACATTTATGTAAATCTTGTCTATACTTTTATATATGTCTATCTTAAACACTTCTTTGTAAGTGAACAAAGGTGGTGTACAGTTCTTAAAGCATTCACATTCTCACGCAGGGATACTCAAACCTTAGAGTACATCAGAATCACCTGCAGAGCTTTGTTGAACTCCCCCCACCCTTTGCTGGATTCCACCCACAGTGTTTGATTTGGGGAGGGGGAGGTAGTAATTATTTGCATTTTTAACAAGTTTTCCATCCATGTTGATGCTGCTGATCCAGGAGTCGTGCTTTGAGAACCCCTGCTCTAAAACCCATAGTAATGGTCACTTGCGCACACTTGATGTCCGTCAGATCCATGTATATAGTTTCCCCAAAATTGTGTGGTTTTGTAGAGTTCAAGTCAAGGTCTGTCATCACTTTATCTTTTTCTCCTTGATAACCTTCTGGAATTTAGATTGCACTTCTAAACATTAAAATAATTTTAACCACAGGAGAGCATTAAAGAAGCAGTTCGGGAAGGCAGAGTTGGCAATTAACTTTTTTTCTTGCCCTGCTAAAATATGCAACTTCAACTGCTTTACATTTATAAAATATAAATTCAGAAAATGTAACTGATGCCTCTGAATTAATTCAGTTTAAATGACAAGCCATTTTACAGTTGTTTTGAATTGTTACAAACACATAGTCATTATGTTTCAGATTATTGAGTGAGTCATCTTCAAGAAAATGAGTGAATACATTGTGTGACTTTGGACAAATTAGCACTTTTCTAACTGAAAGGAGCATTTGTAGACTCAAAGCAAGGCCTTTTGTTTTGAGTTAAATTTGGAATGCTGAAATTCTCATCCTGGGGCCTGTACATAAGGTTAAAAGTTTGACAGTCAACTGAAAGTCCTGCCCTTATTTTTTTAATAACCCAACAACAGATAGTGGCACCAAATCCCACATTTTGCTTTAGCATTGAAAATAAGACTAAACCATTTTTTCCTCTAGGGAAGCTTTGCATTCCAAATACACGCATTAATACTTAATACAAGCATTAAGTTCAGTACTTAGGAAAACCGTAGCTGGCAAAATGAAGACCATGGTTTTTTAGTTACTCTTGCACATTACCAAAGACCCATTTAATAAAAAAAAAAAAAGACTGGGATATAAAAAAAAACTTTCCTAACATTTGAAGTAACTTTTATATTCCTAATTAGCATTAAGGTGCTGAAAAGATACAAGGAGATGTTTTTTGAGTACTTTGCAGGAGAGTTTAAGAAAATAAGGGCTTTTTTGGCTTTGTTTTTTTATGATACGTTGATGTTTTCCCAAAGTGAAAATGAGTATTTTTTCTAAATACAGGAAGGTGTAAGGAAGAAAGTAAAAATCACTTTATATCCTATATTCTGAGAAAATCATTCTTAGCAATTTGGATAAGCATCCTTCCAGTCTTTCCTGTGTGCATGTGTATGTGCGTGTGTGTGTATAAGGGTATGTCAGATATTCTGACCTCTGCTCTTACTGAAGTGGATCAGTGATTAAAATAGCCAAATTTGAGTATCAGAAGACCTACTAGTCTCCCTGATTGATCTCTGTATTTCTGAGAAGCAAAAGTATAAAATTATTTAAAACAAGACTTGGGGAGCCTTGGGTGGCTCACTGTTTAAGCACCTGACTCTTTATTTCGGCTAGAGTTGTGATCTCCAGGTTACAGGATTGAGCCCTGCATCAGGCTCCACACTCAGTGTGGAGTCTGCTTGTCCTTTTCCCTCTGCTTCTCCCCCAACTCATGCTCTCTCTCAAATAAATAAATAAAATCCTTAAAACAATAAGACCTATGTCTGGGGGGTGAGGAGGGGTGTTTGTGTGTTTTCAAAAAGTGGATAGGGGCGCCTGGGTGGCTCAGTGGATTAGGCCGCTGCCTTCGGCTCGGGTCATGATCTCAGGGTCCTGGGATCGAGTCCCACATCGGGCTCTCTGCTCAGCAGGGAGCCTGCTTCCTCCTCTCTCTCTGCCTGCCTCTCCTCTCTCTCTGCCTGTCAAATAAATAAATAAAATCTTTAAAAAAAAAAAAAAAAGTGGATAACTGAGGACTTGCCTGTGGATGAATGAAATTGGAAGAAATGTGTGCATATAAAAGGCTAATCAGTTTTGAACAATGATGAAAAGGTTTTACTACTGACCTTTATAACTATGAAGGTTTCTACTGAGCTCAGAATTGAGTGAAGAAAAGAGTATATGTCAGCACCTTTTTTTTTTTAAACAAGAATGAGATAAAAATATAAATGCTGACTTATAACCAGCTTTCTTCACACTTTATTTTGAATATCTTTCCATGTCAACAAGTAAATCTGTTTTTAATGGTTACGCAGAATATAATCCAGAGATTTTTTTAATTTAAGAATATCATAGAGATAAACAACAACAAAAAAAAAATAGAATCCTGAGACTCCCTCAAGCTCTATTGCTTTTGAAAACAGTGTTCTTTAGTTTATTAGTGTCACATCTGAAGTCTGTTTTAATTTTAGATAATGACTTTGCTTTGTTCTTTTGGCTAGAATTTAATATTTACATACTTTTGAAACCTTTCTCTCTGATGGATGGGGTGAGCTGCCTGTCTAGACATTGGGACTTTGTAATGTGGCTTCCTTAAGGATAAACATTGCATGCAGTAGCATGATGTAAGACTTGGTGAAAAGAAATTAAAGGCAAAGGTGCAGTGTAAGCTTAAGGAGTAGGATTTCTTGATGTTGGATGATGCTGAGGACAGAAGTTATTTTATCATGCGGTGCTTGTGGACTACTTGTAATCAGATTATAAGCATCTAAATTAGTTACTGAGAAAAGCTTTGTGTGTTTTTTGTTTTAAGATTTTATTTATTTATTTGACAGAGATCACAAGTAGGCAGAGAGGCAGGCAGGGGTAGGGTAGGGTGCAGGCTCCCCACTGAGCAGAGAGCCTGATGCGGGGCTCAATCCCAGGACCCTGGGATCATGACCTGTGGTGAAGGCAGAGGCTTTAACCCACTGAGGCACCCAGGTGCCCCTGGTAGAAGTTTTAACATCATTCTTTAGTAGATGAGCTTTGCAAACAGGTTGGGTTCTTACCAGAAATAAAGCAGAGGCATCTGACTTCTCAGACCTCTCAGTCCTTAGATTGCTGAGTGGAGTCTACTTGACACTTGTAATAGGATCCAAATTTAAGCATTCGAAATTGGAATAATTTTCTCAGTTGCTATTGTTGCGAAGCTTCAAAATTCAAGATATTATTTTGGCTGGATAAGTAGAATAAACTTCATTGGTATCCTTTTCAGTGAGAACTGGAGTTAGTCAGAGACACCTGAATTATTATCTTATTTCAGTCATCTATTCCAAATTCTCCAAAATTTGGAGACTGAGGAAACACTGGAACTGCTGCCAATTCTAATATTAGGGTATTATGTACAAACTGCCATTTTAAATTACATTTCTCTGATTAACTTCATGAATTAAATTAGATTATTAGATTTTATCAGTCTTCTTCCTAGCGGAGGAATATGAGATAAACCTCTAACCCAGGTGGGTGTTGGGTTTTTCTTTATGTTATGGCTCTTAAAATTTTAATTTCATAACCTTGAATCTTGAAGCCTTAAAGAAAATTTGAAACCTCAGGCCCATCCTCAGCGTTGCTGAATGTGTTCATTCGTTTATTCGTTCTTCCTTCCTTCCCTCCCCTCTTTCTTTTAAAGATTTTTTTTTTTTTTTTGAGAGAGAGAGAGATTGAGAGAGAGAGCATGAGAGAGAGAATGAGAGAGACAGAGTGCACATGAGCAGGGGAGGTGCAGAGCACTCCCTGCTGAGTAGGAAGTCCCATGCAGGACTTGATCCCGGGAGTCCAGGATGCTGACCTAAGTGGAAGGCTAATCGACTGAGCCACCCAGGTGCCCCTGCAGAGTTTTTTCTATAAGAAATTTCATCTCGGGGCGCCTGGGTGGCTCAGTGGTTTAAAGCCTCTGCCTTCGGCTCAGGTCATGATTCCAGGGTCCTGGGATCGAGCCCTACGTCGGGCTCTCTGCTTAGCAGGGAACCTGCTTCCACTTCTCTCTCTGCCTGCCTCTCTGCCTACTTGTGATCTCTGTCTGTCAAATAAATAAAATAAAATAAAATCTTTAAAAACAAAAAGAAACTTCATCTCAATCTTCTTTAGGATATAGGTGTTGAGGATTACTATCATAACTTTTGACCCCCTGATTAAAGCTCCACTTCCTTTTAGTAAGGATTAATTGAGGCACCTAGCTGACTCCATTGGTAAAGCATGAAACCCTTTATCTCAGGGTTGGAAATTGAAGCCCTACTCTGGATGTAATGACTACTTAAAAATAAGATCCTAGGGGCGCCTGGGTGGCTCAGTGGGTTAAAGCCTCTGCCTTCGGCTCAGCTCATGATCCCAGAGTCCTGGGATCGAGCCCCACATCAGGCTCTCTGCTCAGCAGGGAGCCTGCTTCCTCCTCTCTCTCTGCCTGCCTCTCTGCCTACTTGTGATCTCTGTCTGTCAAATAAATAAATAAAATCTTTAAAAAAAAAAATCCTAAAAAGAAAGAAAAAAGGAATTAGCAATTACCAAGTTTACTCTCTAGAGGTCCATGATCAAGTCCCAGGGCCTCTACATGCCTTGCTTCAATATAAGAAGCTTGGAATTTAAGAAATCCAAGGTGCACTTATTACTCAGTCCTAAATCAGTGTAAATGACTGGGGCCTTTCCCATTAGGTTTGGGGTCTGAAATTATGATGATATTAATAAGCAAAGGAAGATACAATGTTTGACATGCTCTTGATATTATGAGTAAATAAACACCTCACTTTTTAAAAAGAGACAACTAGTGTTTACCCTGAATATCCCAAAGAAATGCTTGCTGCCCACCTGCTAACTTAGCCTAATAACTTGTATGATGGGTAATATATGTGGAGGTTATTTCTTTTTTCCTTTTATCAGTTTTAGCTTAGCCAACCAGTTGCCACTATTTGGTGTAGAAGCTGTATATAAATTATCAGGAGCAGAGTTCAGCTGTTCCAATTCCATTGTATTTGAGCCTTGACAGAGAATAAAAGAGCCTCTAACATATTCAGGAAACTGAACAGTTAGCTCAGAGCTTGTTGAGGCAAGCCCAAGTTTAGATATGTAATAATATCTGAGAATTGATTATAAAAAAATTCTAGTTCAGTATGTGCTATGGTGAGTGCTGTGAAATGTGTAAGCCTGTTGATTCACAGACCTGTAGCCCTGGGGCAAATAATACATTATATGTTAATAAAAATAATTTTTAAAAATTCTAGTTCACTTGCACTGGGTTTCTGATTAATATTTTATTTTTTTAAGATTTTATTTATTTATTTGACAGACAGAGATCACAAGTAGGCTGAGAGGCAGGCAGAGAGAGAGAGAGAGGAGGAAGCAGGCTCCCTGCTGAGCAGAGAGCCCGATGTGGGGCTCGGTCCCAGGACCCTGGGATCATGACTTGAGCCGAAGGCAGAGGCTTTAACCCACTGAGCCACCCAGGCACGCCTGATTAATATTTTAATTTAATTCCTAGAATCAGAGAGTCCATGCTCTCTTCCATTCCTCCTATCCATAGCTGTATCCATAATGTTCATTTAGCCCATCCCACTAGGGTTAGACCTTCATCCATTTAATATTAGTTTTTCTTAGAGTCTCACAAATGAATTTGGTTTGAAATGCTCCATTGCTTTATGGAACATAAAGTTAGTAATACAGCTCTCTATGTATGTACTTGAAATCAGAATGGTCAGCATTACATTCTTGTTTTATCAGCTTCTATTAGAAACAAGCTTTAATGTAGCCAATTGTACTTTTTGTGCTTCCCTCGCTTTTCCTAGGAGTATCAGAATAGAAACAAAAAGATAGCCCCAACAGTCTCACCTCTGCCTTGCTAAATGGCTCACTTAAGCTGTGTGACTGCGTCTTTTTCTCTTCGCCTGGCTACTTTGGGATTAGTGACAGAATTGAGGGAGAGGAGACTCTGAGAAGCACTGAAAGAATACCAATTAGAAATTGCTGTCAGGGGGCACCTGGGTGGCTCAGCTCTCAATCTTCTGCCTTTGGCTCGAGTTGTGATCCCGGGGTTTTGGGATCTAGCCCCACATCAGGCTCCTTGCTCAGCAGGAAGCCTGCTTCTCCCTCTCCCACTTCCCCTACTTGTGCTCTCTCTCTTGCTGTGTCTTTCTCTGTCAAATTCATAAATCTTTAAAAAAAAAAATGCCCTGGTAGTTGCTATTATTATAAATTATGCTAGTAGCCAATATTTGTTGAACTTTCACTATATGACAAGCACTGTTCTATGTAAACATACACTATTTCATATGATTCTTATAACCCAGTGGGATAGGTATTATTGTATCTCCCTCTAATTAATTTAGTAACTTACTGAAGGCTTCATGGTTAATGCATGAGATGGAATTATAATTTAAGTCTTCCTGAGCATGCTTTAGGACGCTGATGTAAAAAGAGGTCGAATGATCTAAAGCTGACCTTCTACATTTCCTAATACATCTGTTGTCTTTTAACTTCCAGGCTGTAAGACTAGAAAGTACTTACCAGAACAGAACACGCTATATGGTAGTGGTTTCAACCAATGGTAGACAAGACACTGAAGAAAGCATCGTCCTGGGAATGGATTTCTCTTCTAATGACAGGTATGGTACCACAAAAGGAAGGATGAGAAAACTCCTTTTTAAATAACTATTCCAGTTGCCTTTTGAATTACTACAAAAACATGTTATGCTATTCTACTCTTAAAGTTCAATGCCTAAAACCAGGGAGCACAAGTAAGATACAAGACTGTATCTTAGTCATACAGTCTTGAAAGATGAAAATGATCAATGAATGTCTTTGGTTCCTAATTTATCACTATTCCTTACCTTCCTCTGATCCTTAGATGGTAATGAATATAAATGATTTAAATTGTTTAAATATAAATGATTTAAACTTATATCTCCAGAAATAAAAAGCTGCCTTATCTTTGTAGTTAACTTTATTTTAAGCAGTAATAATTCACTTTGCTGATTCTAGGGCACGTACCCTTTGTGATAGTGTACCAGTAGATTTGGGGTTCAAAGAGAGCCCACTTTAGCTCTAATCTCTTGCATTTATTCATGGCCTTACACCTTGGCTTTTACCAAATGTTTTGCTTCCTTTTTCCTTCTTCTGAGTTAAAAGGGCGGGGTGGGAGGGAATTGATTTTTTTAACTCAGAACAGAACCTTTTATACTCCTGCACCTTTGGCTTTAGCAGCACTTTGCATCCTATAATTAAGGGTATCATACCACACTCAGAACCTGGCTCTTTTGTGTGCCTAAAGTTTATTGCTCTCCTTTTTTATTTTCCCACTTCTTCTGGAGAAACCTTGGGAAGACTGTGGAATGTGGCTAAGCAGATCTTTGCACTCTAAATAATAAGCCGCAGGAAATCCTGCCAGATGTCTCAAAGCATTTGACTTCCTGATTTGAAACTAGAATGGAACTGTGGAGTAGTAGCTAGCAGTGTGACCCAGGCCTGGGAGAATTTAACCACAAAGAAGAAACTAGGACTGATTCTAATTGTCATGATGTTGGGAGGAAAAGAATCACACTGTCATTAGGTTTCCCAAACAAGTGTTTACCTAAGCTTGTATAGTCAACCTGAAAATTATTTGTGGTTTCACAAGGATCACAAGGCCAGAGTTGTTACCTTGTATAACTCTTACAGCCTTTAATTGTATACTCTGAAATTGCATAGGCTTGTAAACCATATTTAGGTTTTCTCCTGCATGGATTTAACCTCTGGTGTTGGCTAAGCAATAGACCTTTCAGTAAGCATTTATCCTTTAAGAGCACCTATCTTGCCTATATTCATTAGTATTTTAAGGCCTCTGATTTACATTTTTATCTCTTTAGATCTACGCTGTCCCATTCAGTAACACCACATGGTGACTATTTAAAGAAGTTAAAATTAAACAAAATTTAAATTTCAGTTCCTCAATCACAACTAACCACATTTCAAGTACTCTAGCTATATGGGACTCATGGCTATATTAATGGACAGTACATATATAGAACATTTCCATCATTGCAGAAAGTTCAGCTGGACAGTGCTACTCTATATCCTATTTCCTTTGGTTTTTCCTGACCCCTCCCTTGGAAACCCCATAAAACAGGAACAGGGATTGCTTGGAAACTTCACTTGAGCCTTCCCCTAGAGATACAAAGCAACAACTTCAGATTCTTCTGACCCAGTGTAGAAGAAATCAGATGTGTACTCTTATCTCTTTCACTTTGTTGTAAACATTCCCAGAAATCATAAAGAATGTTTACTAATATGGGTGCTCAATAATTTATCCTCGGTGAACTGTTTCTGTCTTCGGTAATGGTCCTGAAAATTTTATTTTATGGAAGACAAAAATGTGATGTGAAAAGCTATAGAAACTAGTTTCCATTCTGTTTGGTGAACTTGGTATTATGAATTCCCATCGATCTTCTGTGAATGAGCTCCTTGGACAGTTAAGAAAAGTGCTGCCCTCACCAGAATACTGGCACTCACATAATCTAGTATCATTTCTAGCTCAACTGTTTTTGAAGGAGTTTGTATCATTATATATCTGAGAATATAAAAAGTTGATGTTTCAAAACAGTACTAAGCCAAAGTAGAACCTAGATTGTTTATGACGTTTCTTCCCAAATATTTATCAAGATATGATATATAAGTTCATTTAGCCTTTTTATAGTATTTTTAAGTATTGTGTTATATTTCAATAATAATTTTTTAGTATTGTGTTATATTTTGAGTAATAAATTTTTAAATATACAATGTAACCTTGGTATTGCACTGAATATATTTCACTGCACAAATTGCACTGAATATATTTCAAATCATAAAATAATATTTTTGTGGTGGTGCTTTATAATTTTTCTTTGTACCCCCAACACCTTGAAATGTCTGGTACGTATAGGTGCTCAATAAATATTTGTTGTCTGGGATGAGTCTCTACTAAAATAAGTACCTATACTTTAAAGGAGAAAAATCTCAAGAAGCTCAAGGTAAATTAGATAAAAATTATAGGTGTGCCTAATTCAGGCCTCTTTTTCCTGTTGTGTGAAAAAGCTACTCAATGTAAAGAAGCCTGACCTGAGTATAAGCTGAACATATGATGTATGGTTTCTGTATATTGCTGTCACTTGTCAGCTTGAACTGGGATCTGATCACAAGCTCACAGATCACATTCTTTTGGACCGTCTGTATTCTCTTCTGTAGTTACTTAATTTCAAGATTCGTCACCAGGCTATAAACCCTTCATATTTATACCCAAACTATACTTGTTGCTAGGAACCTGGCTAAGCACACACTTTAAAAAAAAGAAAGAAAGAAAGGAAAGGAAGAAAAAGGAACTACTCTGAAAATAACCCAACTCCATTTTGGGAAGCCATCTTCGAAACAAGTTTTCCTTGTGCTTACCTCATGTACTCAACAAAAATAGTGGTGGAGCTGTCTTCCTTCCTCTTGGATTCTTGCATGATAGCTTTGCATCTGGAATTCAGGCCCAGCCTTCCAATGTGGATAACGTGTTGCAATCTTGATTTGATTCTCTTGAGTTCTGGACTCTCTGGTGGAACACACAGTGTTCCATGTTGAGTAACACAGGCCTGCGAGTACAGTGCAAAGCATTAGACACAGCCCACCTAGGGAACAGCCTTCCTTAGCCCTGCAGTGACTCCAGTAGCAAAAGCTTGATATTCCTCATGCTGTTTTCTTTTCTTTCTTTTTTTTTTAAAGATTTATTTTATTTATTTATTTGACAGACAGAGATCACAAGTCGGCGAGAGGCAGGCAGAGGGAGAGGAGGAAGTAGGCTTCCCTCAGAGCAGAGAGCCTGATGCAGGGCTGAATCCCAGGACCCTGGGATCATGACCTGAGCAGCACTTTAATCCACTGAGCCACCCAGGCACCCCCCTCGTGCTGTTTTCAATGCATTTTCATGATGTCCCTCCTCCTCCCCGTTCCCCAAGTCAGTTCTAGTTGTATTAGAGCACTCATTCACTAAAAATTCATATTCAACTTTTGTTTTAAATGACAACACATTCATATGTATTGTTTCACTTTAAAATATTTATGATATCCCTATGAAAGTGGTTTTGTTAACTGCGTTTTAAGATGAAGAAATTAAGGATGAGAGAGGGTAAATAACTTTTCAAAAGGAATTGAAATAGTGAAGAAGATCAAATCCAGATATTTTGACGAAGTATAACTGCCCAATAAGTGGTAGTTATTATATGTTTGGTTCTGTTATATACATTTCTTACTTTGTTACGTAATTTAATCTTCAGAAACATTCCAGTCAAGATAGTATTTTTTTTAAAGGTTTTATTTATTTGACAGAGAGATACAGCCAGAGAGGGAACACAAGCAGGGAGAGTGGGAGAGAAAGAAGCAGACTTCCTGCCCAGAGGGAGCCTGATGTGGGTCTTGATCCCAGGACCCTAGGATCATAACCTGAACTGAAGGCAGAGGCTAAACAACTGTGCCACCCAAGAGCCCCTTATTCAGTTTTAAGACTTTTTTTTTTTTTTTTTTTTTTTTTTTTTTTAGACAGGCAGAGAGAGAGGAGGAAGCAGGCTCCCCGCTGAGCAGAGAGAGCCTGATGCAGGTCTTGATCCCAGAACCCTGGGATCACAACCTGAGCTGAAGGCAGAGGCTTTAACCCACTGAGCCATTCAGGCGCCCCCTTATTTGGTTTATAGATAGGGAAACTGGAGCACAAAGCAATTAAATACTTTGCCTAAAATTATATAGTTAGTGCCTGAACCCAGGTTCCAGAGCCCATCTGATTCCAGAGCCTGTGCACTCAACCATACTTTGCTGTTGTACCTCCCAGGTCTGAGGTTCCTTCTACTATACAATGCTGCTTTTCTGGATACATTGGCAAGGAGAGGGTGTCAGAGCCTGGAAGACTGAGTGGAAAGAGAAAATGGTCAATGGCAGCCTTAAGGAGAGAAAGTGGCAGGGGTCTGGGGTAGATTACAGTTGTCCAGAGGGGTGGTGTGATAGAGACACTATTTCCCAATTTGTGTTCAATAAATATACATAAACCTCAGAGGTCTTCAGCAACCAGCAATAGTTCTTGGCATTAGAAATTATTTTTGGAGTTGAGTAGGATGCTGTGACTTTGGGGTGAAACCTGCCAATCACAAGTCAGTAGCAATCACCTGGATTTTTTAGACAGTGGCCATTTTTGAGATAGCAATACAAGGAGCTCAGTCAGTAAGTTTTCTTTATTAATTGCATAAGGACCTGACTAACCACCTGTCTGATACAGCTACAGAGCACATGCATTAGACTGATAGTTATATGATAGAAATTCCTTCATTCTAACATGCCAGAATTTAAAGTTTAGGGCTTTTTCTTTGTGCTGAAAGAGTTAATCAAAAACTGCTTCCTACAATAGCAGGAATTAACCTTTGGACTATTTCTTCTCTTGCAGTAGCACTTGTACCATGGGCTTAGTCCTGCCCCTCTGGAGTGATACCCTAATTCATTTGGATGGTGATGGGTAAGAGCTTTCCCTTTTTATTCTCCTTATAAAAGGCCAAAGGGTGGGGTTCCATCTTAGTGCCCATTCATTAAGCTCAGTGGGAGGCCCATTGTGCCCAAGTAAACTGTCATGTCAGCAACTCAGTGAGTCTTGTTTTGTAAAGTGGAGTTAAAAATACGACTTGCCAGGGCCTCTCACTTCTCTTCTTCTAGGCTGACTACGGTAAGAATCCAGACAAAGAAAAACTAGTTTGTTGGCTCACTCTTTAATCTGAGCATGTGGGACTGTTGCAATGCTCTCCCAGAGGATGATATGTTCTGTTTCAAATAACCTCGTGCCGCCTCTGCCAGCTGTCAGCCTACAGTATAACCCCTTTCTTGTGCCAATTCCTTCCAGTGACCCTCCACCCCCACCTCCTGGTGTTTTTAGAATGTGTCCCCAAGAGACCAAGATGTTTGCTCCAGTTTATAAAACCAGGGTCAGGTTTGCTAAGAACCCACAAGACTTCCAAACAGAAATATATAGCAGAACAGTTTGTCTGCAACTACAGCTGGGAAACTATATAATTCCCTAACTCCAGTGTAGGAGTCCATTCATTTTGCTTGGTAGATAAAATCAGACAATTTGTTGAAGCTTTTCAGTCAAGCCCTATACTCTTAACTTCTGCTTGAAGTGTCTGATGATTTCTTCTATTGAGCCAGCAGTTGCTAGTCTGAGAAATAACCTTGAAAACTCAGAACTACAGTAACCTACTCTCATTTGTGGATTTTTTATCTCATTCTTTTTTTTTTTTTTTCTTAGTGGGTTCAGTGTATCAACGGATAACAGAGTGCACATATTCAAACCTGTATCTGTACAGGCAATGTGGTAAGAGGACTTTTAATGTCTCTATGAAAGGTTTTTTACCTATGAAAGTTTTAAATATATTATTGGGGCAATATTTTGTGAGTAGTAGTAGTATTTGAAATAGTACAGTTCTCTATGAAAATGCTGTATGACCTGTTTATATTTTTAAGATTTTGTGTGATTTGTTTGTGTGGCCTTCATAGTTAAAGATGTCCTGGGAGTTCAAATTATTTCAAATTATCATAGTGGAAGACCTTAAGCCTTGGTGAACAAGTGAGATTCAGAGGTGTTTTTAGACTCTGGAAGATATTAATAAATCAATTGCTGGCTGGAACAATTTTATAGGGACACATTGACTAAGGTAGCCCCAGTCTAGAGCCAAATCTAGAACATCACACTACTACAGTGCATTAGTGTTCAATTTCTTAGGGTAATCAGGGATATTATTGATAGATAAGTTTCCGTTAAAATTGCTGATGACTGTTTGCAAGGCTGCATAATGCAAATAAAGCCTAAACATTGTAGATATTAATAATCATGAGCTGGTGTGCTAACACTTTGTGGCTACTTAACTATGTGTCACATATTGTGCATTACATGGATTATATCTAATCATTACACCAACTCCCTCAAAATAATATTATTAGCTCCTTATCAGTGATGAGAAAGCTAAAGTTTTGGAGAGGTTACATACCAGGCCTAAGAGCATCTTTTCCATTTAGGCAGAATAGACTCTTACTCTCTTACTCTAAATTATCTAGAAAAATGATTTAATATAACTGGGGAATGGTGTGACTCTAAGATTCAGAGTCTATCCCTGAATTAAGGATTTGAATTTCAGTTTCTCATTCAGTTGCCTGTTCTGTAGTAGAAGTCCTCATGAGGAGCAGAATGGACAGAACAAAAGCCAAACCAGGAATAAAGGAGCCTGAAAAAGAGACTCCAGGGAGCTCATTTGCCCTTGAATAATAGCCTTGATAGGCTTGAGGTGGGTGCCTCATAAAAGAGTCAACTGAACTTAAGAATCTTACCATTTCATACAGTAATTGAGGTGGGAAGAGTTACAGGTCATGTGTTTAAACCAGATTTTTAGATTTAGGGCACATTCCACAGATAAATAAAAGTTTTCTCATGGAAAACTTACCTTCCTTGACTAAGGCTCCTTTAAAGGTAACTGACATGTCTATTCCCAGGTACCAAGTAAAACCAAACAGCCTAAGTCCCATAAATGACAGTGTTTTCTGTTACATTTTGAGGAAGAGTACAAAGCATCTTCTTAATTCTTAAGACAATGAAGGAAGATTCAAGTAATAAACTGGTTCAATCTTTGATGTTCCAAAGCAAACTGACTAGTCCTACTTCTGTTAGCTTAGCTAATTCAGAATAAACTTTGGGGGGTACCATCTGGGAAGCAGTGAACTTAAAGTCACAGGAAAAAAGATGATCTGTGGATCAAAGTGGCATTTAGACCAGGTGTTTCCTTCACAGGAAGGTAGTTACTATAGCCTCCAACTCCTGTATGCAGCTGAAGTATCTGAGGTAGCTAAGCCTTGAGTGTATTTTAGGGATCTTGCCCCAGACACATGTGGCATATGCTTTTGAAGCAGTTTTCCCGGCTGAAGACAACATGCACTGACTATCCTCTACATTGCACTTAGCTGGACCTTACCTTTAAATCTATGTAATGAAACTGAAATTCACAGAGAATTCTCTGAGAATTTGATAAACTTCTCTGAGAATTTAGTTCACTTTGAGTAATAGAAGGCATCTTAAAAGAATCTGCAACTTTGTTTTTTTTCTTAAGGAAAAATGTTTCCCTGATAGAAATGGACTGAAATGTTTTTCCATTATCAGATTGCTAATTATCTTATGTTTTAATTTACATTATACGGGGTTGACAAGGACTCAAGGAACAGACATTGTCATTTGCAGTTGTTGGTAGAATAAACTGGAACAACCTTTCTTGAGAATAATTTGCCAATATGCTTTACCATTTTACATGCCCTTTTGACCCAGTAATTTTAGTTCTGAGAATTTATCCTAAGGTAATAATTGTGGATATGTGCAGAATTTTTAACTATAAGAATGTTTGTCAGTGTTGTAATAATAGCAAAAAATGGAGAACAATTTAAATATCTGAAAAACAGGAATTAGTTAAATTATGGAACTGTTAAAACAATCTAGTTGAAGAATATTGATATAGATGTTGACAAGAAGATGTAAACTAAAATCAAGTTTTAAATGTATGTAGAGGGAGACCAGGATAGCTTAGTTGTTTGGGCGTCCAACTCTTGATTTCGGCTCAGGTCATGATCTCAGGGTTGTGAGATCAAGTCCTGTGTCAGTCTCCGGACCCAGTGGGGAGTCTGCTTGAGAGTCTCTCTCTCCCTCTGCCACTGCCCTGCTCTCGCTCTCTAAAATAAATTTAAAAAGCTTTTTTTTTTAAAGATTTTATTTATTTATTTAACAGATGGAGATCACAAGTAGGCAGAGAGACAGGCAGAGAGAGAGAGCAGGAAGCAGGCTCCCTGCTGAGCAGAGATCCCAATTCGGAGCTCGATCCCAGGACCCTGGGATCATGACCTGAGCCGAAGGCAGAGGCTTTAACCCACTGAGCCACCCAGGCGCCCCAATAAATAAATTTTTTTAAGAAAGAAATAAAATGTATATGTAGAATATGGTCATATCTTTATTAAGATCTATGCATAAACAAAAAGACTGGGAAAATCTCTACTAAAACTTTAACAGTAGTTATTTCTCAATGGTCAGACTACAGAATATTTCTGCCTTTTACTTAAGGTCCCTAAATTTCCTAAAGTTAGTATGGATCACCTTTGTTACTGTGGGGCGGGAATTAAACGGTATTTTTCAAAGAAAGATGTAAATGGATTGTAAATGGAATTCTCTCATAATATCCTCTTCCTGTAGGAGAGGGACTTTAACTTTTAGCTAATAAGACATTTCATTTAACAAATAGTGACTGTGCTCCAACTATGAACTAGGCATTATTAATAGGCACTTGAGATACATCCATAAACAAAATGTAGAATGATCCTTGCTCCTATATAACTAATTTCCTAACATTTCTGGCTTTAGCTTTTTCCAAGTATATAACTAAAAAGGTTCTTCTCAAATAGAAAAAAAGAAAAGCAAAAAAAAGGGGGGGGAGGGGGTACTTTCAGTTTTGTTTACCCTTCTTGGGTTTCTGAGTTCATGGTCAGAGATTTAATTAGTATAACCAGAGCTATTCTTAGAAAGTGGCTCAAGTGTATGAATAAATGGTTTAAGGAGACTGGGAGACTAAAGCAGCAAGGATGATAAATGTCATTAGATTAGTACTTTTGGGGCATGAAAGGACATGTCCTCAAGGCTTAGGGACATCTATCTACGTGATCTTTGTGGACCCTCTAAGAATCATAGGAAATATACACTGTAAGATGATTCTGTGTCAAGGGAAACAAATATTTATATAGTAAATGGTTGAGATCTTTAGTTCTGTAGTGATACAACATACCCACAGCATGGTTTCAACTACAGAATCATGAGCTCCAGACGTACCCAGACCTATTTTTCACTAGTGGGTTGTCAGTTCTCCTGCCACTGTCTACCCCCGTCCCTAATAATGCATCAGCAAGAAGTGTCTAGCCAATTGCTATGAATAGGTAATATAATCAGAATCAGAGAACCTTAAATTCCAGGGAATAGATTCTCCAGAGGCCAAATTCTCTAAGATTTAAAAATTGAAAGAGTTTTGGGTACACATGGATTATTGGCTTTTTGATGTCTCCAGTTCTACAGTGCTCATTTCCAAGCGTATCTTTCAGGTCTGCACTACAGAGTTTACACAAGGCTTGTGAAGTGGCCAGAATGCATAACTACTACCCAGGCAGCCTGTTTCTCACTTGGGTGAGTTATTACGAGAGCCACATCAACTCAGATCAGTCATCAGTCAATGAATGGAATGCTATGCAGGATGTGCAGTCCCACCGGCCTGACTCTCCAGCTCTCTTCACAGACATGTAAGTCAGCTAACTCA
Organism: Mustela nivalis; assembly: GCF_964662115.1. NCBI lineage: Eukaryota > Metazoa > Chordata > Mammalia > Carnivora > Mustelidae > Mustela > Mustela nivalis. Next base: position 19,970,747 of record NC_139036.1, read on the forward strand.
GGATCACTGAAGTGTTCTCTGTTATATCCTAGGAGGTTGTAAGCAACATGTTCCTCCCTAATCTCTCTCTTGGAGAATTAATCTTATCCAGTGATATTAGTCAATGTCTGTACTACACATCTGCCACACAAAGAACCCTATTCTTTCTGTTGTCTGCAAAGGCCTAAGGAGTTTCACTCCTGGGCACAATGGAATCTCCATAGTAAAGAATTGCTATACCATAAAATCCCATTCAGATTCCACCAATTTGACATTTGAGTTTAAAGGGAGTTAGGCTGAATTCTGCCTTTGCATTATCTGTGAAAGAAGCATTTGGTAAGCAAATTAATGACACAGAAGCTTTTTTGTTTTGTTTCATTTTAAAATTCTATTTTTAAGTAATCACTACACCCAATGTGGGGCTCAAACTTAGGACCCCAAGATCAAGGGTCACATGCTCTACTGACTTAAGCCAGCCAAGCACCCTGACATATAGAGAAACTTTTTTTTTTTTTTTTAAGATTTATTTATTTATTTGACAGGCAGAGATCACAAGGAGGCAGAGAGGCAGGCAGAGAGAGAGAGGAGGAAGCAGGCTCCCTGCTGAGTAGAGAGCCCGATGCGGGACTCGATCCCAGGACCCTGAGATCATGACCTGAGCCGAAGGCAGCGGCTTAACCCACTGAGCCACCCAGGCGCCCTATAGAGAAACTTTTAAAGGGATGTTTCCAATAATTAAACAAGATGTTTCCAGTCAATTTAAAAGACTGTCTAGGATAGATACTATGCTAATTTTAAACTGGTTTCTATTCACATATTTTTAAAAAATAATTTATAATTCAAGTCTTTGACTCAGCCCCACCATTGCCTTTTTGGGTCTTTGTCAGTGAGATTTTATTAAATCTCACTGTGAGTTGGGTAAAGGCCTGAGGTGGAGTTGATGTTTTTTTCCTTTTTAGGTCTATGTGTTGAAATTTATGTGACTATTTTCGAAATTAATCAGGATGTTTATTTCTCCCTGAATTGATCTTTCTACACTTCCAAGGTATTCTATAGATGGGAAAGAAGAGTAGTTACTTACTATCTGACCATACAAACCTTCACCTTCAGATTCCTAAATGGATACCAGAACAGTTCACGGGTTTTTTTGGTTTTGTTTTTTTGGGTTTTTTTTTTTTTTAAGAAAATGCTTAGTTTGGATAATAGTGTAAACTTATTTTTACTGAAAAAGGTGAAATTTCCAAGAATTGTGTGAAGAGAGCAAGCAAAAAAGCAGTGGAAGCTTTTTGCATGGGGTGTTACTGATACTAAGACCTCCTTTTCATTAGCCCTTAGTCCTTTGAAGATCCCACAGTAAAAGATAAGAATTAGTCTGGCTTTCAGAATCTTGGGAAATGTTACTGAGTTCATGCTTTATAGATGGTTGATGGGTATCAAAGAAATGAGTGTCTCATCTGGCTCAAAAATGGACATTCTAAAACAGATTTACATGAGACAGAGAAAACCCTTCTTTTCATTTCTCATGATTTTGATAAAGAAAATTTGGATATTACATCAGAAAGAAAGAAAAGGAAAGAAAATTGGCTATAATCTGTCTCTATCCCCAAGCAAAAAGAGTGATGTAAAGAGTAGTCCCTGGCGCATAGTAGAAGCTCATTAAATGTTACCTCTTAGTATGTACCATATAACCCGGATTTTAAGATACATTTACTAACCAAATGTCTGTCACAGAAAAACTGAAAAGCTATAGGCATAATATTATAATATTATCATAAAATAATAATATCATAAAATGATAATCTCTGATGCAGGGATTTTCAATGATTTTGTTTTTCTTTGTGTTTTTACATATTTTCCGGATTTTTGTCTAGTGAAATTGAGCAAGAAAGTGTATTTGTATTGTAATGTTTTTTCCATTTCTTCCTCCTCCCTAAATTGACTAGAAAAGCCTAAAACACAATGCTGAGCATACAGGGACAATGTGTGCCAAAATGGATTTAAGTACTCTACTGCAAATAAAGTTTGTATTTTGAAATACAAGGAAGGGGAAGAGGGAACATACATGTATAGTACCTCCAATGTATGTCAAATATTATGTCAAGCATTTCATACATGATACCTCATTTAATCCTCATAAGAACCTCATGAGGCAGATGTGATTATTATGAGGCGATGTGATTTTTATCCTAATTTTATAGAAAGGGAAACCCACTCAGAGAAGGGAAGAAATTTGTTCAGGGTCATACCACTGGGAAGTAGCAGGACTGATTAAAACCCAGGTGTGTCTGCTCCCAAACTACTCTGTCCCAGAGAAGTATTGTGAAAGATTAAGAGAAAGATTGCTAACTAGGAAATCTAACTCATGCACATGGGTGGTAAAATTTGTTTCTATCAGTATTTTTTATTGGAGGAACGATATGTATCACTTTCTGTCACTAGCTATGTCTAGGAAAAATGGTGAGGAGTGTGATTAAGATCCTGTCAAGACAGGGATGCCTTGGCAGATAGGGAAAAGGCACAGGCATTATCTGTATTCTACAGGGCTCATGAGAAACTATGAGCCCAAGTGGTGGGGAGCCCGAAGGTTGTGAGGTCAGAGCAGCCATCTTTGGAGATTACTGAAGCTATTTTTGCAGCCAGTGATAAGGCGGTAGGCAGCAAGGGCAGGCAGGATGCCTGAAGGCTTAGTCCATTTCCATCTCCAAATAAGGAGGTGCAGAGCAGATACCTTTCTTGAGTAGGTAAGAGGGAAAGATGAGACAGAAAGTCCTTTTTGTCAGCCTCACTCAAATTCTGCATAATATGAAATAGTGCTTTTAGAGAGAAGCATCCAGTTACAATGAACCAATACCTTTCTAGTAATTGGAGAGTCGACTTCATAGTTTAATTTCTATTAAAGTTCCAAGGGTAATTTTATTTTTAAGAGTCAGAAGATTAAGGGAAGCAACATAATCCTGCAGGTAGAGTGTTAGGCTGGGCTGAGAATGCTGGTTCTCCTGCCAGTGTATGTGATCTTTGGCATGTCATTTAACCTTTCAGCTGTTTATTTCCTTTATCTGTAAAATGGGGATAACAGTTTCACAGAGATGTTATGAGAGCTTTTATGAAAAGAAACACATTTTAGATGAAAGTACTCTGGGTAGTTAATCCTTAAAAACCCATTTTGGAGTGAATTTGCCTCAATGAAGAAGGCAGAAATCGTTCTTTTGTCTTTCCTGTCTCCTAGAACGATAGTAATAAATGGTCAGCATTCAGTGGCATATTAAGCTACTGAAGACGTAGTTCCATCAGTGGGTTATACCACTGTTCTACTCAGCTTGGTATTCTAGCTCCACGAGTGGTAGTCAGGGATACTTGATGAAACAGTATGGCTGTGATTCTGCGTTAAAGTGGTATATACAGTAGTATAGCTTTTTGTCTTTATTCCTTCATAGATGCATGTGAATATATTTTAAGGGATTTTAGACATGTACATCCTCTTCAAGTAATAATTTCTACACATTGACATTCTATGCATTGTGAAAAGAAACTTTTTTAAGTATTTTTTTTTCTTTTTCTTTTGCTTTTGCTTTTTTTGCCATGGCCCTAGAATATCAATGTTTGAGAGTAATAGAGGGAAGGTCTGCCAATTTGGAAACATAATCAAATGGCACATGAATTAGCCTAGTCAAATTCCTGCCTAAGAAAAATCACCATTTCTCTCCTCAGACCAACTGAACGTGAGCGAACAGAAAGATTAATTAAAACCAAATTAAGGGAGATAATGATGCAGAAGGATTTGGAGAATATCACATCCAAAGAGGTAAGAGACCTTGAGTTCTCCTTGTTCCAAGGCTAGGAGTAGGTATGGGGTTAGAAATCGCGAGTGATTGAAAGCACAGAGATACTTTTCAGAGATTAGTAAAACATGTCCTCCTTGTTTCAGATACGAACTGAGTTGGAAATGCAAATGGTGTGCAACTTACGAGAATTCAAGGAATTTATAGATAATGAAATGATAGTGATCCTTGGTCAAATGGATAGCCCTACCCAGATATTTGAGCACGTTTTCTTGGTAAGTCTAAGAGCCACTCACAGTGCTGTGCCAAATCTAGTCCATACCAGCTCTGGAGGAGCAACTGTTAAATTTTAGTATATTTAAAATTAAATGTAACTTAAAAACAAAGGTAGTAAGTATTCAAACCTCATCGCTTCCTAATTTTTTACTACATTTAACTGTTATCTGTGCTCTTAGGTTATTCACATGTATTATATGGTGGAAATGTTAGATAATGGTGTGCTTCTGCTCATATCTTCCCTATTCCTCATTTGGTGATGTCAAGCTGGTAGATTAAAATTGACTAGTGGGAAAATTTACACCAAGGAAGTAGGCAAATGCTACAAATCAGGTCCTTCCCCTCCACCATGGATTGTTAAATATCTCATCTGTCCTTCACGACAGTCAAAAGTCAAAAACAGACCAGTTCACAATAGTTTGTTTTTTTTTAAGATTTTATTTATTTATTTGACAAACAGAGATTACAAGTAGGCAGAGAGAAAGGAGGAAACAGGCTCCCTGCTGAACAGAGAGCTCAATGCAGAGCTCCATTTCAGGACCCTGAGATCATGACCCCAATCGGAAGGCAGAGGCTTAACCCACTGAGCCACCTAGGCACCTCCGCAATAATTGTATACAGTGTATACAAATAGAATGATACTTTGAGGTCATTCTTTCAGATTTGCCAAATTTGCCTTAAGTCTTATATATCTGAGTAGAGGAGGTAGGAACTACTTATGACTGAGAGACTGTTGGACTTTTAAACATTTGGAACTTTATAGCTAGCTACATTTTGAGTCCCCCAAATATTTTTGTGTTTGCTAAAATTTCAGTGACTTAAAATTGTTCTTCATGGTTTCCGAACATTCAGTGACCTGAAATTAGCCCAGGGACACCTTTCTAACTAATGGATTAGGAAAGCTTCTAAAATCCCATTTTTCTCCCAAATATTAAAGACTTTTTTAGTTACCATCTGTACATGGTAGTGGGAATAAGATTAAAAAGGATAATTAAAATCAGTGGGAATGTCAGAACTTTGTTTTGCTTCCACTTCCCACACACTTGAACCAAAAATGCTAACAAGGAAATAAATTGATTGGTTTGAATTTCGCTTCCTTTCTCTGGTGAGGACATTTGTGAAATGATAAGAAGCTGAGAAACAGGAAACAAGAGGAATAAATACACAGGAACTGACTAAATTGGATCATCTTACCCCTGAATATTCAAGAGTTTGTATCACCAGGCAGTCAGATTTCATGCCATTGAAGGCTTGTGCCCTGAATTAACTTTGTGACAGTCTCAAGTATGTGTACTTGCACAGTGATTCATAGCGCTCTATAGCTATGAAATTACTCATGAAAAGCCGTAAGCTGGAAAGGGAACTTTTTTTCCATTACTTTAACTTCACCAATGTGTTTTGCTGTTTCTGGGTGTAGATCATAATGCAAAACTATCATTGACCTTTCCATTTGTAAAGCACTTGGCTTCATTGTCTTTTGCGTCTACCTTCATGAGGGTTCAAGTATTCCCTGCTGGTGTATTGTTGGAAAGAATTTTTTGTGTTATCTATAGAAAACTTATGAGTCACTCATTCAAATGGACCCTGCCCCCAACTGTGTCTGTGTAACATGACTAATTTTTATGAAGGGCAAGTGCCTGTAGCCAAAAATAGCTCATGTTAGAAAATGATCAGAGCTATAAACTCGGAAGTCACGTTTGCATTAGCTTGTATTTTAACACCAAAAAGATGTGGACATGATGAATATTAAATACAGTTACTGTCAGACTGTTTAATCTGTTTAATTTTAATTACTTCCCTATGTCTCTGGTACCACCTCCCTCAAGAACTACCTTCTTTGTTTTTCCTGAAATGATATAATTTAGAACATAGAGAGAAATTTTAGTGGTACTCTTAGCAGAAAAAATAGTCCGCTTCTCCCCAGATAAGTCTCTAATCAACTACAAATTAATTTGAGTATTTGTACCAGTATATCCATCCTAATATTTCATAATTGTTGGCATAGTCTTCTGTCTTGGCTTTTTTACTTATTGCAAAAGTAATTCATGTTCATTATAGAAAGCTTAGACAATTTAATTTTTTTAGTGAGCTACATGAGGTCCATTCCTTTCTATTTATTTTTTGATTGAAGCATAATTAACATACAATGTTATATTAGTTCCAGGTGTGCAACATAATGATTCAACAATTTTATACATTACTCAGTGCTCACCACAGTAAGTGTAGTCACCATCTGTCAGCATACAATGTTATCACAACATTATTGACTATATTCCCTATCCTGTATGCTTCCATCTCTGTAATTTACTAATTTTATGACTGGAAGCTTGTAACTCTTTTTTTTTTTTTTTTAAGATTTTATTTATTTATTTATTTGACAGGCAGAGATCACAAGGAGGCAGAGAGGCAGGCAGAGAGAGAGAGAGGGAAGCAAGCTCCCTGCTGAGCAGAGAACCCGATGTGGGACTCGATCCCAGGACCCTGAGACCATGACCTGAGCCGAAGGCAGTGGCTTAACCCACTGAGCCACCCAGGCGCCCCTGGAAGCTTGTAACTCTTAATCCTCCCCACCCAGCTTTCCTCTGGCAGCCACCAATTTGTTCTCTGTATAGAGTCCGGTTTTACTTGTTGATTTTTTATATTTCACCTATAAGTGAAATGATAATGGTATTTTTCTTTCTCTGACCTATTTCACCTAGCATGATTCTTGGCATATTCTTCTGTGTTGGGTTATTTATTACAAAAATGATTCATGTTCATTGTAGAAAGCTTAGTTTCAAAAGACAGTAACATTTAATCGTCAGCAAAAGAGATAAACAGTGACACCTTTTGTTATATAATATTCCAGTCTTACTTTTTTAACATGTGTGTCTATGTTTTTGAAAAAGGGAAATCCTGCTCCTCTCTTTTTTAGAGAATGGATGTGTTCTTTCCATTGTGAATATTTTTCTTATTTGGGAAAAACTTGCAAACTGGAGAATTCTGAAATTTAACTCTTATCCAACAAAGTGAGTGCATGAACACTTCTTCATCAATGGCTTCCCCCTTTGTTTGCACCACCATATCCTATATCCAAACCCCTATCTCTTCCCTCCGTGAGTCTGTGCTCTGCTGGCTTTCCTAGCAATTGACACGGAAAAAGAGGTCTTATTCAAGCTGCAAGCAGTGGTGTTAATTTTCTGCAAAGTCATTTCATCTTGTGCGTAGCTGCCATGCCTGGAGTGCAAGCAGATTGTGTGAAGGGAGGCAGCAGGATTTTTCCCCTCCCTTTAGAAGAATGCTCAGCTCTGCAGTGCAGTGCACAGAGATGTTTATTTAAAAAGGTGTCCAGCTGGTATGGAGAAGAAAAGTATAAAGCATAGTTTAAAGAAAATCCGCAGCAAGAAGAGAGGAATGATTGGTTGGGAGCCAGGGTATTTCCAGAAGAAGTTCTTCCACACCCTTAAGAGTGTACCACTTCTCTGAGCTGGAAGCCTTTGCTCAACCAAGTCTCAATATCAACAGTTCTCCTGGAGGTTGTCCCGTTTGGCTGAGAAAAAGCCAAATGTGAACAGAGACCCTTTGCTGAAAGGCAGGCAGCTTTCTTAGGAAACACAGGAATATTGGACACAGCCAGTAATTTTGTTCATGAATAAAAACGAGTTGATTTTTATTGCTGATGGTCATCTTTTTTAATATTTTTACATTACAGAATAATGTTTCCTTTTCAAAGAAAAATTAAGCCTCAAATTGGTAGTTACTTCTGTAGGTGCAGAGAAATGAAGGATATGTGAATAGATGAGACTTAAATCAAATGGGCTATTTTAATTATTCATGATTTTGTCCATCAGCTGGAGATGTGTAGCATGAACTTTTCTCAGAAGGAAAAATTAACAGAACTCTTATGCCTAGTTGCCTTCATAATGTGACTCACAGTATTGTGGCTGTAGATATGGTACGTTGAAGAAGATTTGGACAAGGCACCAGCCCTTGGAGATTATATCGAGTTATATTGATCCTAGCGGAACCTGAATACAGTCTTTCTTATTTGCTATGAATGTGCTCTCTTCTCTTTTGCTTGGAGCAATTGGACCCTCACAAGGCTATTTCTAAGTATAATATTGGAAAAGAAATTAGTCATTTGGGGGTGCCTAACTGGCTCTGTCAGTAGAGCATGCAACTGTTCATCTCAGGGTCATGAGTTCAAGCTCCACATTGGGCATGGAGCCTACATAAAAATTTTAAAAAAGAAAGAAAGAAATTAGTCACTCGGGCCTCTGGGCTATGGCACAGTGTAGGGGAACCAGAGTGAAAGGTGGAAATGAACTTACTTAAAAATGTATTATAGTCCCAAGATTTCATTTTATACTTTAGTAAGATTTGAATGTGCTTTGCATAATTATATAGAACATAGTGAAAAACCCCATGGAATTGTGTCATTGTAAGCCTGAGAAGCATGGAGAGGGGGAAAAAAAAGTCTTTGGAGGGCTCCAGGGGGCTAATATGCATAGTATTTATATTGAGGGCAGAAAAGTAATTATACCACGTTGACTGCAGTTCAGGTTGAACCCAAGCACAGTCCAAGTCATGTTATATGGACTTCCCTGAATCAGTAGCCAAAGCTTTTCATTTATTTTGTTTCTGGGTATGTGACATTTCAGATTGTCAGGTTGAATTTTCTCTGGACAGGTAGATGAAAACCATGAACTTATCCCATCATGTAAGGGTTATTTCCATCTAGCTGGACAAAGTTCCACAGAGGATTTAGACTTCTAAATTAAGAGGTGAAGTGGTCACATTTCCTTGGCTACCATTTAGCCTCTCAACCCTATTGCTTGGCTTCTGTCTCCTTGAAGTTCTTTACAGTTCTTACCTCTTTCTTTGGTGTGGCAGCTTGTTTTCGAAGGTTAATAAGCACAGAGTCTTCAGAACCTCCCTATTTTTTTGAAAGCAACTCAGCTGAGCTCTCAGGTCTGTAGAAAAGATCAGTTGCCCATCAGTTACTGTCCTTTTCCTGAATGGAACTTCATAGCATCCTTGATGTGTATCTCTCAGTTCAATAGCCAAATTAAATAATGTATCACTTGTCTTGTGATGATAATGCTTACATAACATTTACAGTTCTCAGAGTGCTTAATTTACTGATCTTATTTGGTCATTCATTCAATAAACATTTGTTGACTCTTTTTTTTTATGCCAGGCGTGAGGCTAGATACTTGTCCAATCTGATCTGTTTCTATAAGGAGAGAGTAATGAACCATATCAGACAGATATTCATGGAAGGCCAGGGGCTAAGACATGGAAGACGCCTGGATTAGATAATTAGAAGTGGTCATTAGTAACACTAGCAAGAGTGATGAGGGCAGAAATCATAGTGCTGTAAGTTGAAACATATGGGAAATGAGAAATCAGAGGAAGTAATAGATTTTATTTCTATGAATCATAGGAAGGGAAGGGAAGAAATGTCTAGAAAGAATATCTAGAAGAGAATTCAGGATAAAAAGAAGGTTTTTGCACTTTAATATGGGAGAAACTGGATTTTTTGGGGGGGGCGCGGGGGTTGGGGGTTGGGATGGGGACTTATAAACAAACTTATTTCTCATAGTTCTGTAGGCTAAAATCTGAGATCAGGGTGCCTGCATGGTCAGGTGAGGACTATATTCTGGGTCATAGACTTCTTTCTATTCTCACATGGCTGAAAGGATCAGGAAAACTTCCTATTTGTGATTTGAGAAGGTACCCATTTAGGTATATAGGACTAGGGTGGGAGGAATGTCCATTTTACAGGTAAGGAGAGCAAAGACAGAGAGGTTAAGCAATTTGCCCAGTGCCCCACAGTTGGGACTTGAACCTGAGTCTTCTAATGCTAAATTCCATTTAATGCATAATTCTAAAATAGATAAATTCCTACTTTTAAATGTTTGCCTTTTCAAAAGAGATGAACAGATAGTCCAAAGATAGAAAATGGACCTGAGGGGTGCCTGGGTGGCTCAGTCATTAAGCGTCTGCCTTCAGCTTAGGTCGTGATCCCGGGGTCCTGGGATCGAGCCCTGCATCAGGCTCCCTGCTTAGCAGAAGGCCTGCTTCTCCCTCTCCCACTCCTCCTGCTTGTGTTCCCTCTCTCACTGTCTCTCTGTCAAATAAATAAATAAATCTTTTTTTTTTAAGTGGAAAAAAAAATGGACCTAAAGCAATGAAAAGTTGTTAACTTTTACTTTTAGGAGAAATGCAAATTGAAATTACACTGACATACATTTCATGCCTAACAGATTGGCAAAAATTCAGAAGCTTAACCACACATTTTGTTGGCAAAGCTGTGGGGAAAGTGACACTCTCATACATTGTTGGTGGAAATGCAGAATTGTTTCAGCCTCTATGGAGGGGAATTTAGCAATGTCTAACAAAACTATGCATTGGCCCTTCACCCAGCAACCTCACTTCCACAAACTGAAACCGCATTCATAGGAGACTAATTGAATAAACTATTCTATCACTATCCAATGAAGTGTTATATAGATGTAAGAAAGAATAGGGAATATCTCTGTGAACTGTGATAATGGAGTGGTTCTGAGGACAATTGTAAAGTGAAGTAAGTTAAGAATAAAAGTATCTGTAATATACTACTTTTTTTTTTAAGATTTTATTTATTTATTTGACAGAGAGAGATCACAAGTAGATGGAGAGAGAGGCAGGCAGAGAGAGAGAGAGGGAAGCAGGCTCCCCACCGAGCAGAGAGCCCGATATGGAACTCGATCCCAGGACCCTGAGATCGTGACCTGAGCCGAAGGCAGCGGCTTAACCCACTGAGCCACCCAGGCGCCCTGTAATATACTACTTTTATGTAAGAAGTGGTAATAAGGATATATTTGTTGTTGTTATTGATGTTGTTTTTTTCAAAATAGAACATAGATAGAATAAGCCAGAAACTAATGAAGATGGTTACCCTTGGGGGCGCCTGGGTGGCTCAGTGGGTTAGGCCGCTGCCTTCGGCTCAGGTCATGATCTCAGGGTCCTGGGATTGAGTCCCGCATCGGGCTCTCTGCTCAGCAGGGAGCCTGCTTCCTCCTCTCTCTCTCTCACCCTGCCTCTCTGCCTACTTGTGATCTCTCTCTGTAAAATAAATAAATAAAATCTTAAAAAAAAAAAAAAAAAAGATGGTTACCCTTGGAGATTAAAGAGATTGAAGTGAACTTAGTGAGACTTCAAGTTTACTTTTTTTTTTTTTAAAGATTTTATTTATTTATTTGACAGAGAGAGATCACAAGTAGGCAGAGGCAGGCAGAGAGAGAGAGAGAGGAGGAAGCAGGCTTCCCGCCGAGCAGAGAGCCCGACGCGGGACTCGATCCCAGGACCCTGAGATCATGACCCGAGCCGAAGGCAGCGGTTTAACCCACTGAGCCACCCAGGCACCCTCAAGTTTACTTTTTAATAAACTTTTGACTTTCAATCTTATGAAAGTTTGGCATATTCAAAATCATGGAAAAAACACACCCTAAAGTTGAATGCAAACAGGAGCAAGTGAACCCAAATATATAGCAATTGGATAACTTCACAGAAGGAAATTAATTTGGGGTGCCTGGGTGTTTCAGTAGGTTAAGCGTCTTGATTTCACCAGAGGTCGTAATTTCTCTGTCCTGGGTCCTCCGTGTGGGGCTCCCTGCTCAAGTGAGGAGTCTGCTTCTCTCTCTCCGTCTGTGCTGTCTCTTGCTCTTGCCTTCTCTCAAGTAAATAAATAAAATCTTTTTTTAAAATTATTTTAAAAATAAAATAATTATTTTAAAAAGAAGGAAATTAATTCAAATAAGTTTTGAGCATAATATTCTGATTGAACCTCTTCATAGGAAGAGAAAAGAACTGCAAAGAAAATTTGAACTTAATAGATTGTATTTGGCTATGATATTGGTGTAGTATGGTTGAAGTTATTTTGTAAATAGAGTTAATGAGTTATTGGAAACCAAGGTTATCACTGTGAAATAGGTGAAAGATAACAAAGGGGCAAGAAAGAAAGGGAGAACCTTGTGGTGTTAACTTTGAATTAGAGGTACCAGTATAAATTCAATTTTTTTTAAAGATTTCATTCATTTATTTGAGAGAGAGCATGAGCAAGGAGAAGGTCAGAGGGAAAAGCAGACTCCCTGTGGAGCTAAGAGCCTGATGCGGGACTCAATCCCGGGACTCCGGAATCATGACCTGACCTGAAGGCAGTTGCTTAACCAACTGAGCCACCTGGGTGCCCTCAATTTTTTTTTTTTTTTCTTAAGTAGGCTCCACACCTAGCGTGGAGCCCAAGGAGGGATGCTCAAACTCGTGACCCTGAGGTCAAGAACTGAGCTGAGACCAAGAATTGGGTGCTCAACTGACTGAGCCACCTGGTACTCCTGTAAATTCAATATATTTTTTTAAATATTTCCTGATTTGTCCACTGAAATTTAGAAGCAATAACACCCAATATTTATGAGCATATCTAATTAATGTCCAGGTTTTTATTGCAAAATATCATTCTTTGTTAAAAGAAACCAGGGCTCCTTGGAGAAATCACTAATTCCACTCACAAAGTAAATCTAGAACAACTTCTTATGCCAGAAAGCAAGGAAATACTCAGAAAATAGCAGGATCATATCAAAAAGAGCTTGCCTGCTTGAAGAGAATTCCCACTGATCAAATTCAGGATAATTTGAGTGTCAGGGGAAAAAATGGTGTTGGATTGTATAACATTCTAAATACAAAAAGAATTCAAGAATGCATAGTGGCATTCAGAGTGTAAGGAATGACTAGGTGAAACTCTTTTACAAAGAAGAATGCCAGCTCCCATGCAGAAGGAATAATAGAATTAGAAAACCACAATTTTATCAACATCCAGTAAGATAAATTTTTTGGACAAGGTCAACAGTTAATGCTAAAACCATAGGGTAAAAGATTTTTGTGAAACAAGATATTCACCTGACTTTAAAGATCACTAATACCTAAAGATTACTAATTACTTATAAAGAAACCTTTACAGTATAGTAGTGGGATGTGGCAGATACAAAGGTACCTACCAAGAATTCAGGTTCAACCTAGCAAACAATGTGACAAACGGACGTTATGTGCCTCAAGATTTGATGCCATAGAAAGTACACAATACCAGCATTATATTATTCTTTTTTTTTAAACATTTTTATTTATTTATTTGATAAAGAGAGATCACAAGTAGGCAGAGAAGCAGGCTCCCCGCTGAGCAGAGAGCCCGATGTGGGGCTCGATTCCAGGACCCTGAGATCATGACCTGAGCCGAAGGCAGAGGCTTAAACCACTGAGCCACCCAGGTGCCCTGCATTATATTATTCTTGACAAGAATTTTGATCTGAATCTAATTATCAGGAAACAAATCAGACAAATCCAGATTGTGAGGAGTTCTCCAAGATTACAAACCTGTAGTCTACAAAAATGTCAATATCATGAAAACCAAAATAAATAAAGTTGGAGTAAACTGTCTAAGACCAGATTGAATGAGAAAGAGACATGGCAGGGCACCTGGGTGGCTCAGTGGGTTAAAGCCTCTGCCTTCGGCTCAGGTCATGGTCCCAGGGTCCTGGGATCGAGCCCTGCATTGGGCTCTTGGCTCAGCGGGGAGCCTGCTTTCCCCTCTCTCTCTGCCTACCTCTCTGCCTACTTGTAATCTCTGTCTGTCAAATAAATAAATAAAATCTTTAAAAAAAAAAAAAAACAAAGAAGGAAGGAAGAAAGAGACATGGCAACTAAATGCAAAGTATGATTTTTTTAGATTTTTATTTGTTTATTTGAGAGAGAGCGCATAACCTGGGGGAGACACCTTTCCAGCATGTGATCTTGAGCAGAAATTATTTGAATTATATGAGGGCTGGTT